>NC_090451.1:104943848-105245474 GCF_031143425.1 Pleurodeles waltl | reverse complement strand
TGACGTCAGAGACTCCTGCTGATAGGCTCCTTCAGGTGTTAGTAGCCTATCCTCTCTCCTAGGTAGCCAAACCCTCTTTTCTGGCTATTTAGGGTCTCTGTCTCTGGGGAAACTTTAGATAACGAATGCAAGAGCTCATCCGAGTTCCTCTGCATCTCTCTCTTCACCTTCTGATACGGAAACGACTGCTGACCGCGCTGGAAGCCTGCAAACCTGAAACATAGTAGCAAAGACGACTACTGCAACTCTGTAACGCTGATCCTGCCGCCTTCTTGACTGTTTTCCTGCTTGTGCATGCTGTGGGGGTAGCCTGCCTCCTCTCTGCGTCAGAAGCTCCGAAGAAATCTCCCGTGGGTCGACGGAATCTTCCCCCTGCAACCGCAGGCACCAAAAAGCTGCAGTACCGGTCCCTTGGGTCTCCTCTCAGCACGACGAGCGAGGTCCCTCGAATCCAGCGACTCTGTCCAAGTGACCCCCACAGTCCAGTGACTCTTCAGCCCAAGTTTGGTGGAGGTAAGTCCTTGCCTCACCTCGCTGGGCTGCATTGCTGGGAACCGCGACTTTGCAGCTACTCCGGCCCCTGTGTATTTCCGGCAGAAATCCTTCGTGTACAGCCAAGCCTGGGTCCACGGCACTCTAACCTGCATTGCACGACTTTCTAAGTTGGTCTCCGGCGACGTGGGACTCCTTTGTGCAACTTCGGCGAGCACCGTTTCACGCATCCTTTTAGTGCCTGTTTCTAGCACTTCCCTGGGTGCTAGCTGCTTCAGTGAGGGCTCTTTGTCTTGCTCGATGTCTCCTCTCTCTTCAGGTCCAATTTGCGACCTCCTGGTCCCTCCTGGGCCCCAGCAGCGTCCAAAAACGCCAAACAAACGATTTGCAGCTAGCAAGGCTTGTTGGCGTTCTTTCGGCGGGAAAACACTTCTGCACGACTCTCCAAGGCGAGAGGGATCCGTCCACCAAAGGGAAAGTCTCTAGCCCTTTTCGTTCCTGCAGAAACCTCAGCTTCTTCTGTCCAGTCGAAGCTTCTTTGCACCCGCAGCTGGCATTTCCTGGGCATCTGCCCATCTCCGACTTGCTTGTGACTTTTGGACTTGGTCCCCTTGTTCCACAGGTACCCTAGATTGGAAATCCACAGTTGTTGCATTGCTGGTTTGTGTCTTTCCTGCATTATTCCTCTAACACGACTATTTTGTCCTTAGGGGAACTTTAGTGCACTTTGCACTCACTTTTCAGGGTCTTGGGGAGGGTTATTTTTCTAACTCTCACTATTTTCTAATAGTCCCAGCGACCCTCTACAAGGTCACATAGGTTTGGGGTCCATTCGTGGTTCGCATTCCACTTTTGGAGTATATGGTTTGTGTTGCCCCTATCCCTATGTTTCCCCATTGCATCCTATTGTAACTATACATTGTTTGCACTGTTTTCTAAGACTATACTGCATATTTTTGCTATTGTGTATATATATCTTGTGTATATTTCCTATCCTCTCACTGAGGGTACACTCTAAGATACTTTGGCATATTGTCATAAAAATAAAGTACCTTTATTTTTAGTATAACTGTGTATTGTGTTTTCTTATGATATTGTGCATATGACACTAAGTGGTACTGTAGTAGCTTCACACGTCTCCTAGTTCAGCCTAAGCTGCTCTGCTAAGCTACCATTATCTATCAGCCTAAGCTGCTAGACACCCTATACACTAATAAGGGATAACTGGGCCTGGTGCAAGGTGCAAGTATCCCTTGGTACTCACTACAAGCCAGTCCAGCCTCTTACATTGGTTGTGCAGTGGTGGGATAAGTGCTTGAGACTACTTACCACTCTTGCCATTGTACTTTTCATAAGAGAAAAATATACAAAACAAGGTCAGTGTATATACACATAGCCAAAAAGTTTTGCATTTCCTCTTTTCACTCTTTTCTAAGTGCTGAAAAGTACTTCTAAACTTTCAAAAAGTTCTTAAAAGTTTTTTCTGTCTTTCCAAAAAGTTCTGAAAACTTTTTTCTCTTTTTCTATCACTTTAACTCTCTCTAAAAAATGTCTGGCACAGGCCAAAGTGTTGATCTGTCCAAACTTGCATATGACAACCTTAGCTGGAAAAGAGCAAGGAGTCTCTCTATAGAGAGAGGTTTGAGTGTAGGGAAAAATCCTTCCTTGGAACTGTTACTTAACATGCTTAGAGAACAGGATAAGGCCATAGGTGCCCCATCTGTTGAAAAAGTACCTAATAGTTCTCAATCTGATTCAGGGACTCCCCCAGGAAAAGATTCAGGAAAGAAACTTCCTAGCCTGCCCATTACTAGACAGTCTAGCATAGATGGTAATGATGATGAGCCACACCAGAGAAATAGTGTTGTCTCACATCATAGCAAAAGCATATATTCTCACCATACTGGTAGTAATGTTTCTGTAAACCAAGCTGTTAGGGTGGCTCCTGTAAGGGACAGGTCTCCTTCTGTTCATTCCCATCATAGCTCTGTTTCTAGAAATGTCCCTCCCACCAACCCTGATGACAGAATGTTAGAGAGGGAACTCAATAAGTTGAGGGTGGAACAAACCAGACTGAAGCTTAAAAAGCAACAGCTGGATTTGGATAGACAGTCTTTTGAATTAGAGAAGGAAAGACAGAAGTTGGGTTTAGAAACCCATGGTGGCAGCAGCAGTATTCCCCATAGTCATCCTGCAAAAGAGCATGATTCCAGGAATCTGCACAAGATAGTTCCCCCTTATAAGGAGGGGGATGACATTAACAAGTGGTTTGCTGCACTTGAGAGGGCCTGTGTTGTACAGGATGTCCCTCAAAGGCAGTGGGCTGCTATCCTATGGCTATCATTTAGTGGAAAAGGTAGGGATAGGCTCCTTACTGTGAAAGAAAATGATGCTAATAATTTCCAAGTTCTTAAGAATGCACTCCTGGATGGTTATGGCTTAACCACTGAACAGTACAGGATAAAGTTCAGAGAGACCAAAAAGGAGTCTTCACAAGACTGGGTTGATTTCATTGACCATTCAGTGAAGGCCTTGGAGGGGTGGTTACATGGCAGTAAAGTTACTGATTATGACAGCCTGTATAACTTAATCCTGAGAGAGCATATTCTTAATAATTGTGTGTCTGATTTGTTGCACCAGTACTTGGTGGACTCTGATCTGACCTCTCCCCAAGAATTGGGAAAGAAGGCAGACAAATGGGTCAGAACAAGAGTGAACAGAAAAGTTCATACAGGGGGTGACAAAGATGGCAACAAAAAGAAGGATGGTAAGTCTTCTGACAAGGGTGGGGACAAATCTAAAAATGAGTCTTCATCAGGCCCACAAAAACACTCTGGTGGGGGTGGTGGGTCCAAATCCTCCTTTAATTAGAACAAGGAAAAGAAACCATGGTGCTATTTATGTAAAATAAAAGGCCATTGGACAACAGATCCCAGTTGTCCAAAGAAAGGCACCACAGCTCCTACCACTACAACCCCTACTGCTACACCTAGTGTCCCTACTAATAGCAGTGGTGGTGGGAGCAAACCTACTAATAGCCAATCCAAGGGAGTAGCTGGGCTCACTTTTGGTAATTTAGTTGGGGTTGGTCTAATTAGGGAGACCACAGAGGCTACTTTAGTCTCTGAAGGGGCTATTGATTTAGCCACTTTGGTTGCTTGCCCCCATAACCTGGAGAAGTACAAGCAACGAACCCTAATAAATGGTGTTGAGGTCCAGGCCTACAGGGACACAGGTGCCAGTGTCACAATGGTGATTGAGAAACTGGTGCACCCTGAACAACACATACTTGGACACCAGTACCAAGTAACCGATGCTCACAACATAACACAAAGCCACCCCATGGCTGTTGTAAATCTCAACTGGGGGGGGGGTAACTGGTCCAAAGAAAGTTGTGGTAGCTTCAGATTTACCTGTAGACTGTCTATTAGGGAATGATTTGGAGACATCAGCTTGGTCAGATGTGGAGTTGGAGGCCCATGCAGCAATGCTGGGCATCCCAGGGCATATTTTTGCTTTGACAAGGGCTCAGGCCAAAAAGCAAAAAGGACAGGGAAGCTTGGATCCTGGAACAATGGACCAAGTGCTCCCTAAAGCTAGGGCTAGTAGAAGCAAACCACTTCCTACTATCCCTCCCTCTACAGTGGATTCTACTTCTGAGGAAGAAGAATTCCCTCCCTGTGCAGAACCTACACCAGAGGAGCTGGAAGCAGACACTGCTGAGCTTTTGGGTGAAGGGGGGCCTGCCAGGGAGGAGCTGAGTGTGGCACAGCAAACCTGTCCCACATTAGAGGGTCTCAGACAGCAAGCTGTCAAACAGGCTAATGGGGATGTCAGTGACTCTCACAGAGTTTACTGGGAGGACAACCTCTTGTACACTGAGCATAGGGATCCTAAACCTGGAGCTGCCAGGAGATTAGTGATTCCTCAGGAGTACAGAAAGTTCCTCCTAACACTGGCACATGACATTCCCCTAGCTGGGCACCTGGGTCAAATGAAAACTTGGGACAGATTGGTTCCATTGTTTCATTGGCCTAGGATGTCTGAGGACACAAAGGAATTTTGTAAGTCCTGTGAAACCTGTCAAGCCAGTGGCAAGACAGGTGGCACTCCAAAGGCACCCCTTATCCCACTGCCTGTGGTTGGGGTTCCCTTTGAAAGGGTAGGGGTTGACATAGTTGGCCCCCTTGACCCTCCTACTGCTTCAGGCAATAGGTTTATCTTGGTGGTAGTGGACCATGCCACAAGATACCCTGAAGCAATTCCTTTAAGGACCACTACAGCTCCTGCAGTGGCAAAGGCCCTCCTGGGAATATTTTCCAGGGTGGGCTTCCCAAAGGAAGTAGTATCAGACAGAGGAAGCAATTTCATGTCTGCATACTTAAAGGCCATGTGGAAGGAGTGTGGTGTAACATACAAGTTCACAACACCCTATCATCCACAAACAAATGGACTGGTGGAGAGATTTAATAAAACTCTCAAAGGCATGATTATGGGACACCCTGAAAAACTCTGCAGGAGATGGGATATCCTTCTACCATGCCTCCTTTTTGCCTACAGGGAGGTACCCCAGAAAGGAGTGGGCTTCAGCCCCTTTGAACTTCTTTTGGGACACCCTGTTAGGGGTCCACTCACACTTGTAAAGGAGGGTTGGGAACAACCTTTAAAAGCTCCTAAGCAGGATATTGTGGATTATGTACTTGGCCTCAGATCAAGGATGGCTGAGTACATGAAAAAGGCCAGTAAAAACCTTCAGGCCAGCCAAGAGCTCCAGAAGCAATGGCATGATCATAAGGCTGTTTTGGTTCAGTACCAACCAGGGCAGAAAGTGTGGGTCTTGGAGCCTGTGGCCCCAAGAGCACTCCAAGATAAATGGAGTGGACCCCACACAATTGTTGAAAAGAAGGGTGAAGTCACCTACTTGGTTGACTTAGGCACTGCCAGGAGTCCCCTTAGGGTGCTCCATGTCAACCGCCTGAAACCCTACTATGACAGGGCTGATCTCACCCTGCTCATGGCAACTGATGAGGGACAGGAAGAAGACAGTGATCCTCTACCTGATCTCTTCTCTTCCACAGAACAAGATGCTCTTGTGAAAGGTGTAGTTTTGGCTGATTGTCTTACTGCTGAGCAGAAAGATAATTGCATAAATCTCCTAGGACAATTTTCAGAACTCTTCTCTACTGTGCCAGGCACCACTTCTTGGTGTGAGCACACTATAGATACTGGAGACAGTTTACCTGTCAAAAGTAAGATCTATAGGCAGCCTGACCATGTCAGGGACTGCATAAAGCAAGAAGTTCAGAAAATGTTGGAACTAGGAGTGGTTGAGCACTCTGACAGACCATGGGCTTCTCCTGTGGTACTGGTACCAAAACCCAATTCTAAAGATGGAAAGAAGGAAATGAGGTTTTGTGTAGACTATAGAGGTCTCAACTTGGTAACCAAAACTGATGCTCACCCTATACCCAGGGCAGATGAGCTTATAGATACACTGGCATCTGCCAAGTATCTAAGCACTTTTGATTTGACTGCAGGGTATTGGCAGATCAAATTATCAGAAGATGCTAAACCTAAGACTGCATTTTCTACCATTGGAGGACATTACCAGTTTACTGTAATGCCTTTTGGTTTGAAAAATGCACCTGCCACTTTTCAGAGGTTGGTGAACACAGTCCTGCAAGGGCTGGAAGCTTTCAGTGCAGCATATTTGGACGATATAGCTGTCTTTAGCTCCAGCTGGGATGATCACCTGGTCCACCTATGGAAAGTTTTGGAGGCCCTGCAAAAGGCAGGCCTCACTATCAAGGCTTCAAAGTGCCAGATAGGGCAGGGTAAGGTGGTTTATCTGGGACACCTTGTTGGTGGGGAACAGATTGCACCACTTCAGGGGAAAATCCAAACTATTATTGATTGGGTTCCCCCTACCACTCAGACTCAGGTGAGAGCCTTCCTAGGCCTCACTGGGTATTACAGGAGGTTCATTAAGAACTATGGCTCCATTGCAGCCCCTCTTAATGACCTCACATCCAAGAAAATGCCTAAAAAGGTATTATGGACAGCAAACTGTCAGAAAGCTTTTGAGGAGCTGAAGCAGGCCATGTGCTCTGCACCTGTCCTGAAAAGCCCTTGTTACTCTAAAAAATTCTATGTCCAAACTGATGCATCTGAATTAGGAGTAGGGGCAGTCCTATCACAACTTAATTCTGAGGGCCAGGATCAACCTGTTGCTTTTATTAGTAGAAGGTTGACCCCTAGAGAAAAGCGTTGGTCTGCCATTGAGAGGGAGGCCTTTGCTGTGGTCTGGGCTCTGAAGAAGTTGAGGCCATACCTGTTTGGCACTCACTTCATTGTTCAGACAGACCACAAACCTCTACTTTGGCTAAAACAAATGAAAGGTGAAAATCCTAAATTGTTGAGGTGGTCCATATCCCTACAGGGAATGGACTATACAGTGGAACATAGACCTGGGAGTAGCCACTCCAATGCAGATGGACTCTCCAGATATTTCCACTTAGACAATGAAGACTCATCAGGTAATGGCTAGTCTTATTGTCCTTCGTTTGGGGGGGGGTTGTGTAGGAAAGTACCATCTTGCCTGGCATGTTACCCCCATTTTTCACTGTATATATGTTGTTTTAGTTGTATGTGTCACTGGGACCCTGGTAACCCAGGGCCCCAGTGCTCATAAGTGTGCCTGAATGTGTTACCTGTGTAGTGACTAACTGTCTCACTGAGGCTCTGCTAATCAGAACCTCAGTGGTTATGCTCTCTCATTTCTTTCCAAATTGTCACTAACAGGCTAGTGACCATTTATACCAATTTACATTGGCTTACTGGAACACCCTTATAATTCCCTAGTATATGGTACTGAGGTACCCAGGGTATTGGGGTTCCAGGAGATCCCTATGGGCTGCAGCATTTCTTTTGCCACCCATAGGGAGCTCTGACCATTCTTACACAGGCCTGCCACTGCAGCCTGAGTGAAATAACGTCCACGTTATTTCACAGCCATTTTACACTGCACTTAAGTAACTTATAAGTCACCTATATGTCTAACCTTTACCTGGTAAAGGTTAGGTGCAAAGTTACTTAGTGTGAGGGCACCCTGGCACTAGCCAAGGTGCCCCCACATTGTTCAGAGCCAATTCCCTGAACTTTGTGAGTGCGGGGACACCATTACACGCGTGCACTACATATAGGTCACTACCTATATGTAGCTTCACCATGGTAACTCCGAATATGGCCATGTAACATGTCTATGATCATGGAATTGCCCCCTCTATACCATCCTGGCATAGTTGGCACAATCCCATGATCCCAGTGGTCTGTAGCACAGACCCTGGTACTGCCAAACTGCCCTTCCTGGGGTTTCACTGCAGCTGCTGCTGCTGCCAATCCCTCAGACAGGCAGCTGCCCTCCTGGGGTCCAGCCAGGCCTGGCCCAGGATGGCAGAACAAAGAACTTCCTCTGAGAGAGGGTGTGACACCCTCTCCCTTTGGAAAATGGTGTGAAGGCAGGGGAGGAGTAGCCTCCCCCAGCCTCTGGAAATGCTTTGTTGGGCACAGATGTGCCCAATTCTGCATAAGCCAGTCTACACCGGTTCAGGGACCCCTTAGCCCCTGCTCTGGCGCGAAACTGGACAAAGGAAAGGGGAGTGACCACTCCCCTGACCTGCACCTCCCCTGGGAGGTGTCCAGAGCTCCTCCAGTGTGCTCCAGACCTCTGCCATCTTGGAAACAGAGGTGCTGCTAGCACACTGGACTGGTCTGAGTGGCCAGTGCCACCAGGTGACGTCAGAGACTCCTGCTGATAGGCTCCTTCAGGTGTTAGTAGCCTATCCTCTCTCCTAGGTAGCCAAACCCTCTTTTCTGGCTATTTAGGGTCTCTGTCTCTGGGGAAACTTTAGATAACGAATGCAAGAGCTCATCCGAGTTCCTCTGCATCTCTCTCTTCACCTTCTGATAAGGAAACGACTGCTGACCGCGCTGGAAGCCTGCAAACCTGCAACATAGTAGCAAAGACGACTACTGCAACTCTGTAACGCTGATCCTGCCGCCTTCTCGACTGTTTTCCTGCTTGTGCATGCTGTGGGGGTAGCCTGCCTCCTCTCTGCACCAGAAGCTCCGAAGAAATCTCCCGTGGGTCGACGGAATCTTCCCCCTGCAACCGCAGGCACCAAAAAGCTGCAGTACCGGTCCCTTGGGTCTCCTCTCAGCACGACGAGCGAGGTCCCTCGAATCCAGCGACTCTGTCCAAGTGACCCCCACAGTCCAGTGACTCTTCAGCCCAAGTTTGGTGGAGGTAAGTCCTTGCCTCACCTCGCTGGGCTGCATTGCTGGGAACCGCGACTTTGCTGCTACTCCGGCCCCTGTGTACTTCCGGCGGAAATCCTTCGTGCACAGCCAAGCCTGGGTCCACGGCACTCTAACCTGCATTGCACGACTTTCTAAGTTGGTCTCCGGCGACGTGGGACTCCTTTGTGCAACTTCGGCAAGCACCGTTTCACGCATCTTCGTAGTGCCTGTTTCTGGCACTTCTCCGGGTGCTACCTGCTTCAGTGAGGGCTCTTTGTCTTGCTCGACGTCCCCTCTCTCTTCAGGTCCAATTTGCGACCTCCTGGGCCCCAGCAGCGTCCAGAAACGCCAAACGCACGATTTGCGGCTAGCAAGGCTTGTTGGCGTTCTTTCGGCGGGAAAACACTTCTGCACGACTTTCCAAGGCGAGAGGGATCCGTCCACCAAAGGGGAAGTCTCTAGCCCTTTTCGTTCCTGCAGAAACCTCAGCTTCTTCTGTCCAGTCGAAGCTTCTTTGCACCCGCAGCTGGCATTTCCTGGGCATCTGCCCATCTCCGACTTGCTTGTGACTTTTGGACTTGGTCCCCTTGTTCCACAGGTACCCTAGATTGGAAATCCACAGTTGTTGCATTGCTGGTTTGTGTCTTTCCTGCATTATTCCTCTAACACGACTATTTTGTCCTTAGGGGAACTTTAGTGCACTTTGCACTCACTTTTCAGGGTCTTGGGGAGGGTTATTTTTCTAACTCTCACTATTTTCTAATAGTCCCAGCGACCCTCTACAAGGTCACATAGGTTTGGGGTCCATTCGTGGTTCGCATTCCACTTTTGGAGTATATGGTTTGTGTTGCCCCTATCCCTATGTTTCCCTATTGTAACTATACATTGTTTGCACTGTTTTCTAAGACTATACTGCATATTTTTGCTATTGTGTATATATATCTTGTGTATATTTCCTATCCTCTCACTGAGGGTACACTCTAAGATACTTTGGCATATTGTCATAAAAATAAAGTACCTTTATTTTTAGTATAACTGTGTATTGTGTTTTCTTATGATATTGTGCATATGACACTAAGTGGTACTGTAGTAGCTTCACACGTCTCCTAGTTCAGCCTAAGCTGCTCTGCTAAGCTACCATTATCTATCAGCCTAAGCTGCTAGACACCCTATACACTAATAAGGGATAACTGGGCCTGGTGCAAGGTGCAAGTACCCCTTGGTACTCACTACAAGCCAGTCCAGCCTCTTACAATGGGCTTCCAAAAGTTTACAAAGTAAAGGTGGACTGGTTTGAGAACATAAATTGAAGGGAAAATGTTTCCACTTGGAGGCAGTGGTTTTAGAAAAAGCTCAACCTACTAGCCGTGATTTTTTTTAAAAATGGGGACGAATACTAAAAAGGAGTTAGATTTAAGAGTGTAAGTGGGTTCATAAACCCCAAACAGTCATCGTGGATTAGGTAGAGAATAGGGCAATATAAGAAATGGAGAAAGGTCCTCAGAGAATGGTAACCAATGTAAAGACTGAAGCAGTGGCGTTACATGTGTACATTCTGGCACAATATACATCAGACGAGCAGGAACATTTTGTATAAACTGAAGCTTTTTGATCATTTTGCTGGAAAGACCCCTTTAAAGTAATTTACAGTAATCTAGTCTGCTCAGTTTTAAGGACTGAACAAGAACTGACAACACGATGCCATTCAGTTATCAAGGGAGTCCATGAGAATCTCCTTTACATCTAGCAGAAGTCATGTCAGCACAAAGTGTTAGAATGAAATATCAGCAACAATAACAAAGAGAGAACGAAAACACTGATTGCCAAACTGTTGTTAGGTCTAAATCTTCCACATCAGCATCACAACTTTTCGTTAACCAGACACTGCAATAAGAGCAAAAAAATTCCAAAATGGGCCGGCAATCTCAACAGGCACTCAATCGATGGATAATATTCCTCTCTGTGTTTTTCATAAAAAATGACTTCCATCCTTGAGAGCTCGTAGGTAACACAAACGAAACATTGCAAAACACAGTACCTACATAATACCACAGCGGGTTATTTTTTTCTGAAGAAGATAAAGATATTGTTAAATACTCATAACCGCTGCACTCTTAGGACCCTAACAGGTTTTACATAGATCCTAAATGCAGTTAAGGAAGAGTGGCCCATGTGCCGCCTGGTGAGTGATAACAAAGAGCGATAGTTGGTGCACGGTCCTGATGGCAGTGCACCCGCAGCATTAACAGGTCACGGGGCCCGCGTGCTCCCGGAGCTCTTTGTTTTCTCTAGAGCTCTGACACGCATCAGGCTGTGCTGTAGTCGGCTATTTAGATGTTGTGACTGTTGCTGCTGTTGTTCCTTTCCCTTGCTCTATAAGGGCGTTCTTGGCGGTGAAGGATAACCCCTAAATACTGATGGCCATGAAGCACCCTCGTGCTGTAGAGACCCAGCAAAGGTTCTCAGGGGAATGTACAGTGTGAAGGGACATGTGGCAGGTGTTTCTGGTACTTAAAACACAACGCCTACAATGTATAAACTGCTTCCAGCCGTCTGTGCTACACTATATATATATACATACAGTGTGCCACTCTCTAGTAAGCATTGGTGGTTCAGTGGTAGAATTCTCGCCTGCCACGCGGGAGGCCCGGGTTCGATTCCCGGCCAATGCATCATACATTTTCTAATTTTGTTTAGGCAACTCCCATTTTCTTTACAGTTTCAGGGTTGTAAAAAAGGAAATGACCAATTAGCGCGCACTTGAATTACAGAAGCATTATATTTGTTGTATATTTTTGCGTGGAGCGCTCATTGGATACAACGAAATACTTCTCAACTTCCAGTTTTTAAAGGATGCCTCCGCTGCCCCATTATGTTCTTATGTAAAGTATATCCCTCTGTCAGCCACATCGTGAAATCTGGGGATGGTTGGTGTTGAATCGTTTGACCCAGTTGAGAGACACCTAGGATGGGACGAGATAGCTAATCAATATATCAATCAATACATTAATAATGTCATCAATATTTATCACGACAATGCATTTCACTTTAGTCAAAGTCATTAATCAATTCAAAACGCTACCATGACCTTTCAGCCATGAATAACCACACCAGTTTAGTAGAATTTTATGAATTTTATTCCCTATTAATTACAATCTAGCAGCAATTCTGTTAATCTCAACACCAAGAAACATAATAGCATAGTCACGATATGGCAACTTTGATAAGATTTCATTAAAGCGAGAATCGCAAACATTAGAACATAACATAACATAACTTGGTACATAGACCAAGATTGACAGAGTGTCAATATCGTGTCAGTTCAACAAAGCATAGTCTCTGTCGTTTGTCTATTTGCGTCAGTTTTGGTGAACACCTGTCCTAACCACTGATTGGCATTAGCATGGTGGGATTCATGCAAAACAATTTAGAACACTAATTTGGAAACATCTAGCTAAGGTCTCTGTCAAAAGCAAGCAGTTGGTACCTAGAAAGGAAAAGCAAACGGACAAATTACAAATGCATTGTCATAATTACCCTCCAAAGATTAGGTCAGCGCACAGGTTCAGTCTTCGTCTTCGGGACATCAGTCATATCGCCATCAGTCAAAACTCAGCTTTCGGGGACAAAAGGGCACTTCCCTCATAAGGAGGAAAAGCGTAAATGGGCAGTCTAAGGGCAAGGATGGTTTTAATAAAATCTCAAATCACCAAACAGAGTGACAGAGTTTCTAGATAAAATCAATAGCATTCCCTAACCCGCCTAAATGACCTTTCTGTGACATGGGTTTTTATCCCTTTTTCGTAGTACATTCCCCCAAGATCCTATTGGACATTTGCTATACCCCCTATCTTTAACCTATCGTATAACACATTAGGTAATCCTAATCTTCACCCCATATTGTTTTACAAGTTTTTGATTGGTCTTCGTAATTGACGTCTCCAGAGGTGACCCGTCCGGTGTGACTTCATCCCTTCGTAATTCTTTGCACATCTTTTGGTCAGGAGTTCCGTTGCCTTCCCCGGTTTGAATGACCTTGTACATTACATTAATCAACACTGTTTCAATTTATTTTAACATTTATTCCATGGGCATAGAAAATATGCTTGTGAACGGATCTAACATGGTTACGTTCATCTTCCACGTTGAAGAAAAAGAACAAACAGGGTCATGGCTCTTTGTGAGTTAGCACACTGAAAAATAGAAAAATGCTTTTAATATGAGAGCCGAGCAGCTAAGCTGCAGCTCATGCTAACTTAAGGCCTATGAGGTTTTCAATACAGATTTTATAACGCAAAGGTTAATATAAGCTGGATTGAATGTAACAAACATTTTGGTCATCATTATTAGCTCGCGTATACATTGGTGGCCACTCTTCGTGGTCACAGTTCAAGCGCACGTCTAAGCAAAATTGCTATTACTATAGTTTCTAAGCGACATCATCACACCTTAAATCATAAACATTTTATGTTAATATAGATTATATAAGCTACGCTCTCTCATGTATTTGCCAGGGCCACTGGAATTATGCTGCAGGAGAGGGCAAATACTCCAGCCATGGTTTGGTTTTGTACCAATCTGCACTCAATGCTCCATAACGTGCTTTTGTTTCTCTCAGGTCATGTCATGTTGATGTGTAAAGCACACTCTCACCCAGGAAGGTATCCTGGCACTGAGCAAGTGTGAGATTAGTCAGGCTTAGAGTCTAACGTGGTTACTCAAAAAGTCAGGCCTTCTGCAGCTTGTGGAATTCAAGAAGTGAGGAGGCAGCTAGAATGTGTAACAGCACATCGTTTCACTTTTTTAGGCGCTAGGAGATGGCGATGCATTGGTCTGTGATGTCGAGTTTGTGGTCACTGACAATTTGATGGTTCTTCGCATGGGTTATTTAGTTCTGCAGTAAGTCTAGGTAATTAGCATTAAGGCCACCATTTGTATATCAGGCCATATTTTATAACCCGTGGTAGCCCTTTATTGAACTGAATTATCATCAGACCCATTTCAAGTAGATGCGGTTAGACAAAGATTATCACTATATTCAGGGCCACTGAAATTTATGCGGTGGGGAGGACCACATTTTGTGGCAGAGTTGATTAAATTATGCAGCAAGAAAAGGCAAATTATATGGGGTAATGTGGCAACATTTTGTGATGATATTACTTCATTATTATTTTTTTTTTTTTTTTTTACACTGGTTAAGACTGTCTGGGCCTTGGCTGTAACTCATTACCTCACGTGTAACTTACAAGTATAGCAATAAACCACTGAAAGGTGACCAGTCAACTTTTAAGCTAGAAGCCTTTTTATAAATCTGCAGATTTTTTTACAAGACCGGAGGCTCATATTATGCCTAAACTTTTCTTACTTTATTGAATAGCAGCCAAGAACTACGTATTCCAGAAACCCTGGGAAAGAAAACTACAGAAGTACATCATAATGGGGCTAACCAATCACACAACGAGCCCCCTGATAACAATCTTGACTGAGAGCACCAAGTCCTCTTTTCATGTGCAAGTCAGTCAAAAGAATAATCTGAGAAGAACCACAAAATCACATATAGAATCAAAAAAGCATAGAGGAAGTCCTTGCAGAAATCCTTAAAGAATGGAGAAGAAACCACAGCAGAACAGGAGATTCCATGCGAAGATTCCAGACCAGGAGCAGCCGGAAGTCGATGGTATTGGTTGAAGATGAGGTCACTGCAAAATAGAACAGGGAGGGTTAAAGTGAAAAGACTATCATATTTTATGTGATGTTTGTTGTATGATTTAAACAGCGCCATTTTCAGGGCTCGGTTCGTGCATGGGCTCTAAGAGCCAAGCTACACCCTTAGCTCGCCTCTGGCTCGGCTCTCCCTGTTAATTTGCTGACTCACCCGCTTCTACCCCCAACACATACTGCACAGTTGCAGGTTGCTTCAAACACGCACCAGGGTTCCCACCTGGCCTTTTTTTATTTTACCAACATGACCAGATAGTACAAAAATAGGAAAGAAAATCATCTATAGCTGTTTTTTTCTCCCCTTATCAGTACTTACTTAAAATACTAATCATACAAACACTGTGTTTTAAAAAGTGTTCTAGAGGTTCCTCAATGACCCCTGACTGATAATTAAAGTAAAGACAATGGAAAAAAACATGACAACTTTCTGACGTTGACAAGGAGGAAGCACTTAACAGGCAGCCTCTTCTGCTGTGACTGCCTGTGCCAGAGGCCATGACTGGGTGGGCCTGGCCCACCTGCTAGAACTGGGCCTGTTTGTTATCATCCAGTATTCAATGGCTCAGTATAAACTGAAAAGTGGGGAAATAAGAAAACCTTGAGGTTCCCCTACCTTGCTGTTGTATGATGGGGTCGAGAATGGAGATACACACAATGCTTGAGCTACGTTATAGACCAGTACTAGTAAGATAGTTCAGGTGGTTAATGAGCTTGCTGCATAGATCGATGTGTAAAGTGCTGGTAATGGATTTGACTCTTCATATCGTGACTGCTGTAGAGACCTATAAGCAGGGGCGGCTCCTCCATGAGTTTATTATCCCTTCCTTGTTAAAGGGGCGGGCCACAGGCTGTGACGAGCAGAGGGGAGTGCTCTGTGCACCCCCCTCAGAGAGCATGTGTGTTTGGCCGGCCCCAGAGGGCCGGCCAAACCCACATGTGAACAGGGCTCTCTTCAGCCCAGCAACACAGTTGCAGGGCTGGAGAGAGCATGCACAGGCTCCCAGCCAATCTTGATGCTGCTGTGAGCAGTGGCAGGATTGGCCGCAGGGCAGGCTGGAAGCCTGTGCCTGCAGGAAGAGGTGAGGAGTGGTGCGGTTCTCCAGACGGCAGTGGCGGAGACCCAGGTAAGTTTATTTTTTTTAAACGTTTTTTTTATTAATATTCACCCCGTGCATGCCGCCCCGCCCCCTCTAACACCATGCGCCGCGACTGGCTATAAGTCATCGGCATGATAGGGATTCTTAGCCTAGTAAAGTAAGGATTTAATACATTTATTGCTGAGAGCTTTAAGTCATGAGTTCTATGTAAATTGAAATTTAAACATTTTAATCCTTTCAGGTTTTAACTTAAATTTTATGGCAAGACCGGAGGCTCTATTATGCGTTCCTTTCTTACTTTATTTTAAATAGCAGCAGTCAAGAAACTACAGCTCCCAAAAGGCTTAGCAACAGACTAGCCAATGGGAGCAAAACAGGAACTAAGGCTGGACCAATCAGCGGAAGCCATAGACCATAGAGTGTACCCTTGACTGCAAACAGCCCTCTTTTCTTGCTGCTCGCAGTCAAGATAAGTACATTCTTTTGGTCTTCCGTCGATTTATATGTCTATTTAAATGTTTTATTATGTAGTAATACTCTTTAAGCGTTTATACTCTGCATATTGAGCGGCCTTCTACTTTGCAGCTACGCTGCATATTTGTAACCCCTTCCCCCCCCTTCGTGCAGCCGTTGCTTTCGCTCGCGAGCTATTCACTGCGTTCTATCTGGCCTCCTTTCGCCGCGTTCTGTCAGCGCGCTTTAAGACTTCAGCGCGTCTGACAGACGGGGCCGCCCATACATTTTTTGCGCTCCGTGGCTCGTCCCGAAGTGGTTTTTCGGGCCACGGGCCACACGTTGGATCCTCCGGCTCTCTCTTCCTATCCCGACGTGCCTTTCAGCAGCTCCGGCTCTCCCTTTTGTCTCCGCCCTCGGGGAGGAGCTATTCCTACATCGGAGAGCGTGTTGCTCCTATTAACCCCTAGCTATCCAGGAACTTGCTTGGGCTCAGGAGCTATAGCTCAGTGGCGAGGTCCAGTACCTTTATTGCAGCAGGCTTCCTGTGTACAGGGGTTCAAATCCCACCAACGCCCTTAGCATATCTTTCAAGTACTCTTGTTTATATTTTTGGGTCTTTACTCTATTATTACTGCATACAACAAATTTTATTATGGAGCCTTGCAGTTCACCCTTAAGGCCTGATTCTGAGGAGGATGAATAATCCTTCAAACAGGATTTAAACAAATTTATTCAATCCTCAGTAAAAAATGCTCTGAAAGCATCAATGTATAAAATGTCTAAAAACATTGAAAGCTCAGTAATGTCCATGGTGTCCAATTCTATGGCCCATTCTGCGGGGGAAAGCAGAAAACGAAAAATTACTTCTTTTAAATCAAGCAAAGGCGCACTGACTGAGAGTGAGCTTGCCTCACACCAGACTGAGGACTTGATTCCTCCCAGGCCTCCTTCTAAGGAGGGGAATTCCGCCAAAAAACTGGCGTCCCTACTGAAATGTAAATCAAAAACGAAACATATCCCCGCGCCTAAAAAGATTTTTATTTCAGAAATATTGGACACAGATGATGAGGACATGGACAATTTATCTCAGTCAGATAATCCTGATGATACGTTTTCCCCTGCATCTCCTCCCCCCAAACGTATCAAATTTTCTCCAGATGGCCCCTCGACCAGCGTGGTTGATTCTGAGGGTGTTCCCATGTTCGACCCGTCCCTCATTCACCATCCTAACTCAACTGAGTGGCTCCCGTTGGACCACGTGGGTGAATATATTTCTTCCCGCCTACGCCTACCTTTAGACAAACAGACACGTTCCGAACTCAAATCTGAATGTCCTAGACCATCGTTGGATTCCAACATTACTGTAACTCCAGCTATAGATGAGTCTCTCATCACGTTCTTTACCAAATTCGGTAAAGACCCCCGTAAAGGGGTAGACAAAGCCTGGACAAACTTCTGGACGTGGTCGGCCCTCTAGCAAGAATATTTGATTTAGCCGAATCAGCCAGACTAGAGGACTCCCCAATCGATCCCTTAGATCTTTCCCTTTGGACCCAAAGAGCCTTTTGCCTTTTGGGCAATGCAAATTCAGCTATCATTCATGAGAGACGTAAGGGTCTCCTCCTCAGAATGGATCCTAAGCTGGCTAACCTGGCTACTCGGGATCCCGGCATCCAGGCCGATGGTAAACTCTTTGGCGACTCATTCATCAAAGATCTTAGCCGTTTCGTCTCCACCTTTTCGTCTCTAGACAAGCCTCAACAATCACTGAAAAAGGTCTTTAACCAACGTGTTTTTACCCGGGCCGTTAGAGGTAGGAGCTGCTTTACTGGCCACTCATATAGGAATCAAGGCTCAAGAGGATATTCCAACTCCCTCAGTTCCTACCACCAAGAATTTAAACCCCACTTTTACCCACAAAGATCAAGGGGCTTTCGCAATCGTGGTCAGCGCTTCTCCAGATCGTCCAATAACCAAGGTAAGCCAACTTTCTGGCCCTCCCGTGGGAGGGCGTCTTCGCTTCTTCCTTCAAAAATGGAAATCAATTTCTGCAGACCCATGGGTTCTTTCCACTATTCAGGGTTACCGTATCGAACTCCTCTCTCCTCCGTACCAATCCTATCTCCCTCCTCTTCCAAGGTTCTCTCTCCAAATGTCATCTCTAATTTCTTTAGAAATTCAATCCCTTTTAGAAAAAGATGCCATTCAAAATTGCACCCCAGATTCTTCCGGCTTCATCAGCTCTATTTTCTTCGTTCACAAAAAGAACAAAAAACTAAGACCAGTAATCAACCTAAAATCCTTCAACCAATTTGTCGTCTATCGACACTTCAAGATGGCGACTATCATCCATCGCAGGGATATTTTACTCCAAGGCGATTGGCTAGTCAGACTGGATCTGCAGGACGCATATCTGACCATTCCTATTCATCCTTCTCACAAAAAATACTTACAATTTCATTGGAATTCAAAAACGTATAATTTTTCCTCCCTTCCGTTCGGCCTATCATCGGCACCGTGGTGCTTCACAAAACTATTAAAACCGGTCGTAACCTATCTTCGATCTCTGGGCATCAGACTTATTATCTACCTCGACGATATACTAATTATGCACCAGAGCAATTCTTCCCTTCTGGCTCATCTACAGATAACATCCACTCTTCTTGCAGAGCTCGGTTTCCTCATAAATCATGAAAAATCCGTGATGGTTCCCTCGCAACAAATAGAATTTCTTGGCTTCCAGATAGATTCGGTTTCGGCCTCCCTGCTCCTTCCCCGTTCCAAGCTTTCTGCAATCAAAAAAAGAGTTGGTTCTAACTCTTCAAAAAGATTCTATTTCCCTCAGAGCTCTAGCAAGAGTCGTCTTCTTTCTTCTTACATCCAGGCTATCTTCCCGGGACCCCTTCATTACCGTGCTCTTCAGCGTCTCAAAATTCTACATCTCCGTCGCGGTTTGGCCTTCTCCGACCTCGTGTCACTAGACCAAGAATCCCAAATGGAAATTCAATGGTGGATATCCCATTTAGAGGCTTGGAACGGCAGATCCATCTTCCCCTCTATGCCCGATCTTGTGTTAGAATTAGATGCAAGTCTCACGGGTTGGGGCGCCCGCTGTGATTCGATATCGACTGGCGGTATATGGTCCGCAGAGGAGTCCATATTGCACATAAAATGTTTAGAGCTTCTTGCAGGCTCCTTTGCGATCAGAAGCTTTACGAAAAACAGAGCATGATGCTCCATTCTTCTCCGCATGGACAATATATCCGCGGTCCGCTACATCAACCACCTGGGAGGCACCAGGTCCAGACCTCTTGCTCTTCTGGCCAAGAGCCTCTGGGAATTTTGTCTGTCCCACAATTTTTCCCTCCTAGCCGAGTATCTCCAGGCTCCTTGAATTCCAATGCAGACTGGCATTCACGCCATATCTCGGACTCCAGCGATTGGAAATTACACCACTCAGTCTTTCATGAAATAGAAAGAAAATTGGGCCCTTTCCAAGTAGATCTCTTTGCGTCCGGACTCAATTCCCAACTTCCTCATTTCTTCAGTTGGCGCCCGGATCCTCTGGCCCTAGCTACAGACGCCTTTCTCCAAGATTGGTGCAGAACCCTCAATTATGCTTTCCCCCCATTTCTTCTAATCAACAGAGTTTTGAATCAGGTCAGACGTCAAAAGGCGTCCCTTGTCCTGTTAGTCCCCTTCTGGCAATCTCAGGTGTGGTTTCCACCCCTCCTCGAATTTACGGTAATCTTTCCAATCTTACTCCCCTCGTTTCCGTCTCTCCTTTTAGACCGTTTCGGGGGTCCCCACAATCTGATTCTC
Source organism: Pleurodeles waltl (assembly GCF_031143425.1). Taxonomy (NCBI): domain Eukaryota; kingdom Metazoa; phylum Chordata; class Amphibia; order Caudata; family Salamandridae; genus Pleurodeles; species Pleurodeles waltl. The sequence goes on along the minus strand of NC_090451.1, from coordinate 105,225,588 downwards.
AACAAGTCATTAACCCTGTCAGCCTGGCTCATTTCTGGTCTTCCCAACAGTCCTTCCCTATTTCGTCAGAAGCTTCAGAGTTCATCAATAATGCATGGGCACCTGGCACAAGGCGAGCCTACAGATCAGCTTGGACTGGATTTAAATCTAATTATCAATTTTCTAGCTGCCCAGGCGGGTTTGGGTAAGTCATATCGGACAATAAATCTTTACAGATCTGCTATTTCTATGAACCACTTGAATATTGATGGTAATCCTATCGGGACCCATCCCTTAATTTGTCGCCTTTTAAAAGGCGTGAAACTCTCGAAGCGCCCTACCGCCAAATATTCCTATGTCTGGGACGTTTCCCTAGTTCTGAACCTACTCCTTTCTTGGCCAGATAATCCAGGTCTTTCCTTTAAAATGCTTTCTGCCAAGCTTACTATGTTGCTATGCTTAATTTCCATCAAAAGGGTTTCAGATGTTAAGTCTTTAGACGTGTCTGCTCGTCAGTTCCTACCCAAAAGTGTTTTATTCCACATTTCCAAACGCACCAAAACTAATTTACATTCGGTATTCTATCCGTTCTTCCCTGATAAACCAAAACTATGTGTGGGTCTTTGTTTAAAGGAATATGAAAAAAGAACTGGTAACCTGAGAACGTCCTCTTCCAATCAACTGTTAATTTCCTTTCGCAAACCCCACAAGCCGGTGACTTCTGCAACTCTGGCTCGCTGGGTTAAATGGATTATGTCCCTAGCGGGGATTGACATCGCCGTTTTTGGAGCCCATTCTTCCAGGGGGGGGGGCATGGGCTCTAAGTCTTTCACCCTAGGGTCCAGTTTGGAGGACATTCTCAGGTCGGCAGATTGGTCTAATGACAATGTTTTCAAAACCTTCTATTGTAAACTTGTTAGAACTGCTTCTTCAGTAGTTATTGACAAGCTTTAAACTCGCATAATAGAGCCTCCGGTCTTGCCATAAAATGTAGATTTTCATAGTAATTTATGACGGAAAGTCTTAATTTTATTAAAGACACGGAGGCGAATATTATCCCTCCACAGTACCTCTATTAATATGTACTTTCTTTCTCCCTCCCAGCGACTCCTGCATTGCCTCCAGCATCCGGATAACGTCGCTGGCTCCATTCTCTCCTCCTTCGAGACGAAACCTCGGGACCTGTCATCGCAACTTCATCAGGATCATCTCCCTACTTCATCGTACTCTCGGTTTATTGCTGTGGTTTAAGAATTTTGTTCCGTTTCCTTGGCTTTGGCAATTGTTGGATTTATTTACCCATTGTATTACGATTCTATCTGACTTGCTCGTTCAAGAAAAGAGGGCTGTTTGCAGTCAAGGATACACTCTATGGTCTATGGCTTCCGCTGATTGGTCCAGCCTTAGTTCCTGTTTTGCTCCCATTGGCTAGTCTGTTGCTTAGCCTTTTGTAAGCTGTAGTTTCTTGACTGCTGCTATTTAAAATAAAGTAAGAAAAGAACGCATAATATTGGCCTCCGTGTCTTTAATAAAATTAAGACTTTCCGTCATAAATTACTAGGAAAATCTACATTTTCACACTTTTAGGGTTGGTGAAATGGCTACCTGTGAACTGGGGAGTAATGAACACGTATTAAGAAGTGCCAAAAAAAAACAGTTTCCGCTACATGCCACTAAATGGTTAGTATTAAGGTAGTTGTACTCACAGACTTACATAGCTTACATGCATGAAGAATTTGAGAAAATACACTTTCATTTCCCATTTTCTATTTTGACCATTATGTCCAGGGTGTATCGTTTTATTCCTTAATGGCAATATTTGAGGTGAGGCATTTAGAGCCAGGTGCTGGTGGTGAATAAAACAGCCTACAGCCTAGCGCATGATGAATGAGCACAGCTCTGTATTGGCCCCAGATGACGCACTGCTGAAGCGCTGAGTAGCGTCAGTGGGGGAGAGCCACTTTCCATTTGCATAATTAACGCATTTATGAGCAAAGTGTAATTTACATTTCTAAATAACGTGCATATCAACCATATAATTTGTAGTAGGAGGCTGCATTTAGCCAGTATGAGCAAGACCAATTTCACTGAAGTTAGCACATTTCTGTTGCCACCTTGAATGTCGGCTTTGACAAGTTTAAGGCTGAGGCCTGCACATTTCATTTTAATTTGTTTTGCATGTTATATGTTTTTCCATTGAAAATGCTGCTCACCCAGACAACTATTGCTAGCTAGTGAACAGTTTGTTGTTATGTATTAGAAGACTGATAGTGAGGTTCTGACTGAGAGAAGAAGAAAATGCCAGTGTGGGAGAGTGACTTGTGAGAAAAGCATTGTACTCGGTAGTCTGTTCATTGTAACCATTCAAGGACATAGCCATGCATGGACCATTGTGTTGCCCTGAGAAAGAAGGGGAGTTTACCTGCTTGTAAAGTCTGGAGTAATTTGATTGGCTCCAAAGGGTGAGAACAAGCTGTACTGTTGCAAACCAGTGCTTTCTCAAGTAATACTAGTGTGTGTTCCTTCTCAAGTAATAACAGTGTATGTTCCTTAGACTAGAGAGGAGGTGCTTGCTGACTTTAAACTGAGAAGACTCTTCTCGCCTCTGCTTATCTCCACAGCCCGAGAGAAAATATGCCGAGGCACCCATATTCTCTCATCAGAGACCTTTTTTTGGTTTTCTGAAGCCAACACTTTAACCTTATTTGCCTAACCACATGCCCTTTTCCAAATTATACCCACTTACTCTAGATTAGGATTTCCTTTATGGGACACAGCTTCTGGATATGTTGTATTCTTCGTGCAGTTTTGTTAATGTTTTATTTTACCTTATCTTGAAATATGGACATTTGGACCATTTAAACTTGTAACAGTGATGCTTAAATCTAAATCCTTAATGGATTAATGTCCTTGCTTTAACTTCATTTGTTATTAAATCCATTTAAACTCGCTACAATTCTCCTTGTCGTTTCCTGTGGAGCGCCAATGGTTTCACTGTTTTTGGAAATGTATTTAAATGCTGGCTCTTAAGTAACTCTCCACGTTGACTAACACAGGTTCATAAAACCAGTGGCTGGGTTTGTGTGACGATTACACCCGTAGATTAAGATTCAAGTACCCCTGCTCCATCATCAGTGTGGGACTGAGTGAAAGCAGTAAAGAGGGACTTCACTCTCTCGGAAGGGCTGAAGGTGGAAGAGCTCTCCAATTAGTAGAGTCTCTCCTGTGGTGCGCAGGGGATGAAAGATCCAGAATAGGGAAGATGGGAGGCAGGAGTGCGACAATGTAAGTAAAAAGGGGGTAGAGTCACGGGCAATAAATTGGGGAAAAGTCTGTGAAAAGGGGAAGCAAGGAGAAATTATTGACATGAAAAAGGAGGAGGAACAGAGGAAAGAAGAGCAAGGCGAGGAACAAGTTAGCAGCTTGGGTGGTTGCAGGTATAGGGCTTCTGAGAACAGGGTGTTGGGGAACAGGGGTGGACTGGGACACAAGTGAGGGGTGGAGGAAAAAGGGTAAGTGGGTGTGTGTGGAGAGTGGCTCAGAGAAGGAGGTGGTGCAGGGAAAGAGAGTGGACCTGGCAACCAGATGGGTTCCATGCGAGGGAGGGAGAAGGTCAAGATGTCAACAAGTGGGGAGTACAGTACAACTGTTCATGTGGGAGGGTCCATCGTGGCTGCTCTACCTCAGAAAGAAGACAGGGTACAATCCAGTGTGGTTGACCTGGCTGCAGCAAAGAACCACTACTGAGACGGATAGAGAAGGTCTGTAGCGGCCTCCTCGTCGAAGACATCGAAACTGCACACATCTGAAGATTTTGGACCATATATCTCATTATGACAGATTGCGGTTACCTAATTGCGATTCGCTGCGAATCACAATTAGGTCATCACTATTCGAATGTATGAAACCCCATGAGTTTCATTTAGCATTTCATGATGGCCCGCAAGTCGACCTACCTCGTTAATATTAATGAGGCAGGTCACAATTTGCGACCGATTAAGAAACGCAAAAATCACTGGGATGGACAGTGAATGATTTTCAATAAAGCAGCTTTTTTTTTAAAATGCAGCCCGTTTTCCGAATAGAAAAACAGAATGCATTTAAAAAAGAAAAATGAAAAGTTTGGCAATGGGACCACTGCCTGCTCTCAAAAAATGTTTTTTGCTTCCATTCAGAAAGGGGAAGGACTCTTTTGGGGACCCCTTTCTGTTTGCGAATGGTTTACCACCTACTTGAAGTAGGTGGTAAAATGCCAATGTTTTATGACCCCATTTTGGTCACAAAACATTCCTACATTTCGCTGCGATTCGGTATTACGAAGGGTCGCCCTTGACACGCCTCTTCCTAATACCAAATCGGTATGTATGCGCAATTCCAAATTGTGATTCAGTAATGTGTTACCAAATCGTAAGTTGGAATTCATACATACCAAAATGCATTTTTGCAGTTGCAAACGGCCCGATTGGGCAGTTTGCGACCGCAAATATTCATGTCACATATAGCCCTTTGTTTCCAGGGATGATGATGGACAGATTCCAGGCACTAGCGAAGTGGTGTCAGAGAGGTTGAGATTATGGGTGAATGGAGTAGTCAGATGTGTATTACAGCAATAGAGATGAGATGACAGAAGTGGGAGGGTGTGCAGACTGTGCAGGAGGCAAAGAGAAACACACTGGAGGAGTGGTGTTGGTTGCCTGAGAGCCTGGCAAGGTCCGGGGGCTAATATTAAAAGCTTGGAGGAGTTTGGTGATTTGCAGGCATGGAAGAACCATTTTCATGCACCTGCACAGAAAACTGTTGTGGAAAACAGGAAGCCAGGCTTTGATGCGGGCCCTGATCTAAAGGCCAGGAAAGTGGGTTGAAAAAAGACGTGGGAGCAGTGCCAGTGATGGTGCAGTCAATGGGTGTGGATAGCGACAGCCATAGCATGGCGAAGAAAGGGTGATTGGTGAAAGGGAAGTTTGTGCTGGATCAATGTACAATCATGGATTTTAAAGAGGACAACAGACAGAATCAGGAATGGCACTGAGAGTAGCAAGAAGGAGGTTGTAGAAGATGCAGGGGGTGTTAAGAAGAAGGAGGAGACCAAGGAGATTAAACAGAATAAGTTACCTTATATGGGCATCACTAAGCCATAGGGGGGAAATTTGATAGCATCAGCAAAGGACAAGATTTGGAAAGGGGGGTACTTTGAAGTGTTTAACCTGTTTCACGTGGAAGTCAGAGCGAAGGAGGGTTTAAAGGAGCAGGAGCTTGAGCTGTCAGACTGACGGTTCCGGTCACTACTGAAAATTACACAGCGGCCTTTTTAATATATTCCAGTCTACATTGTCAGGAGTACTTCAAATGCTGTGTTGCGTTATTTAGATACTTATATGTAATAAGGAAATCACACATGACTTTTTAGAGGTTATTCCTTGGTTCATTATAAGGAAGAGTTCCATGTGTACCTTGCAAATGATGCTGACGGTAAGTTGAAGCAGTTAGATATGGGTTTATGGCTGCAGTGTGTGGCTGTGGCTGGGCTCGCCCAACAGTTTACAGGCTTACCGATGGTGTACAGGCCCTTTCAAGGGTGCCCCACCCCGGGAGAGGTGGGTGACACAAGTAGAGGTCAGGCAGGGCTGCCAAGGGCTTGTTGAGCATACAACAAAGGTTTCTGCAACAGGGAGTATTTCAAATTTTTACATAAGTGCTCAAAATGTGTCAATAAGCACCACAAGCTTACACGTTGTGGTGCCGAGTCTGAACGGGGAACAAGGAGGACCAATCTGTGGTTCTCAGCAGCAATCCCACAGGGAGGAAGCAGTGGCAACCAGAAGACTCTGGGAAGAAGCTCATGTGCCAGCTGAAAAAGAGTGGCTGCATTTTGGTTGGGGACAGAGAATGCACAGCTGTTGATAAGGTGATTTGAGGAGGGATCTTGTTTGTGTTACGAGAGGCCAAGCGAGAGATGACTGACAGAAAACTTGTTATCCGTGAAGCAGCATGTGATGTTACAGAGATTGAGCAGGGAGAATGATGAGGGTAAAATGAGGGCCCGTTGAGTCATGGAGATTAGAGAGACTGAGAATATATCACTCATTGGTGTGGTGCCAAAAAAAAGAGGCCTGAATTTCACCTGATTCAACATCTGTGATGGCCAGAGGAGCAGTCTGTGAATGACCTCATATCTCAGGAGTTGATCTCTGTGAAATATTCTTCAGTGGATGAGGCTATCGAGCTGGTAAAGATGAATGGGTCTGGGGCTTGTACGGCATAGAGCAGCAGTTCTTAATCCTTTGACTTTTGTGGACCCCCACTAATTACTTGAATCCGGAGAGCCCAAATTAGTCATTATTGGAAGTGGGGGACTCCTGCCTAAGCAATGTGTATGATTTGAAACTCAAAACAATACACACAAAAAATACAAAACATGAGCCCGCCAAACAAATGCTACAGCATTGAAATATTTTAATTCATAATCAAACATAGAAAAAGTTGTCACATTTTCAATTTTACTTCTTTTTATTCTATATACTATAATACGTTTAATATATTTATTTTAACATTATTTTGTTTTGTTAAACAGTTGGGCACCCCTGAGTAGGCCTAGCAGACCCCTAGATGTCCCTGACCCACAGGTTAAGAATCACCAGATGATTTTGAGTTGTTGGTCTGCAGTCTGATGGGCAGTGTTTGTAGATAAGGCCCTTCCAACTGACTGTTCTACCACTTGTGTATTATTTGAGAAGCCTAGATCTTTTTTTACAGCAGTTGTTTACCTTTATATCGTGATGACAATGTATTTTCTTAGCCCCCAGGAACTGAAGGTTGGTTGTGAGTGGTTAGCAGTTTTTCAGGACTTGATATTGGATGTGGGCATCTCTTTGGCACTGGAGAAGACCATTGGCTCAAGCAAGGTTTGGGACATTGAGATTGATTCTGTCAGTATGCAGGCCAGGTTGCTATAGGATAGGAAACTGGACATGTTGCTGTTGTTGGGAGACAGATTAAGAAAGAGGAAGGTGAAATTGAAGGGTATTAAGGTGTTGTTGGGCCACTTACATATTGTGTGTTGAATGGTCTGGGCCGGAAGGACCTTTTGTAGGAGGCTTGGGTGGCACTGTCATGGCAGGGCTTGCCACATCACAGGGTGGGATTGTCAGCAAGCAGGAAGCATGAGGGCAGATTTCAGAGTCTGGAGAAAGTTTTGAGACATGATTTCCATTCAGGAGTTTGGTGAGAGGGCATATTGTGCCATTCAGATTTATTCAGATGCAGCAGGAGACTGTTTTTCCACTTTTTATGGCAGGTTTGGTGGTGTGCAAAACACTGGATGGAAGGATAGATGAAGGAAAGGTGTTCTAATGCCTTTTTGGAACTTATTTCCATTAGTGATGGCATTGGTGTTATGGGAAGATCAATTCAGTAACAAGAAGGATCTGTTTGATGTTGACATTATGGAGGTGGTACATGTTGTTAAGAGGCAGATGCTCACAGTGTGAAAGTGTTATAATTGTTGCAGGTTTCTGACTTAGATTGTTTGTATTATAACAACTTTAGAACAAAGCATGTCCCAAGAGTTGGCAGTGACATTGCGGATGCATTATCTTGTTTGCAGTGGAAGAGATTCAGTGAGTTTGTGCCACAAGCAGATTAGGTGAAGACACTAATGCCAGAAGAACTACAGGGAAGAGGAGGAAGAGGAAGGTTGCATTGATTGAGGATTATCTAAAGGCTTAAAAGAAGAGAGGCTATTCCAAGGCATAGGTTGAGTTTCTGACATCAGGAGCGAGGAGGCAGTTGCCGGATGAGGTGTGCAGCATTTGACTGTTATGAGGGGTTGTTGTGGGGCAATGAGTCAATGACTGGGGAGATGAGTGAGCAAAACAATGGGGGAGAGAGTTAGGAGGCCACTGGCATTGCAGTGGTTACAGTAGGTGTTCCTGGTTCAGCTGGAGTTCCGTGATTCTCTCAGGAGTCGTCTTTTCAGTGCGAGGCTTCATCGGAGCTTCCCTCTCTGGAGCGGAATACAGCAGGTTTTTCAAGTGATGACTGACATTTGTATTGATGAAGGAGAAGTGATGCTATTCTCTATGGCAATGGTTTGGTGCTTTTTGGGTTCTTTGGGTGTCAGATATTGGGTGCAGGAAAGGGGGACTATGTGAGACAGGTGGAAGTAGAGGCACAGACAGTGTGTGTGAGCAAGTCAAAAACAGATCAGAAGGCTGGAGGTATGTGAGTGGTGTTGAGGAATTAGCCAGTGTGACGGGAGTGTCTGGTTCACTGGTGGCAGAGGTATGTTGTTTCTGGTTTTTCTTGGAGGCAGTGGATTTTTCTACACTGGAAATGTTCCAAATTGTTATGCCAATTTATTCATAGAGTGCGCCATTACCCAAAGGTGTCTTGGTGCTAAGTAAAGCATTAATCACTGGCAAGTGAAATCAGATTACAAAGACTAAAGATGGGTGTAGGAAAGTACCATCTTGCCTGGCATGTTACCCCCATTTTTCACTGTATATATGTTGTTTTAGTTGTATGTGTCACTGGGACCCTGGTAACCCAGGGCCCCAGTGCTCATAAGTGTGCCTGAATGTGTTACCTGTGTAGTGACTAACTGTCTCACTGAGGCTCTGCTAATCAGAACCTCAGTGGTTATGCTCTCTCATTTCTTTCCAAATTGTCACTAACAGGCTAGTGACCATTTATACCAATTTACATTGGCTTACTGGAACACCCTTATAATTCCCTAGTATATGGTACTGAGGTACCCAGGGTATTGGGGTTCCAGGAGATCCCTATGGGCTGCAGCATTTCTTTTGCCACCCATAGGGAGCTCTGACAATTCTTACACAGGCCTGCCACTGCAGCCTGAGTGAAATAACGTCCTCGTTATTTCACAGCCATTTTACACTGCACTTAAGTAACTTATAAGTCACCTATATGTCTAACCTTTACCTGGTAAAGGTTAGGTGCAAAGTTACTTAGTGTGAGGGCACCCTGGCACTAGCCAAGGTGCCCCCACATTGTTCAGAGCCAATTCCCTGAACTTTGTGAGTGCGGGGACACCATTACACGCGTGCACTACATATAGGTCACTACCTATATGTAGCTTCACCATGGTAACTCCGAATGTGGCCATGTAACATGTCTATGATCATGGAATTGCCCCCTCTATACCATCCTGGCATAGTTGGCACAATCCCATGATCCCAGTGGTCTGTAGCACAGACCCTGGTACTGCCAAACTGCCCTTCCTGGGGTTTCACTGCAGCTGCTGCTGCTGCCAACCCCTCAGACAGGCAGCTGCCCTCCTGGGGTCCAGCCAGGCCTGACCCAGGATGGCAGAACAAAGAACTTCCTCTGAGAGAGGGTGTGACACCCTCTCCCTTTGGAAAATGGTGTGAAGGCAGGGGAGGAGTAGCCTCCCCCAGCCTCTGGAAATGCTTTGTTGGGCACAGATGTGCCCAATTCTGCATAAGCCAGTCTACACCGGTTCAGGGACCCCTTAGCCCCTGCTCTGGCGCGAAACTGGACAAAGGAAAGGGGAGTGACCACTCCCCTGTGCTCCAGACCTCTGCCATCTTGGAAACAGAGGTGCTGCTGGCACACTGGACTGCTCTGAGTGGCCAGTGCCACCAGGTGACGTCAGAGACTCCTGCTGATAGGCTCCTTCAGGTGTTAGTAGCCTATCCTATCTCCTAGGTAGCCAAACCCTCTTTTCTGGCTATTTAGGGTCTCTGTCTCTGGGGAAACTTTAGATAACGAATGCAAGAGCTCATCCGAGTTCCTCTGCATCTCTCTCTTCACCTTCTGATAAGGAAACGACTGCTGACCGCGCTGGAAGCCTGCAAACCTGAAACATAGTAGCAAAGACGACTACTGCAACTCTGTAACGCTGATCCTGCCGCCTTCTTGACTGTTTTCCTGCTTGTGCATGCTGTGGGGGTAGCCTGCCTCCTCTCTGCATCAGAAGCTCCGAAGAAATCTCCCGTGGGTCGACGGAATCTTCCCCCTGCAACCGCAGGCACCAAAAAGCTGCAGTACCGGTCCCTTGGGTCTCCTCTCAGCACAACGAGCGAGGTCCCTCGAATCCAGCGTCTCTGTCCAAGTGACCCCCACAGTCCAGTGACTCTTCAGCCCAAGTTTGGTGGAGGTAAGTCCTTGCCTCACCTCGCTGGGCTGCATTGCTGGGAACCGCGACTTTGCAGCTACTCCGGCCCCTGTGTATTTCCGGCAGAAATCCTTCGTGCACAGCCAAGCCTGGGTCCACGGCACTCTAACCTGCATTGCACGACTTTCTAAGTTGGTCTCCGGCGACGTGGGACTCCTTTGTGCAACTTCGGCGAGCACCGTTTCACGCATCCTTGTAGTGCCTGTTTCCAGCATTTCTCCGGGTGCTACCTGCTTCAGTGAGGGCTCTTTGTCTTGCTTGACGTCCCCTCTCTCTTCAGGTCCAATTTGCGACCTTCTGGTCCCTCCTGGGCCCCAGCAGCGTCCAAAAACGCCAAACGCACGATTTGCGGCTAGCAAGGCTTGTTGGCGTTCTTTCGGCGGGAAAACACTTCTGCACGACTCTCCAAGGCGAGAGGGATCCGTCCACCAAAGGGAAAGTCTCTAGCCCTTTTTGTTCCTGCAGAAACCTCAGCTTCTTCTGTCCAGTCGAAGCTTCTTTGCACCCGCAGCTGGCATTTCCTGGGCATCTGCCCATCTCCGACTTGCTTGTGACTTTTGGACTTGGTCCCCTTGTTCCACAGGTACCCTAGATTGGAAATCCACAGTTGTTGCATTGCTGGTTTGTGTCTTTCCTGCATTATTCCTCTAACACAACTATTTTGTCCTTAGGGGAACTTTAGTGCACTTTGCACTCACTTTTCAGAGTCTTGGGGAGGGTTATTTTTCTAACTCTCACTATTTTCTAATAGTCCCAGCGACCCTCTACAAGGTCACATAGGTTTGGGGTCCATTCGTGGTTCGCATTCCACTTTTGGAGTATATGGTTTGTGTTGCCCCTATCCCTATGTTTCCCCATTGCATCCTATTGTAACTATACATTGTTTGCACTGTTTTCTAAGACTATACTGCATATTTTTGCTATTGTGTATATATATCTTGTGTATATTTCCTATCCTCTCACTGAGGGTACACTCTAAGATACTTTGGCATATTGTCATAAAAATAAAGTACCTTTATTTTTAGTATAACTGTGTATTGTGTTTTCTTATGATATTGTGCATATGACACTAAGTGGTACTGTAGTAGCTTCACACGTCTCCTAGTTCAGCCTAAGCTGCTCTGCTAAGCTACCATTATCTATCAGCCTAAGCTGCTAGACACCCTATACACTAATAAGGGATAACTGGGCCTGGTGCAAGGTGCAAGTACCCCTTGGTACTCACTACAAGCCAGTCCAGCCTCTTACATTGGTTGTGCAGTGGTGGGATAAGTGCTTGAGACTACTTACCACTCTTGTCATTGTACTTTTCATAAGAGAAAAATATACAAAACAAGGTCAGTGTATATACACATAGCCAAAAAGTTTTGCATTTCCTCTTTTCACTCTTTTCTAAGTGCTGAAAAGTACTTCTAAACTTTCAAAAAGTTCTTAAAAGTTTAAAAAGTTTTTTCTGTCTTTCCAAAAAGTTCTGAAAACTTTTTTCTCTTTTTCTATCACTTTAACTCTCTCTAAAAAATGTCTGGCACAGGCCAAAGTGTTGATCTGTCCAAACTTGCATATGACAACCTTAGCTGGAAAAGAGCAAGGAGTCTCTGTATAGAGAGAGGTTTGAGTGTAGGGAAAAATCCTTCCTTGGAACTGTTACTTAACATGCTTAGAGAACAGGATAAGGCCATAGGTGCCCCATCTGTTGAAAAAGTACCTAATAGTTCTCAATCTGATTCAGGGACTCCCCCAGGAAAAGATTCAGGAAAGAAACTTCCTAGTCTGCCCATTACTAGACAGTCTAGCATAGATGGTAATGATGATGAGCCACACCAGAGAAATAGTGTTGTCTCACATCATAGCAAAAGCATATATTCTCACCATACTGGTAGTAATGTTTCTGTAAACCAAGCTGTTAGGGTGGCTCCAGTAAGGGACAGGTCTCCTTCTGTTCATTCCCATCATAGCTCTGTTTCTAGAAATGTCCCTCCCACCAACCCTGATGACAGAATGTTAGAGAGGGAACTCAATAAGTTGAGGGTGGAACAAACCAGACTGAAGCTTAAAAAGCAACAGCTGGATTTGGATAGACAGTCTTTTGAATTAGAGAAGGAAAGACAGAAGTTGGGTTTAGAAACCCATGGTGGCAGCAGCAGTATTCCCCATAGTCATCCTGCAAAAGAGCATGATTCCAGGAATCTGCACAAGATAGTTCCCCCTTATAAGGAGGGGGATGACATTAACAAGTGGTTTGCTGCACTTGAGAGGGCCTGTGTTGTACAGGATGTCCCTCAAAGGCAGTGGGCTGCTATCCTATGGCTATCATTTAGTGGAAAAGGTAGGGATAGGCTCCTTACTGTGAAAGAAAATGATGCTAATAATTTCCAAGTTCTTAAGAATGCACTCCTGGATGGTTATGGCTTAACCACTGAACAGTACAGGATAAAGTTCAGAGAGACCAAAAAGGAGTCTTCACAAGACTGGGTTGATTTCATTGACCATTCAGTGAAGGCCTTGGAGGGGTGGTTACATGGCAGTAAAGTTACTGATTATGACAGCCTGTATAACTTAATCCTGAGAGAGCATATTCTTAATAATTGTGTGTCTGATTTGTTGCACCAGTACTTGGTGGACTCTGATCTGACCTCTCCCCAAGAATTGGGAAAGAAGGCAGACAAATGGGTCAGAACAAGAGTGAACAGAAAAGTTCATACAGGGGGTGACAAAGATGGCAACAAAAAGAAGGATGGTAAGTCTTCTGACAAGGGTGGGGACAAATCTAAAAATGAGTCTTCATCAGGCCCACAAAAACACTCTGGTGGGGGTGGTGGGTCCAAATCCTCCTTTAATTAGAACAAGGAAAAGAAACCATGGTGCTATTTATGTAAAATAAAAGGCCATTGGACAACAGATCCCAGTTGTCCAAAGAAAGGCACCACAGCTCCTACCACTACAACCCCTACTGCTACACCTAGTGTCCCTACTAATAGCAGTGGTGGTGGGAGCAAACCTACTAATAGCCAATCCAAGGGAGTAGCTGGGCTCACTTTTGGTAATTTAGTTGGGGTTGGTCTAATTAGGGAGACCACAGAGGCTACTTTAGTCTCTGAAGGGGCTATTGATTTAGCCACTTTGGTTGCTTGCCCCCATAACTTGGAGAAGTACAAGCAACTAACCCTAATAAATGGTGTTGAGGTCCAGGCCTACAGGGACACAGGTGCCAGTGTCACAATGGTGATTGAGAAACTGGTGCACCCTGAACAACACATACTTGGACACCAGTACCAAGTAACCGATGCTCACAACATAACACAAAGCCACCCCATGGCTGTTGTAAATCTCAACTGGGGGGGGGGGGTAACTGGTCCAAAGAAAGTTGTGGTAGCTTCCGATTTACCTGTAGACTGTCTATTAGGGAATGATTTGGAGACATCAGCTTGGTCAGATGTGGAGTTGGAGGCCCATGCAGCAATGCTGGGCATCCCAGGGCATATTTTTGCTTTGACAAGGGCTCAGGCCAAAAAGCAAAAAGGACAGGGAAGCTTGGATCCTGGAACAATGGACCAAGTGCTCCCTAAAGCTAGGGCTAGTAGAAGCAAACCACTTCCTACTATCCCTCCCTCTACAGTGGATTCTACTTCTGAGGAAGAAGAATTCCCTCCCTGTGCAGAACCTACACCAGAGGAGCTGGAAGCAGACACTGCTGAGCTTTTGGGTGAAGGGGGGCCTGCCAGGGAGGAGCTGAGTGTGGCACAGCAAACCTGTCCCACATTAGAGGGTCTCAGACAGCAAGCTGTCAAACAGGCTAATGGGGATGTCAGTGACTCTCACAGAGTTTACTGGGAGGACAACCTCTTGTACACTGAGCATAGGGATCCTAAACCTGGAGCTGCCAGGAGATTAGTGATTCCTCAGGAGTACAGAAAGTTCCTCCTAACACTGGCACATGACATTCCCCTAGCTGGGCACCTGGGTCAAATGAAAACTTGGGACAGATTGGTTCCATTGTTTCATTGGCCTAGGATGTCTGAGGACACAAAGGAATTTTGTAAGTCCTGTGAAACCTGTCAAGCCAGTGGCAAGACAGGTGGCACTCCAAAGGCACCCCTTATCCCACTGCCTGTGGTTGGGGTTCCCTTTGAAAGGGTAGGGGTTGACATAGTTGGCCCCCTTGACCCTCCTACTGCTTCAGGCAATAGGTTTATCTTGGTGGTAGTGGACCATGCCACAAGATACCCTGAAGCAATTCCTTTAAGGACCACTACAGCTCCTGCAGTGGCAAAGGCCCTCCTGGGAATATTTTCCAGGGTGGGCTTCCCAAAGGAAGTAGTATCAGACAGAGGAAGCAATTTCATGTCTGCATACTTAAAGGCCATGTGGAAGGAGTGTGGTGTAACGTACAAGTTCACAACACCCTATCATCCACAAACAAATGGACTGGTGGAGAGATTTAATAAAACTCTCAAAGGCATGATTATGGGACACCCTGAAAAACTCCGCAGGAGATGGGATATCCTTCTACCATGCCTCCTTTTTGCCTACAGGGAGGTACCCCAGAAAGGAGTGGGCTTCAGCCCCTTTGAACTTCTTTTTGGACACCCTGTTAGGGGTCCACTCACACTTGTAAAGGAGGGTTGGGAACAACCTTTAAAAGCTCCTAAGCAGGATATTGTGGATTATGTACTTGGCCTCAGATCAAGGATGGCTGAGTACATGAAAAAGGCCAGTAAAAACCTTCAGGCCAGCCAAGAGCTCCAGAAGCAATGGCATGATCAGAAGGCTGTTTTGGTTCAGTACCAACCAGGGCAGAAAGTGTGGGTCTTGGAGCCTGTGGCCCCAAGAGCAGTCCAAGATAAATGGAGTGGACCCCACACAATTGTTGAAAAGAAGGGTGAAGTCACCTACTTGGTTGACTTAGGCACTGCCAGGAGTCCCCTTAGGGTGCTCCATGTCAACCGCCTGAAACCCTACTATGACAGGGCTGATCTCACCCTGCTCATGGCAACTGATGAGGGACAGGAAGAAGACAGTGATCCTCTACCTGATCTCTTCTCTTCCACAGAACAAGATGCTCTTGTGGAAGGTGTAGTTTTGGCTGATTGTCTTACTGCTGAGCAGAAAGATAATTGCATAAATCTCCTAGGACAATTTTCAGAACTCTTCTCTACTGTGCCAGGCACCACTTCTTGGTGTGAGCACACTATAGATACTGGAGACAGTTTACCTGTCAAAAGTAAGATCTATAGGCAGCCTGACCATGTCAGGGACTGCATA
Source organism: Pleurodeles waltl (assembly GCF_031143425.1). NCBI lineage: Eukaryota > Metazoa > Chordata > Amphibia > Caudata > Salamandridae > Pleurodeles > Pleurodeles waltl. The sequence goes on along the minus strand of NC_090451.1, from coordinate 105,210,191 downwards.
AAGCAAGAAGTTCAGAAAATGTTGGAACTAGGAGTGGTTGAGCACTCTGACAGTCCATGGGCTTCTCCTGTGGTACTGGTACCAAAACCCAATTCTAAAGATGGAAAGAAGGAAATGAGGTTTTGTGTAGACTATAGAGGTCTCAACTTGGTAACCAAAACTGATGCTCACCCTATACCCAGGGCAGATGAGCTTATAGATACACTGGCATCTGCCAAGTATCTAAGCACTTTTGATTTGACTGCAGGGTATTGGCAGATCAAATTATCAGAAGATGCTAAACCTAAGACTGCATTTTCTACCATTGGAGGACATTACCAGTTTACTGTAATGCCTTTTGGTTTGAAAAATGCACCTGCCACTTTTCAGAGGTTGGTGAACACAGTCCTGCAAGGGCTGGAAGCTTTCAGTGCAGCATATTTGGACGATATAGCTGTCTTTAGCTCCAGCTGGGATGATCACCTGGTCCACCTATGGAAAGTTTTGGAGGCCCTGCAAAAGGCAGGCCTCACTATCAAGGCTTCAAAGTGCCAGATAGGTCAGGGTAAGGTGGTTTATCTGGGACACCTTGTTGGTGGGGAACAGATTGCACCACTTCAGGGGAAAATCCAAACTATTATTGATTGGGTTCCCCCTACCACTCAGACTCAGGTGAGAGCCTTCCTAGGCCTCACTGGGTATTACAGGAGGTTCATTAAGAACTATGGCTCCATTGCAGCCCCTCTTAATGACCTCACATCCAAGAAAATGCCTAAAAATGTATTATGGACAGCAAACTGTCAGAAAGCTTTTGAGGAGCTGAAGCAGGCCATGTGCTCTGCACCTGTCCTGAAAAGCCCTTGTTACTCTAAAAAATTCTATGTCCAAACTGATGCATCTGAATTAGGAGTAGGGGCAGTCCTATCACAACTTAATTCTGAGGGCCAGGATCAACCTGTTGCTTTTATTAGTAGAAGGTTGACCCCTAGAGAAAAGCGTTGGTCTGCCATTGAGAGGGAGGCCTTTGCTGTGGTCTGGGCTCTGAAGAAGTTGAGGCCATACCTGTTTGGCACTCACTTCATTGTTCAGACAGACCACAAACCTCTACTTTGGCTAAAACAAATGAAAGGTGAAAATCCTAAATTGTTGAGGTGGTCCATATCCCTACAGGGAATGGACTATACAGTGGAACATAGACCTGGGAGTAGCCACTCCAATGCAGATGGACTCTCCAGATATTTCCACTTAGACAATGAAGACTCATCAGGTAATGGCTAGTCTTATTGTCCTTCGTTTGGGGGGGGGTTGTGTAGGAAAGTACCATCTTGCCTGGCATGTTACCCCCATTTTTCACTGTATATATGTTGTTTTAGTTGTATGTGTCACTGGGACCCTGGTAACCCAGGGCCCCAGTGCTCATAAGTGTGCCTGAATGTGTTACCTGTGTAGTGACTAACTGTCTCACTGAGGCTCTGCTAATCAGAACCTCAGTGGTTATGCTCTCTCATTTCTTTCCAAATTGTCACTAACAGGCTAGTGACCATTTATACCAATTTACATTGGCTTACTGGAACACCCTTATAATTCCCTAGTATATGGTACTGAGGTACCCAGGGTATTGGGGTTCCAGGAGATCCCTATGGGCTGCAGCATTTCTTTTGCCACCCATAGGGAGCTCTGACAATTCTTACACAGGCCTGCCACTGCAGCCTGAGTGAAATAACGTCCACGTTATTTCACAGCCATTTTACACTGCACTTAAGTAACTTATAAGTCACCTATATGTCTAACCTTTACCTGGTAAAGGTTAGGTGCAAAGTTACTTAGTGTGAGGGCACCCTGGCACTAGCCAAGGTGCCCCCACATTGTTCAGAGCCAATTCCCTGAACTTTGTGAGTGCGGGGACACCATTACACGCGTGCACTACATATAGGTCACTACCTATATGTAGCTTCACCATGGTAACTCCGAATATGGCCATGTAACATGTCTATGATCATGGAATTGCCCCCTCTATACCATCCTGGCATAGTTGGCACAATCCCATGATCCCAGTGGTCTGTAGCACAGACCCTGGTACTGCCAAACTGCCCTTCCTGGGGTTTCACTGCAGCTGCTGCTGCTGCCAACCCCTCAGACAGGCAGCTGCCCTCCTGGGGTCCAGCCAGGCCTGGCCCAGGATGGCAGAACAAAGAACTTCCTCTGAGAGAGGGTGTGACACCCTCTCCCTTTGGAAAATGGTGTGAAGGCAGGGGAGGAGTAGCCTCCCCCAGCCTCTGGAAATGCTTTGTTGGGCACAGATGTGCCCAATTCTGCATAAGCCAGTCTACACCGGTTCAGGGACCCCTTAGCCCCTGCTCTGGCGCGAAACTGGACAAAGGAAAGGGGAGTGACCACTCCCCTGACCTGCACCTCCCCTGGGAGGTGTCCAGAGCTCCTCCAGTGTGCTCCAGACCTCTGCCATCTTGGAAACAGAGGTGCTGCTGGCACACTGGACTGCTCTGAGTGGCCAGTGCCACCAGGTGACGTCAGAGACTCCTGCTGATAGGCTCCTTCAGGTGTTAGTAGCCTATCCTCTCTCCTAGGTAGCCAAACCCTCTTTTCTGGCTATTTAGGGTCTCTGTCTCTGGGAAAACTTTAGATAACGAATGCAAGAGCTCATCCGAGTTCCTCTGCATCTCTCTCTTCACCTTCTGATAAGGAAACGACTGCTGACCGCGCTGGAAGCCTGCAAACCTGCAACATAGTAGCAAAGACGACTACTGCAACTCTGTAACGCTGATCCTGCCGCCTTCTCGACTGTTTTCCTGCTTGTGCATGCTGTGGGGGTAGCCTGCCTCCTCTCTGCACCAGAAGCTCCGAAGAAATCTCCCGTGGGTCGACGGAATCTTCCCCCTGCAACCGCAGGCACCAAAAAGCTGCAGTACCGGTCCCTTGGGTCTCCTCTCAGCACGACGAGCGAGGTCCCTCGAATCCAGCAACTCTGTCCAAGTGACCCCCACAGTCCAGTGACTCTTCAGCCCAAGTTTGGTGGAGGTAAGTCCTTGCCTCACCTCGCTGGGCTGCATTGCTGGGAACCGCGACTTTGCAGCTACTCCGGCCCCTGTGTACTTCCGGCGGAAATCCTTCGTGCACAGCCAAGCCTGGGTCCACGGCACTCTAACCTGCATTGCACGACTTTCTAAGTTGGTCTCCGCCGACGTGGGACTCCTTTGTGCAACTTCGGCGAGCACCGTTTCACGCATCCTCGTAGTGCCTGTTTCCGGCACTTCTCCGGGTGCTACCTGCTTCAGTGAGGACTCTTTGTCTTGCTCGACGTCCCCTCTCTCTTCAGGTCCAATTTGCGACCTCCTGGTCCCTCCTGGGCCCCAGCAGCGTCCAGAAACGCCAAACGCACGATTTGCGGCTAGCAAGGCTTGTTGGCGTTCTTTCGGCGGGAAAACACTTCTGCACGACTTTCCAAGGCGAGTGGGATCCGTCCACCAAAGGGGAAGTCTCTAGCCCTTTTCGTTCCTGCAGAAACCTCAGCTTCTTCTGTCCAGTCGAAGCTTCTTTGCACCCGCAGCTGGCATTTCCTGGGCATCTGCCCATCTCCGACTTGCTTGTGACTTTTGGACTTGGTCCCCTTGTTCCACAGGTACCCTAGATTGGAAATCCACAGTTGTTGCATTGCTGGTTTGTGTCTTTCCTGCATTATTCCTCTAACACGACTATTTTGTCCTTAGGGGAACTTTAGTGCACTTTGCACTCACTTTTCAGGGTCTTGGGGAGGGTTATTTTTCTAACTCTCACTATTTTCTAATAGTCCCAGCGACCCTCTACAAGGTCACATAGGTTTGGGGTCCATTCGTGGTTCGCATTCCACTTTTGGAGTATATGGTTTGTGTTGCCCCTATCCCTATGTTTCCCCATTGCATCCTATTGTAACTATACATTGTTTGCACTGTTTTCTAAGACTATACTGCATATTTTTGCTATTGTGTATATATATCTTGTGTATATTTCCTATCCTCTCACTGAGGGTACACTCTAAGATACTTTGGCATATTGTCATAAAAATAAAGTACCTTTATTTTTAGTATAACTGTGTATTGTGTTTTCTTATGATATTGTGCATATGACACTAAGTGGTACTGTAGTAGCTTCACACGTCTCCTAGTTCAGCCTAAGCTGCTCTGCTAAGCTACCATTATCTATCAGCCTAAGCTGCTAGACACCCTATACACTAATAAGGGATAACTGGGCCTGGTGCAAGGTGCAAGTACCCCTTGGTACTCACTACAAGCCAGTCCAGCCTCTTACAATGGGCTTCCAAAAGTTTACAAAGTAAAGGTGCACTGGTTTGAGAACATAAATTGAAGGGAAAATGTTTCCACTTGGAGGCAGTGGTTTTAGAAAAAGCTCAACCTACTAGCCGTGATTTTTTAAAAAAATGGGGACGAATACTAAAAAGGAGTTAGATTTAAGAGTGTAAGTGGGTTCATAAACCCCAAACAGTCATCGTGGATTAGGTAGAGAATAGGGCAATATAAGAAATGGAGAAAGGTCCTCAGAGAATGGTAACCAATGTAAAGACTGAAGCAGTGGCGTTACATGTGTACATTCTGGCACAATATACATCAGACGAGCAGGAACATTTTGTATAAACTGAAGCTTTTTGATCATTTTGCTGGAAAGACCCCTTTAAAGTAATTTACAGTAATCTAGTCTGCTCAGTTTTAAGGACTGAACAAGAACTGACAACACGATGCCATTCAGTTATCAAGGGAGTCCATGAGAATCTCCTTTACATCTAGCAGAAGTCATGTCAGCACAAAGTGTTAGAATGAAATATCAGCAACAATAACAAAGAGAGAACGAAAACACTGATTGCCAAACTGTTGTTAGGTCTAAATCTTCCACATCAGCATCACAACTTTTCGTTAACCAGACACTGCAATAAGAGCAAAAAAATTCCAAAATGGGCCGGCAATCTCAACAGGCACTCAATCGATGGATAATATTCCTCTCTGTGTTTTTCATAAAAAATGACTTCCATCCTTGAGAGCTCGTAGGTAACACAAACGAAACATTGCAAAACACAGTACCTACATAATACCACAGCGGGTTATTTTTTTCTGAAGAAGATAAAGATATTGTTAAATACTCATAACCGCTGCACTCTTAGGACCCTAACAGGTTTTACATAGATCCTAAATGCAGTTAAGGAAGAGTGGCCCATGTGCCGCCTGGTGAGTGATAACAAAGAGCGATAGTTGGTGCACGGTCCTGATGGCAGTGCACCCGCAGCATTAACAGGTCACGGGGCCCGCGTGCTCCCGGAGCTCTTTGTTTTCTCTAGAGCTCTGACACGCATCAGGCTGTGCTGTAGTCGGCTATTTAGATGTTGTGACTGTTGCTGCTGTTGTTCCTTTCCCTTGCTCTATAAGGGCGTTCTTGGCGGTGAAGGATAACCCCTAAATACTGATGGCCATGAAGCACCCTCGTGCTGTAGAGACCCAGCAAAGGTTCTCAGGGGAATGTACAGTGTGAAGGGACATGTGGCAGGTGTTTCTGGTACTTAGAACACAACGCCTACAATGTATAAACTGCTTCCAGCCGTCTGTGCTACACTATATATATGTACATACAGTGTGATACTCTCTAGTAAGCATTGGTGGTTCAGTGGTAGAATTCTCGCCTGCCACGCGGGAGGCCCGGGTTCGATTCCCGGCCAATGCATCATACATTTTCTAATTTTGTTTAGGCAACTCCCATTTTCTTTACAGTTTCAGGGTTGTAAAAAAGGAAATGACCAATTAGCGCGCACTTGAATTACAGAAGCATTATATTTGTTGTATATTTTTGCGTGGAGCGCTCATTGGATACAACGAAATACTTCTCAACTTCCAGTTTTTAAAGGATGCCTCCGCTGCCCCATTATGTTCTTATGTAAAGTATATCCCTCTGTCAGCCACATCGTGAAATCTGGGGATGGTTGGTGTTGAATCGTTTGACCCAGTTGAGAGACACCTAGGATGGGACGAGATAGCTAATCAATATATCAATCAATACATTAATAATGTCATCAATATTTATCACGACAATGCATTTCACTTTAGTCAAAGTCATTAATCAATTCAAAACGCTACCATGACCTTTCAGCCATGAATAACCACACCAGTTTAGTAGAATTTTATGAATTTTATTCCCTATTAATTACAATCTAGCAGCAATTCTGTTAATCTCAACACCAAGAAACATAATAGCATAGTCACGATATGGCAACTTTGATAAGATTTCATTAAAGAGAGAATCGCAAACATTAGAACATAACATAACATAACTTGGTACATAGACCAAGATTCACAGAGTGTCAATATCGTGTCAGTTCAACAAAGCATAGTCTCTGTCGTTTGTCTATTTGCGTCAGTTTTGGTGAACACCTGTCCTAACCACTGATTGGCATTAGCATGGTGGGCTTCATGCAAAACAATTTAGAACACTAATTTGGAAACCTCTAGCTAAGGTCTCTGTCAAAAGCAAGCAGTTGGTACCTAGAAAGGAAAAGCAAACGGACAAATTACAAATGCATTGTCATAATTACCCTCCAAAGATTAGGTCAGCGCACAGGTTCAGTCTTCGTCTTCGGGACGTCAGTCATATCGCCATCAGTCAAAACTCAGCTTTCGGGGACAAAAGGGCACTTCCCTCATAAGGAGGAAAAGCGTAAATGGGCAGTCTAAGGGCAAGGATGGTTTTAATAAAATCTCAAGTCACCAAACAGAGTGACAGAGTTTCTAGATAAAATCAATAGCATTCCCTAACCCGCCTAAATGACCTTTCTGTGACATGGGTTTTTATCCCTTTTTCGTAGTACATTCCCCCAAGATCCTATTGGACATTTGCTATACCCCCTATCTTTAACCTATCGTATAACACATTAGGTAATCCTAATCTTCACCCCATATTGTTTTACAAGTTTTTGATTGGTCTTCGTAATTGACGTCTTCAGAGGTGACCCGTCCGGTGTGACTTCATCCCTTCGTAATTCTTTGCACATCTTTTGGTCAGGAGTTCCATTGCCTTCCCCGGTTTGAATGACCTTGTACATTACATTAATCAACACTGTTTCAATTTATTTTAACATTTATTCCATGGGCATAGAAAATATGCTTGTGAACGGATCTAACATGGTTACGTTCATCTTCCACGTTGAAGAAAAAGAACAAACAGGGTCATGGCTCTTTGTGAGTTAGCACACTGAAAAATAGAAAAATGCTTTTAATATGAGAGCCGAGCAGCTAAGCTGCAGCTCATGCTAACTTAAGGCCTATGAGGTTTTCAATACAGATTTTATAACGCAAAGGTTAATATAAGCTGGATTGAATGTAACAAACATTTTGGTCATCATTATTAGCTCGCGTATACATTGGTGGCCACTCTTCGTGGTCACAGTTCAAGCGCACGTCTAAGCAAAATTGCTGTTACTATAGTTTCTAAGCGACATCATCACACCTTAAGTCATAAACATTTTATGTTAATATAGATTATATAAACTACGCTCTCTCATGTATTTGCCAGGGCCACTGGAATTATGCTGCAGGAGAGGGCAAATACTCCAGCCATGGTTTGGTTTTGTACCAATCTGCACTCAATGCTCCATAACGTGCTTTTGTTTCTCTCAGGTCATGTCATGTTGATGTGTAAAGCACACTCTCACCCAGGAAGGTATCCTGGCACTGAGCAGGTGTGAGATTAGTCAGGCTTAGAGTCTAACGTGGTTACTCAAAAAGTCAGGCCTTCTGCAGCTTGTGGAATTCAAGAAGTGAGGAGGCAGCTAGAATGTGTAACAGCACATCGTTTCACTTTTTTAGGCGCTAGGAGATGGCGATGCATTGGTCTGTGATGTCGAGTTTGTGGTCACTGACAATTTGATGGTTCTTCGCATGGGTTATTTAGTTCTGCAGTAAGTCTAGGTAATTAGCATTAAGGCCACCATTTGTATATCAGGCCATATTTTATAACCCGTGGTAGCCCTTTATTGAACTGAATTATCATCAGACCCATTTCAAGTAGATGCGGTTAGACAAAGATTATCACTATATTCAGGGCCACTGAAATTTATGCGGTAGGGAGGACCACATTTTGTGGCAGAGTTGATTAAATTATGCAGCAAGAAAAGGCAAATTATATGGTGTAATGTGGCAACATTTTGTGATGATATTACTTCATTTATTTTACAAGACCGGAGGCTCATATTATGCCTAAACTTTTCTTACTTTATTGAATAGCAGCCAAGAACTACGTATTCCAGAAACCCTGGGAAAGAAAACTACAGAAGTACATCATAATGGGGCTAACCAATCACACAACGAGCCCCCTGATAACAATCTTGACTGAGAGCACCAAGTCCTCTTTTCATGTGCAAGTCAGTCAAAAGAATAATCTGAGAAGAACCACAAAATCACATATAGAATCAAAAAAGCATAGAGGAAGTCCTTGCAGAAATCCTTAAAGAATGGAGAAGAAACCACAGCAGAACAGGAGATTCCATGCGAAGATTCCAGACCAGGAGCAGCCGGAAGTCGATGGTATTGGTTGAAGATGAGGTCACTGCAAAATAGAACAGGGAGGGTTAAAGTGAAAAGACTATCATATTTTATGTGATGTTTGTTGTATGATTTAAACAGCGCCATTTTCAGGGCTCGGTTCGTGCATGGGCTCTAAGAGCCAAGCTACACCCTTAGCTCGCCTCTGGCTCGGCTCTCTCTGTTAATTTGCTGACTCACCCGCTTCTACCCCCAACACATACTGCACAGTTGCAGGTTGCTTCAAACACGCACCAGGGTTCCCACCTGGCCTTTTTTTATTTTACCAACATGACCAGATAGTACAAAAATAGGAAAGAAAATCATCCATAGCTGTTTTTTTCTCCCCTTATCAGTACTTACTTAAAATACTAATCATACAAACACTGTGTTTTAAAAAGTGTTCTAGAGGTTCCTCAATGACCCCTGACTGATAATTAAAGTAAAGACAATGGAAAAAAACATGACAACTTTCTGACGTTGACAAGGAGGAAGCACTTAACAGGCAGCCTCTTCTGCTGTGACTGCCTGTGCCAGAGGCCATGACTGGGTGGGCCTGGCCCACCTGCTAGAACTGGGCCTGTTTGTTATCATCCAGTATTCAATGGCTCAGTATAAACTGAAAAGTGGGGAAATAAGAAAACCTTGAGGTTCCCCTACCTTGCTGTTGTATGATGGGGTCGAGAATGGAGATACACACAATGCTTGAGCTACGTTATAGACCAGTACTAGTAAGATAGTTCAGGTGGTTAATGAGCTTGCTGCATAGATCGATGTGTAAAGTGCTGGTAATGGATTTGACTCTTCATATTGTGACTGCTGTAGAGACCTATAAGCAGGGGCGGCTCCTCCATGAGTTTATTATCCCTTCCTTGTTAAAGGGGCGGGCCACAGGCTGTGACGAGCAGAGGGGAGTGCTCTGTGCACCCCCCTCAGAGAGCATGTGTGTTTGGCCGGCCCCAGAGGGCCGGCCAAACCCATATGTGAACAGGGCTCTCTTCAGCCCAGCAACACAGTTGCAGGGCTGGAGAGAGCATGCACAGGCTCCCAGCCAATCTTGATGCTGCTGTGAGCAGTGGCAGGATTGGCCGCAGGGCAGGCTGGAAGCCTGTGCCTGCAGGAAGAGGTGAGGAGTGGTGCGGTTCTCCAGACGGCAGTGGCGGAGACCCAGGTAAGTTTATTTTTTTTAAACGTTTTTTTTATTAATATTCACCCCGTGCATGCCGCCCCGCCCCCTCTAACACCATGCGCCGCGACTGGCTATAAGTCATCGGCATGATAGGGATTCTTAGCCTAGTAAAGTAAGGATTTAATACATTTATTGCTGAGAGCTTTAAGTCATGAGTTCTATGTAAATTGAAATTTAAACATTTTAATCCTTTCAGGTTTTAACTTAAATTTTATGGCAAGACCGGAGGCTCTATTATGCGTTCCTTTCTTACTTTATTTTAAATAGCAGCAGTCAAGAAACTACAGCTCCCAAAAGGCTTAGCAACAGACTAGCCAATGGGAGCAAAACAGGAACTAAGGCTGGACCAATCAGCGGAAGCCATAGACCATAGAGTATACCCTTGACTGCAAACAGCCCTCTTTTCTTGCTGCTCGCAGTCAAGATAAGTACATTCTTTTGGTCTTCCGTCGATTTATATGTCTATTGAAATGTTTTATTATGTAGTAATACTCTTTAAGCGTTTATACTCTGCATATTGAGCGGCCTTCTACTTTGCAGCTACGCTGCATATTTGTAACCCCTTCCCCCCCTTCGTGCAGCCGTTGCTTTCGCTCGCGAGCTATTCACTGCGTTCTATCTGGCCTCCTTTCGCTGCGTTCTGTCAGCGCGCTTTAAGACTTCAGCGCGTCTGACAGACGGGGCCGCCCATACATTTTTTGCGCTCCGTGGCTCGTCCCGAAGTGGTTTTTCGGGCCACGGGCCACACGTTGGATCCTCCGGCTCTCTCTTCCTATCCCGACGTGCCTTTCAGCAGCTCCGGCTCTCCCTTTTGTCTCCGCCCTCTGGGAGGAGCTATTCCTACATCGGAGAGCGTGTTGCTCCTATTAACCCCTAGCTATCCAGGAACTTGCTTGGGCTCAGGAGCTATAGCTCAGTGGCGAGGTCCAGTACCTTTATTGCAGCAGGCTTCCTGTGTACAGGGGTTCAAATCCCACCAACGCCCTTAAAATATCTTTCAAGTACTCTTGTTTATATTTTTGGGTCTTTACTCTATTATTACTGCATACAACAAATTGTATTATGGAGCCTTGCAGTTCACCCTTAAGGCCTGATTCTGAGGAGGATGAATAATCCTTCAAACAGGATTTAAACAAATTTATTCAATCCTCAGTAAAAAATGCTCTGAAAGCATCAATGTATAAAATGTCTAAAAACATTGAAAGCTCAGTAATGTCCATGGTGTCCAATTCTATGGCCCATTCTGCGGGGGAAAGCAGAATGGGCCAACGAAAAATGAAAAATTACTTCTTTTAAATCAAGTAAAGGCGCACTGACTGAGAGTGAGCTTGCCTCACACCAGACTGAGGACTTGATTCCTCCCAGGCCTCCTTCTAAGGAGGGGAATTCCGCCAAAAAACTGGCGTCCCTACTGAAATGTAAATCAAAAACGAAACATATCCCCGCGCCTAAAAAGATTTTTATTTCAGAAATATTGGACACAGATGATGAGGACATGGACAATTTATCTCAGTCAGATAATCCTGATGATACGTTTTCCCCTGCATCTCCTCCCCCCAAACGTATCAAATTTTCTCCAGATGGCCCCTCGACCAGCGTGGTTGATTCTGAGGGTGTTCCCATGTTCGACCCGTCCCTCATTCACCATCCTAACTCAACTGAGTGGCTCCCGTTGGACCACGTGGGTGAATATATTTCTTCCCGCCTACGCCTACCTTTAGACAAACAGACACGTTCCAAACTCAAATCTGAATGTCCTAGACCATCGTTGGATTCCAACATTACTGTAACTCCAGCTATAGATGAGTCTCTCATCACGTTCTTTACCAAATTCGGTAAAGACCCCCGTAAAGGGGTAGACAAAGCCTGGACAAACTTCTGGACGTGGTCGGCCCTCTAGCAAGAATATTTGATTTAGCCGAATCAGCCAGACTAGAGGACTCCCCAATCGATCCCTTAGATCTTTCCCTTTGGACCCAAAGAGCCTTTTGCCTTTTGGGCAATGCAAATTCAGCTATCATTCATGAGAGACGCAAGGGTCTCCTCCTCAGAATGGATCCTAAGCTGGCTAACCTGGCTACTCGGGATCCCGGCATCCAGGCCGATGGTAAACTCTTTGGCGACTCATTCATCAAAGATCTTAGCCGTTTCGTCTCCACCTTTTCGTCTCTAGACAAGCCTCAACAATCACTGAAAAAGGTCTTTAACCAACGTGTTTTTACCCGGGCCGTTAGAGGTAGGAGCTGCTTTACTGGCCACTCATATAGGAATCAAGGCTCAAGAGGATATTCCAACTCCCTCAGTTCCTACCACCAAGAATTTAAACCCCACTTTTACCCACAAAGATCAAGGGGCTTTCGCAATCGTGGTCAGCGCTTCTCCAGATCGTCCAATAACCAAGGTAAGCCAACTTTCTGGCCCTCCCGTGGGAGGGCGTCTTCGCTTCTTCCTTCAAAAATGGAAATCAATTTCTGCAGACCCATGGGTTCTTTCCACTATTCAGGGTTACCGTATCGAACTCCTCTCTCCTCCGTACCAATCCTATCTCCCTCCTCTTCCAAGGTTCTCTCTCCAAATGTCATCTCTAATTTCTTTAGAAATTCAATCCCTTTTAGAAAAAGATGCCATTCAAAATTGCACCCCAGATTCTTCCGGCTTCATCAGCTCTATTTTCTTCGTTCACAAAAAGAACAAAAAACTAAGACCAGTAATCAACCTAAAATCCTTCAACCAATTTGTCGTCTATCGACACTTCAAGATGGAGACTATCATCCATCGCAGGGATATTTTACTCCAAGGCGATTGGCTAGTCAGACTGGATCTGCAGGACGCATATCTGACCATTCCTATTCATCCTTCTCACAAAAAATACTTACAATTTCATTGGAATTCAAAAACGTATAATTTTTCCTCCCTTCCGTTCGGCCTATCATCGGCACCGTGGTGCTTCACAAAACTATTAAAACCGGTCGTAACCTATCTTCGATCTCTGGGCATCAGACTTATTATCTACCTCGACGATATACTAATTATGCACCAGAGCAATTCTTCCCTTCTGGCTCATCTACAGATAACATCCACTCTTCTTGCAGAGCTCGGTTTCCTCATAAATCATGAAAAATCCGTGATGGTTCCCTCGCAACAAATAGAATTTCTTGGCTTCCAGATAGATTCGGTTTCGGCCTCCCTGCTCCTTCCCCGTTCCAAGCTTTCTGCAATCAAAAAAAGAGTTGGTTCTAACTCTTCAAAAAGATTCTATTTCCCTCAGAGCTCTAGCAAGAGTCGTCTTCTTTCTTCTTCCATCCAGGCTATCTTCCCGGGACCCCTTCATTACCGTGCTCTTCAGCGTCTCAAAATTCTACATCTCCGTCGCGGTTTGGCCTTCTCCGACCTCGTGTCACTAGACCAAGAATCCCAAATGGAAATTCAATGGTGGATATCCCATTTAGAGGCTTGGAACGGCAGATCCATCTTCCCCTCTATGCCCGATCTTGTGTTAGAATTAGATGCAAGTCTCACGGGTTGGGGCGCCCGCTGTGATTCGATATCGACTGGCGGTATATGGTCCGCAGAGGAGTCCATATTGCACATAAAATGTTTAGAGCTTCTTGCAGGCTCCTTTGCGATCAGAAGCTTTACGAAAAACAGAGCATGATGCTCCATTCTTCTCCGCATGGACAATATATCCGCGGTCCGCTACATCAACCACCTGGGAGGCACCAGGTCCAGACCTCTTGCTCTTCTGGCCAAGAGCCTCTGGGAATTTTGTCTGTCCCACAATTTTTCCCTCCTAGCCGAGTATCTCCAGGCTCCTTGAATTCCAATGCAGACTGGCATTCACGCCATATCTCGGACTCCAGCGATTGGAAATTACACCACTCAGTCTTTCATGAAATAGAAAGAAAATTGGGCCCTTTCCAAGTAGATCTCTTTGCGTCCGGACTCAATTCCCAACTTCCTCATTTCTTCAGTTGGCGCCCGGATCCTCTGGCCCTAGCTACAGACGCCTTTCTCCAAGATTGGTGCAGAACCCTCAATTATGCTTTCCCCCCATTTCTTCTAATCAACAGAGTTTTGAATCAGGTCAGACGTCAAAAGGCGTCCCTTGTCCTGTTAGTCCCCTTCTGGCAATCTCAGGTGTGGTTTCCACCCCTCCTCGAATTTACGGTAATCTTTCCAATCTTACTCCCCTCGTTTCCGTCTCTCCTTTTAGACCGTTTCGGGGGTCTCCACAATCTGATTCTCAACAAGTCATTAACCCTGTCAGCCTGGCTCATTTCTGGTCTTCCCAACAGTCCTTCCCTATTTCGTCAGAAGCTTCAGAGTTCATCAATAATGCATGGGCACCTGGCACAAAGCGAGCCTACAGATCAGCTTGGACTGGATTTAAATCTAATTATCAATTTTCTAGCTGCCCAGGCGGGTTTGGGTAAGTCATATCGGACAATAAATCTTTACAGATCTGCTATTTCTATGAACCACTCGAATATTGATGGTAATCCTATCGGGACCCATCCCTTAATTTGTCGCCTTTTAAAAGGCGTGAAACTCTCGAAGCGCCCTACCGCCAAATATTCCTATGTCTGGGACGTTTCCCTAGTTCTGAACCTACTCCTTTCTTGGCCAGATAATCCAGGTCTTTCCTTTAAAATGCTTTCTGCCAAGCTTACTATGTTGCTATGCTTAATTTCCATCAAAAGGGTTTCAGATGTTAAGTCTTTAGACGTGTCTGCTCGTCAGTTCCTACCCAAAAGTGTTTTATTCCACATTTCCAAACGCACCAAAACTAATTTACATTCGGTATTCTATCCGTTCTTCCCTGATAAACCAAAACTATGTGTGGGTCTTTGTTTAAAGGAATATGAAAAAAGAACTGGTAACCTGAGAACGTCCTCTTCCAATCAACTGTTAATTTCCTTTCGCAAACCCCACAAGCCGGTGACTTCTGCAACTCTGGCTCGCTGGGTTAAATGGATTATGTCCCTAGCGGGGATTGACATCTCCGTTTTTGGAGCCCATTCTTCCAGGGGGGGGGCATGGGCTCTAAGTCTTTCACCCTAGGGTCCAGTTTGGAGGACATTCTCAGGTCGGCAGATTGGTCTAATGACAATGTTTTCAAAACCTTCTATTGTAAACTTGTTAGAACTGCTTCTTCAGTAGTTATTGACAAGCTTTAAACTCGCATAATAGAGCCTCCGGTCTTGCCATAAAATGTAGATTTTCCTAGTAATTTATGACGGAAAGTCTTAATTTTATTAAAGACACGGAGGCGAATATTATCCCTCCACAGTACCTCTATTAATATGTACTTTCTTTCTCCCTCCCAGCGACTCCTGCATTGCCTCCAGCATCCGGATAACGTCGCTGGCTCCATTCTCTCCTCCTTCGAGACGAAACCTCGGGACCTGTCATCGCAACTTCATCAGGATCATCTCCCTACTTCATCGTACTCTCGGTTTATTGCTGTGGTTTAAGAATTTTGTTCCGTTTCCTTGGCTTTGGCAATTGTTGGATTTATTTACCCATTGTATTACGATTCTATCTGACTTGCTCGTTCAAGAAAAGAGGGCTGTTTGCAGTCAAGGATACACTCTATGGTCTATGGCTTCCGCTGATTGGTCCAGCCTTAGTTCCTGTTTTGCTCCCATTGGCTAGTCTGTTGCTTAGCCTTTTGTAAGCTGTAGTTTCTTGACTGCTGCTATTTAAAATAAAGTAAGAAAAGAACGCATAATATTTGCCTCCGTGTCTTTAATAAAATTAAGACTTTCCGTCATAAATTACTAGGAAAATCTACATTTTCACACTTTTAGGGTTGGTGAAATGGCTACCTGTGAACTGGGGAGTAATGAACACGTATTAAGAAGTGCCAAAAAAAACCAGTTTCCGCTACATGCCACTAAATGGTTAGTATTAAGGTAGTTGTACTCACAGACTTACATAGCTTACATGCATGAAGAATTTGAGAAAATACACTTTCATTTCCCATTTTCTATTTTGACCATTATGTCCAGGGTGCATCGTTTTATTCCTTAATGGCAATATTTGAGGTGAGGCATTTAGAGCCAGGTGCTGGTGGTGAATAAAACAGCCTACAGCCTAGCGCATGATGAATGAGCACAGCTCTGTATTGGCCCCAGATGACGCACTGCTGAAGCGCAGAATAGCGTCAGTGGGGGAGAGCCACTTTCCATTTGCATAATTAACGCATTTATGAGCAAAGTGTAATTTACATTTCTAAATAACGTGCATATCAACCATATAATTTGTAGTAGGAGGCTGCATTTAACTAGTATGAGCAGGACCAATTTCACTGAAGTTAGCACATTTCTGTTGCCACCTTGAATGTCGGCTTTGACAAGTTTAAGGCTGAGGCCTGCACATTTCATTTTAATTTGTTTTGCATGTTATATGTTTTTCCATTGAAAATGCTGCTCACTCAGACAACTATTGCTAGCTAGTGAACAGTTTGTTGTTATGTATTAGAAGACTGATAGTGAGGTTCTGACTGAGAGAAGAAGAAAATGCCAGTGTGGGAGAGTGACTTGTGAGAAAAGCTGTGTACTCGGTAGTCTGTTCATTGTAACCATTCAAGGACATAGCCATGCATGGACCATTGTGTTGCCCTGAGAAAGAAGGGGAGTTTACCTGCTTGTAAAGTCTGGAGTAATTTGATTGGCTCCAAAGGGTGAGAACAAGCTGTACTGTTGCAAACCAGTGCTTTCTCAGGTAATACTAGTGTGTGTTCCTTCTCAAGTAATAACAGTGTATGTTCCTTAGACTAGAGAGGAGGTGCTTGCTGACTTTAAACTGAGAAGACTCTTCTCGCCTCTGCTTATCTCCACAGCCCGAGAGAAAATATTTATGCCGAGGCACTCATATTCTCTCATCAGAGACCTTTTTTTGGTTTTCTGAAACCAACACGTTAACCTTATTTGCCTAACCACATGCCCTTTTCCAAATTATACCCACTTATTCTAGATTAGGATTTCCTTTATGGAACACATCTTCTGGATATGTTGTATTCTTCGTGCAGTTTTGTTAATGTTTTATTTTACCTTATCTTGAAATATGGACATTTGGACCATTTAAACGTGTAACAGTGATGCTTAAATCTAAATCCTTAATGGATTCAAGTGCCACTGCCCCATTCATCAGTGTGGGACTGAGTGAAAGCAGTAAAGAGGGACTTCACTCTCTCGGAAGGGCTGAAGGGGGAAGAGCTCTCCAATTAGTAGAGTCTCTCCTGTGGTGCGCAGGGGATGAAAGATCCAGAATAGGGGAGATGGGAGGCAGGAGTGCGACAATGTAAGTAAAAAGGGGGTAGAGTCACGGGCAATAAATTGGGGAAAAGTCTGTGAAAAGGGGAAGCAAGGAGAAATTATTGACATGAAAAAGGAGGAGGAACAGAGGAAAGAAGAGCAAGGCGAGGAACAAGTTAGCAGCTTGGGTGGTTGCAGGTATAGGGCTTCTGAGAACAGGGTGTTGGGGAACAGGGGTGGACTGGGACACAAGTGAGGGGTGGAGGAAAAAGGGTAAGTGGGTGTGTGTGGAGAGTGGCTCAGAGGAGCAGGTGGTGCAGGGAAAGAGAGTGGACCTGGCAACCAGATGGGTTCCATGCGAGGGAGGGAGAAGGTCAAGATGTCAACAAGTGGGGAGTACAGTACAACTGTTCATGTGGGAGAGTCCATCGTGGCTGCTCTACCTCAGAAAGAAGACAGGGTACAATCCAGTGTGGTTGACCTGGCTGCAGCAAAGAACCACTACTGAGACGGATAGAGAAGGTCTGTAGCGGCCTCCTCGTCGAAGACATCGAAACTGCACACATCTGAAGATTTTGGACCATATATCTCATTATGACAGATTGCGGTTACCTAATTGCGATTCGCTGCGAATCACAATTAGGTCATCACTATTCGAATGTATGAAACCCCATGAGTTTCATTTAGCATTTCCTGATGGCCCGCAAGTCGACCTACCTCGTTAATATTAATGAGGCAGGTCACAATTTGCGACTGATTAAGAAACGCAAAAATCACTGGGATGGACAGTGAATGATTTTCAATAAAGCAGCTTTTTTTTTTAAATGCAGCCCGTTTTCCGAATAGAAAAACAGAATGCATTTAAAAAAGAAAAATGAAAAGTTTGGCAATGGAACCACTGCCTGCTCTCAAAAAATGTTTTTTACTTCCATTCATAAAGGGGAAGGACTCTTTTGGGGACCCCTTTCTGTTTGCGAATGGTTTACCACCTACTTGAAGTAGGTGGTAAAATGCCAATGTTTTAGGACCCATTTTGGTCACAAAACATTCCTACATTTCGCTGCGATTCGGTATTACGAAGGGTCGCCCTTGACACGCCTCTTCCTAATACCAAATCGGTATGTATGCGCAATTCCAAATTGTGATTCAGTAATGTGTTACCAAATCGTAAGTTGGAATTCATACATACCAAAATGCATTTTCGCAGTTGCAAACGGCCCGATTTGGAAGTTTGTGACCGCAAATATTCATGATACATATAGCCCTTTGTTTCCAGGGATTATGATGGACAGATTCCAGGCACTAGCGAAGTGGTGTCAGAGAGGCTGAGATTGTGGGTGAATGGAGCAGTCAGATGTGGATTAGGACAATGGAGATGAGATGACAGAAGTGGGAGGGTGTGCAGACTGTGCAGGAGGCAAAGAGAAACACACTGGAGGAGTGGTGTTGGTTGCCTGAGAGCCTGGCAAGGTCCGGGGGCTAATATTAAAAGCTTGGAGGAGTTTGGTGATTTGCAGGCATGGAAGAACCATTTTCATGCACCTGCACAGAAAACTGTTGTGGAAAACAGGAAGCCAGGCTTTGATGCGGGCCCTGATCTAAAGGCCAGGAAAGTGGGTTGCAAAAAGACGTGGGAGCAGTGCCAGTGATGGTGCAGTCAATGGGTGTGGATAGCGACAGCCATAGCATGGCGAAGAAAGGGTGATTGGTGAAAGGGAAGTTTGTGCTGGATCAATGTACAATCATGGATTTTAAAGAGGACAACAGACAGAATCAGGAATGGCACTGAGAGTAGCAAGAAGGAGGTTGTAGAAGATGCAGGGGGTGTTAAGAAGAAGGAGGAGACCAAGGAGATTAAACAGAATAAGTTACCTTATATGGGCATCACTAAGCCATAGGGGGGAAATTTGATAGCATCAGCAAAGGACAAGATTTGGAAAGGGGGGTACTTTGAAGTGTTTAACCTGTTTCACGTGGAAGTCAGAGCGAAGGAGGGTTTAAAGGAGCAGGAGCTTGAGCTGTCAGACTGACGGTTCCGGTCACTACTGAAAATTACACTGCTGCATTTTTAATATATGCCAGTCTACATTGTCAGGAGTACTTCAAATGCTGTGTTGCGTTATTTAGATACTTATATGTAATAAGGAAATCACACATGACTTTTTAGAGGTTATTCCTTGGTTCATTATAAGGAAGAGTTCTATGTGTACCTTGCAAATGATGCTGAGGGTAAGCTGAAGCAGTTAGATATGGGTTTATGGCTGCAGTGTGTGGCTGTGGCTGGGCTGGCTCAACAGTTTACAGGCTTAACGACGGTGTACAGGCCCTTTCAAGGGTGCCCCACCCCGGGAGAGGTGGGTGACACAAGTAGAGGTCAGGCAGGGCTGCCAAGGGCTTGTTGAGCATACAACAAAGGTTTCTGCAACAGGGAGTATTTCACATTTAGACATAAGTGCTCAAAATGTGTCAATAAGCACCACAAGCTTACATATTGTGGTCTCCAGTCTGAAGGGGAACAAGGAGGACCAATCTGTGGTTCTCAGCAGCAATTCCACAGGGAGGAAGCAGTGGCAACCAGAAGACTCTGGGAAGAAGCTCATGTGCCAGCTGAAAAAGAGTGGCTGCATTTTGGTTGGGGACAGAGAATGCACAGCTGTGGATAAGGCGATTTGAGGAGGGATTTTGTTTATGTTACGAGAGGCCAAGCGAGAGATGACTGACAGAAAACTTGTTATCCGTGAAGCAGCATGCTGAAGTGATCTTACAGAGATTGAGGAGGGAGAATGATGACGGTAAAATGAGGGCCCGTTGAGTCATGGAGATTAGAGAGACTGATAATATAATATCACTCATTGGTGTGGTGCCAAAAAAAGAGAGGCCTGAATTTCATCTGATTCAACATCTGTCAGGGCCAGAGGAGCAGTCTGTGAATGACCTCATATCTCAGGAGTTGATCTCTGTGAAATATTCTTCAGTGGATGAGGCTATCGAGCTGGTAAAGAAGGATGGGTCTGGGGCTTGTACTGCATAGAGCAGCAGTTCTTAATCCTTTGACTTTTGTGGACTCCCACTAACTAATTACTTGAATCCAGAGAGCCCAAATTAGTCATTATTGGAAGTGGGGGGACTCCTGCCTAAGCAATGTGTATGATTTGAAACTCAAAACAATACACACAAAAAATACAAAACCTGAGCCCACCAAACAAATGCTACAGCATTGAAATATTTTAATTCACAATCAAACATAGAAAAAGTTGTCACATTTTCAATTTTGCTTCTTTTTACTCTATATACTATAATACATTTCATGTATTAATTTTAACATTATTTTGTTTTGTTAAACAGTTGGGCACCCCTGAGTAGGCCTAGCAGACCCCTAGATGTCCCTGACCCACAGGTTAAGAATCACCAGATGATTTTGAGTTGTTGGTCTGCAGTCTGATGGGCAGTGTTTGTAGATAAGGCCCTTCCAACTGACTGTTCTACCACTTGTGTATTATTTGAGAAGCCTAGTTCTTTTTTTTACAGCAGTTGTTTACCTTTATATCGTGATGAGAATGTCTTTTTTAAGCCCCCAGGAACTGAAGGTTGGTTGTGAGTGGTTAGCAGTTTTTCAGGACTTGATATTGGATGTGGGCATCTCTTTGGCACTGGAGAAGACCATTGGCTCAAGCAAGGTTTGGGACATTGTGATTGATTCTGTCAGTATGCAGGCCAGGTTGCTATAGGATACGAAACTGGACATGTTGCTGTTGTTGGGAGACAGATTAGGAAAGAGGAAGGTGAAATTGAAGGGTATTAAGGTGTTGTTGGGCCACTTACATATTGTGTGTTGAATGGTCTGTGCAGAAAGGACATTTCTTAGGAGGCTTGGGTGGCACTGTCATGGCAGGGCTTGCCACATCAAAGGGTGGGATTGTCAGCAAGCAGGAAGCATGAGGGCAGATTTCAGAGTCTGGAGAAAGTTTTCAGATTTATTGAGATGCAGCAGGAGACTCTGTTTTTTCACTTTTTATGGCAGGTTTGGTGGTGTGCAAAACACTGGATGGAAGGATGGATGAAGGAAAGGTGTTCTAATGCCTTTTTGGAATTTATTTTCATTAGTGATGGCATTGGTGTTATGGGAAGATCAATTCAGTAACAAGAAGGTTCTGTTTGATGCCGACAATATGGAAGTGGTACATGTTGTTAAGAGGCAGATGCTCACAGTGTGAAAGTGTTATAGTTGTTGCAGGTTTCTGACTTAGATTGTTTGTATTATAACATCTTTAGAGCAAAGCATGTCCCAAGAGTTGGCAGTGACATTGTGGATGCATTATCTTGTTTGCAGTGGAAGAGATTCAGTGAGCTTGTGCCACAAGCAGATTAGGTGAAGACACTAATGCCAGAAGAACTACAGGGAAGAGGAGGAAGAGGAAGGTTGCAATGATTGAGGATTATCTAAAGGCTTGAAAGAAGAGAGGCTATTCCAAGGCATAGGTTGAGCTTCTGACCTCAGGAGCGAGGAGGCATTTGCCGGAGGAGGTGTGCAGCATTTGACTGTTATGAGAAGTTTTTTTGGGGCTATGAGCCAATGACTGTGTAGAGGAGGTGGAGAATAGGAGACAGCTGAGCGAAACAATGGGGGAGAGAGTTAGGCGGCCACTGGCATTGCAGTGGTTGCAGCAGGTTTTTCAAGTGATGACTGACATTTGTATTGATGAAGGGGAAGTGATGCTATTCTCTATGGCAATGGTTTGGTGCTTTTTGGGTTCTTTGGGTGTCGGATATTGGGTGCAGAAAAGGGGGCTATTTGAGACAGGTGGAAGTAGTGGCCCAGACAGTCTGTGTGAGCAAGTCAAAAACAGATCAGAAGGGTGGAGGTATGTGGGTGGTGTTGAGGAATTAGCCAGTGTGACAGGAGTGTCTGGTTTACTAATGGCAGAGGTATGTTGTTTCTGGTTTTTCTTGGAGGCAGTGGATTTTTCTACACAAGAAAGGTTCCAAATTGTTATGCCAATTTATTTATAGAGTGTGCCATTACCCAAAGGTGTCTTGGCGCTAAGTAAAGCATTAATCACTGGCAAGTGAAATCAGATTACAAAGACAAAAGATGGGCTTCCAAAAGTTTACAAACTAAAAGTGGACTAGTTTGAGAACATAAATTGAAGGGGAACATTTTCCACTTGGAGGCAGTAGTTTTAGAAAAAGCTCAACCTACTAGCCGTGATTTTTTTAAAAAATGGGGATGACTACTAAAAAGGAGTTAGATTTAAGAGTGTAGGTGGGTTCATAAAACCCAGTCATCATGTAAGATTTGGATTAGGTAGAGAATAGGGCAATATAAGAAATGGAGAAAGGTCCTCAGAGAATGGTAACCAATGTAAAGACTGAAGCAGTGGCGTTACATGTGTACATTCTGGCACATTATAGATCAGGCGGGCAGGAACATTTTGTATAAATTGAAGCATCTTGATCATTGTGCTGGAAAGTCCCTTACAGAGTAAGCCTGCTCAGTATTAAGGACTGAACAAGAACTGACAACACAATGCCAATCAGTTGTCAAGGGAGTCCATAAGAATCTCCTTTACAATTTGCAGGAGCAGGCATGTCAGCACAAAGTGTTAGAATGAAATATCAGCAACAGTGACAAAGGGAGAACGAAAACGCTGATTGTCAAACTGTTGTTAGGTCTAAATCTTCCACATCAGCATCACAACTTTTCGTGAACCAGACACTGCAATAAGAGAAACAAAATTCCAAAATGGGCCAGCAATCACAACAGGCACTCAAGAGATAGATAATATTCCTCTCTGTGTTTTTAATAAAATAATGACTTCCATCCTTGATAGCTAGATGACAGTGTCTTACAGCAAGGCTGGGAGCTCATATCATCTTTGATTAAATCACACGAACCAAGGTCCTACAAGGTACTATGGCCCATATTTACACCTTTTTTGCACTACATTTGCCTCATTTTTTTACACCAAACCGGCGCAAACTTACAAAATAGAATTGCTTTTATGTAAGTTTGCACCATTTGTGCGGCAAAAAGCGGCAAAAATGCAGCGCTAAAAGAGTATAAATATGGGCCTATGTGCTTGAAATCAAACGAGTCACTAACATTATGGATGAGAGAATACCCCCTGAGAGATTGCAAGTTAGGACATGAAACCAACCACGTGAGAACACAGTGTTGATGAACTCGCAGTAGAAAGCTCTTGAAAGAGGAACTGACAAACAGGAGAGGAAAGGGTGGCGTAAGACACCTTCATGAAAAATACATTAATCCAACAAAACTCTGTGTAGGAATTGGAAGCTTCAAAGAGCTACACTTGGAGAGCAACCTCAACAAAATTAGAACACTGGAATGTTGAGGGCTCCACTGAACACAATAAATTGACTCCAGTCTTACAATAGCCGCTATAAGCCTTCTACTCCAACTTTCCAATGTTTGTCTTCTGTTTCTCCCTTTTTAATTTAGAACATTCTTACCTTAGTGGGTGGAATGATCTAATAGCCTTATAGCATTTTGTCCTCGGCCTATACCCCTCACCCTGCTCAGGACTATAACTCGGGTTCAGGGCCTTTAACAACAGGTATAGCATTCAGCAGCGAGCTATAAGGCTATACTGCTCAACTACTTGCAAATCCACTGTAAATGATGAAGGAGATAATAAAATGTAGAAGAAAGCACCGAGGCCACCTTACTGGAGCTAATAAACCGAAATGAAGACTCAAAAAGGATCTAAAGAAGACCTCTTAAAAATCAAGTTAACTTAAGTTGAGGCTGAAAGACTCGAAAGAAAAGCAGATATCCCTCAAAAGATGTCAAATGAGGCAAAACTGTTGACTGACAATTTGTGTTCGAGACAATGTTATCATTGGTTAAAACCCTTCGCAAGGCATCGCAGGAAATGTAGTTTTATTGCTGCAGAATACTGAAATCCTGTTCGGTTTGGGCATATTGGGAATTGAGATTTTCCTAGCATTGGTGTCAGAAAGGCCAGATTTTATTAAAGACAAGGAGGCGAGTATTATGCTTTTCTTTTCTTGCTTCATTTCAAACAGCAGCTAAGAACTACAAATACCAGAATCCCTGGGGAAAAAAACTACAAAACTGCGTCATAATCGGGCCAACCAATCACACAACGAGACCCATAATAACTATCTTGACTGAGAGCACCAAGCCCTCTTTTCTTGCGAAAATCAGTCAATGGAATATACCAAGAAAAAACATAATAACCCATAAAGAGTCCAAAAAATGCAGAAAGGAAATCTATGCAGAAAGCCTTGAGGAAAGGAAATCCCTTGTAGATTTGGATGATTGATGAGAAGGTCCAGAACGAGGAGCTGATGGAAGCTGGTCAGCCGGAAGCGTTGTTGTTGGTTGCGGTTGAGGCAACTAGAACAAAAGCACAGGGAGGGTTAGAAGAGGAGGGATAATACTCGCCTCCTTGTCTTTAATAAAATCTAGCCTTTCTGACACCAAGGCTAGGAAAATCTCAATTTTATTACAAGACAGGAGGCTCGTATTATGCTTGTTCGAAGCAATGAAATAACAGTTTACAAAGAATGATCAACAGGTTTACAATAGAAAGTTCTAAACATACTAACGTTAGACCAATCTGCAGATCTAAGGATATTATGCAAACTAGCCCTGGACCAAAATGCCAGAGAAGCTGTAGCTCCTCTAACGGAATGGGCACCATAAATATCAGTAGGGACACCAGCCAAAGCCATCAGCGACTTTACCCAACGAGCCAAAGAGGGAGATGAGACAGGTTTGTGGGGCTTCTGAAAGGAAATCAGCAACTGAGATGAGGAAGCCACCCTGAGATCTGTAGTTTGTGAAACGTACGTTTTCAAGCAATTAGCAACACACAGTTTGGGTTGAGAGGGAAAAAAGGGGTAAAGGACAGAAGACAAATTAGTCTTGGTACGCCTAGATACATTGAAACACACACCCCAGGTGGAAAAATGAAATGAGGAAACATTCAGAGCCTTTACATCTGAGACACGTTTTATAGAAACAAGACAGAGGCGCATAGTGAGCTTAGCAGACAAATATTTCAATGATAGATCAGGATTATCGGGCCAAGAAATAACAAGACGAAGGACGGAGTTCACATCCCAGATAGAAGTATATTTAGGGGCTGGAGGTTTGGAAAAACGTACTCCTTTCAGCAGGCGATAAACTAAAGGGTGTTCTCCCACTGGTCTACTGTCCACCCTGACATGTTCTGAAGAGATCGCTGATCTATAGGTATTGACGGTACGGTAGGCTTTGCCTTGAGAAGCTAGGGAGGCTAGGAAATTTACAATTAAGGTAACGTCAGCTGAAACGGGATCGGAATCCCTGTCCACACACCAGCTACACCATACTGACCAGGCTGAACGGTAGACCCTTGAAGTACCCAGAGCCCAGTATTGTTGGATGAATTGGACAGCCTGTTCCGAAATTCCTGGGGTTCTCCAGGAAGCCCTGAAATTCTCCAAGCTATGAGAAATAGGGAACCTTGTAATATGAGGTTGTGGGGAAGACCCTGGGGATTCAAAAGAAGATCTGGGAAAGGAGGGATCAGGCCCTGCCCCCCTCGTGCCCCCATTCGCTGCTCCCTCCCGCCTCCCGCTTCCCAGCTGCTCCTCCCTTCCCCCTCCCTTCTTAATGGTTGGCGCTGCGCGTCTGCGCGCCAGAGGCAAGCCGTCTGCGCCCGTCCGCGCCTGGACCGTGCCCAGCGCCACCCCCCCTGGTCCGCACGCCCCCCGCACCACCAGCCTTCGCTACTCGGCCAGCGAACTCCTCGCCCTTAACCATGGCTCCTCCACAGCCTGCTTCCAGGCCACTCCGAAACACACCAAAGGACCCTTCTCCTGCCGCTCCTGCAACTTCACCTGCAACAGAACAACGAAGCCTGCAACAACCAACACCAACCACCTCAACTGCATCCTCCTCAACACACGCTCCGCACGAAAGCACGCCATCGAGCTCTGGGACCTGCTCGACACCATCGCGCCAGACGTAGCCTTCCTGACCGAAACCTGGTGGAACGACTCCTCGGCCCCAGACATCACCATCGCCATCCCTGACGGCTACAAGATCACCAGAAGAGATCGCACCAACGGAATCGGTGGAGGAATAGCCATCGTCCACAAATCCACCCTCAAGATCCACACCCACACGGATGACACCCTCAAGACAGCTGAACACCTTCACTTCCAGATCCACACAGACCCCAACACCACCCTCAGAGGAACTCTCATATACCGACCTCCAGGACCAAGACCCCCCTTCAGTGACACCATTTCCGACCTCGCAAGCACCCACGCCCTCGCCTCAACGGACTACATCCTCCTTGGAGACCTCAACTTCCACCTGGAGAACAACAACGACGCCAACACCGCTTCACTGACCACCAACCTCTCCAACCTCGGACTCAGACAACTGGTCAACACACCCACCCACATCGCCGGTCACACTCTAGACCCTCTCTTCACTGCAAGCAACCACATCCTCTTCAGCCACACCATCGAACTCCACTGGACCAACCAACACTGCGTCCACTTCACATTCAAGAAACACACCGAACAACACCGCACCCCACAACCACTGCACCGCCGCTGGGGCAAAGTCACTGAGGACCAACTAACCAGAACCCTCGCCAAGAACCCGCCGACCGACCCTACCGACCCGGACTCCGCAGCCATCAACCTCCAACAGTGGATCCTCAACAGCGCCAACATCCTCGCTCCACTCAAGAGACCCACCGCCAACCGGGAAAAGAAAAAAGCAGCCTGGTTCACAGACGAACTGACCACCTCCAAACGCACCTGCCAGAAACTTAAGAAAAAATGGCTTCTCGAGCGCACACCCGACAGCCTGGCAACCCACAAGGAAGCCACCCGCAAGCACCACCAACTGATCAATCAATCAATCAATCAATAAATTTATAAAGCGCGCTATGTACCCGTTAGGGTTTCAAGGTGCTGGGGGGGGGGGGTAGCTGCTATCATTCGAAGAGCCATGTCTTGAGGAGTCTCCTGAAGGTGAGGAGGTCCTGGGTCTGGCGTAGTGAGGTCGGGAGTGAGTTCCAGGTCTTGGCAGTGAGGTAGGAGAAGGATCTGCCGCCAGAGGTCTTGCGCTGGATTCGGGGGACGATGGCGAGGGCAAGGTTGGCAGAGCGTAGTTGACGTGAGGGAGCGTAGAAGTTGAGTCTGGTGTTCAGGTAGGTGGGTCCGGTGTTGTGTAGTGCCTTGTGTGCGTGGGTGAGGAGTTTAAAGGTGATCCTCTTGTCCACGGGGAGCCAGTGGAGGTCCTTCAGGTGGGGGGAGATGTGACATCGGCGGGGTATGTCGAGGATCAGGCAGGCGGGTGCGTTCTGGATGCGTTGGATGTCTTTTGTTGGGATGCCTGTGTAGAGTGCGTTGCCGTAGTCGAGTCTGCTACTGACGAGGGCTTGGGTCACCGTCTTTCTGGTTCCTGTTGGAATCCACTTGAAGATCCTGCGGAGCATGCGGAGGGTGTTAAAACAGGAAGAGGAGACAGCGTTGACCTGTTTGGACATGGTGAGAGTGGAGTCGAGGATGAAGCCGAGGTTTCGTGTGTGGCTGGCTGGGGTGGGTGGGGGGCCCAGGGCGGTGGGCCACCAAGAGTCGTTCCAGGCCGAGGGGGTGCGTCCGAGGATGAGGACTTCCGTCTTGTCGGAGTTAAGTTTCAGGCGGCTGTTGCTCATCCACTCGGCGATGGATTTCAGTCCCTCGTGGAGGTTGGCTTTGGCGGTGAGAGGATCTTTGGTCAGGGAGAGGACGAGCTGGGTGTCGTCGGCGTAGGAGATGATGCTGAGGTTGTGCTGGCGGGCCAGTTGTGCAAGGGGGGCCATGTAGACGTTGAACAGCGTTGGGCTAAGTGAGGAGCCTTGGGGGACGCCGCAGATGAGGTTGGTGGCTTTGGAGCGGAAGGGTGAGAGTCGGACTCTCTGGGTTCTGCCGGAGAGAAAGGAGGAGATTCAGTTGAGGGCTTTGTCTTGGATGCCGGCTTCGTGGAGACGGGTTAGTAGGGTGCGGTGGCAGACTGTATCGAAAGCGGCTGATAGGTCTAAGAGGATCAGGGCTGAGGTTTCGCCGGTGTCCATTTGTTGTCTGATGTCATCTGTGGCGGCAAGGAGTGCAGTCTCAGTGCTGTGGTTTCGTCTGAAACCAGATTGATAGGGGTCTAGGATGGAGTTGTCTTCTAGGTAGTGGGCGAGCTGTGCGTTGACGATCTTCTCGATGACTTTCGCTGGGAAAGGGAGGAGGGAGATCGGTCGGAAGATTTTGAGATCGTTGAGGTCAGCCTTAGGTTTCTTGAGGAGGGGTTGGATTTCTGCGTGCTTCCAGCTGTCTGGGAAGGTAGCGGTGTTGAAGGAGAGGTTGATGATCTTGCGGAGTTTGGGGGGCGATGGTGGCGTCGGCTTTGTTGAATACGTGATGTGGGCAGGGGTCAGCAGGAGATCCTGAGTGGATGGAGTTCATGGTCTTTAGGGTTTCGGCGTCGTCTACTTGGGTCCAGGTGGTGATGCGGTAGGCGAGGGAGGAGTTGTTGGGGGTGGGGTCTGGCGAAGGTGAGGTGTTGAAGCTGTCGTGGATGGCTGCGATTTTCTGGTAGAAGAAGGTGGAGAGATCGTCGCAGAGTTTCTGGGAAGGAGGGACGTCGTTGACGTTGGCGTTGGGGTTGGAGAGTTCCTTCACGATGCAAAAGAGTTCCTTGTAGTCGTGAGCGTTGTTGTTGAGGCGTTCTGTGAAGTGGGAGCGCTTGGTGAGTCGGATCAGTTGGTGGTGTTCGCGGTTAGCTTCCTTGAGGGTAGCAAGGTTGTCGGGTGTGCGCTCGAGTATCCATTCTTTCTTGAGTTTCTGGCAGGTGCGTTTGGAGGTGGTCAGTTCATCTGTGAACCAGGCTGGTTTTTTCTTTTCTTGGTTGGCGGTTGGTCTCTTGAGTGGAGCTAGGATGTTGGCGCAGTTGAGGATCCATTGTTGGAGGTTGATGGCGGCGGAGTCCGGGTCGGTGGGGTCGGGTGGTGGTTTTTTGGCGAGGGTGCTGGTTAGTTGATCTTCGGTGACTTTTCCCCAGCAGCGGTGAGGCGGTAGAGGGGTGCGGTGGTGTTCGGTGTTTTTCTTGAAGGTGAATTGGACGCAGTGATGGTCGGTCCAGTGGAGTTCGGAGGTGTGGCTGAATGAGATGTGGTTGCTTGAAGTGAAGAGTGGGTCAAGGGTGTGGCCTGCGATATGGGTGGGTGTGTTGACCAGTTGACGGAGTCCGAGGTTGGAGAGGTTGGTGGTCAGCGATGGTGTTGGCGTCATTGTTGTTCTCCAGGTGGAAGTTTAGGTCTCCCAGGAGGATGTAGTCTGGAGAGGCGAGGGCGTGGGTGCTTGCGAGGTCGGAGACGGTGTCGCTGAAGGGGGCTCTTGGTCCTGGAGGGCGTTATATGAGGGTTCCTCTGAGGGTAGTGTTGGGGTCCGTGTGAATCTGGAAGTGGAGGTGTTCGGCTGTCTTGAGGGTGTCATCCGTGTGGGTGTGGATCTTGAGGGTAGATTTGTGGGCGATGGCTATTCCTCCGCCGATTCCGTTGGTGCGATCTCTTCTGGTGATCTTGTAGCCGTCAGGGATGGCGATGGCGATGTCAGGGGCCGAGGAGTCGTTCCACCAGGTTTCGGTCAGGAAGGCTACGTCTGGGGCGGTGGTGTCGAGCAGGTCCCAGAGCTCGATGGCGTGCTTTCGTGCGGAGAGTGTGTTGAGGAGGATGCAGTGCAGGTGGTTTGTGTTGGTTGTTGCTGGCTTCGTTGTTCTGTTGCAGGTGAAGTTGCAGGTGCGGCAGGAAAAAGGTCCTTTGGTGTGCTTCGGGGTGGCCTGGAAGCACTCTGTGGAGGGGCCAGGGTTGAGGGCGAGGAGTTCGCTGGCCGAGTATCGAAGGCAGGAGGCGTGGGGGGGCGGGAGGACCAGGGGGGAGGGAGGAGCAGCTGGGAGGCGGGAGGGAGCGGCGAATGGGGGTGCGGGGGGCGGGGCCGCAGGGAGGTAGCGGCAAGGGGAGATCGGCAAGGGGGAGCGCCCAAGGGGCAAAAACCATGAAAAAAAGCAAGGCACAAAACAGCAAAAAACAGGCACAAATACAAATATGGCACAAATTACAATCGGGGTACAGCAATCAGAGGGGCACAACGGGGGCAGATGCGCAGGAGGCAAGTCGCTTGAGAAAAATAGAAATGCACTTACAGGATGGCCAAAAGTGGCACAATCAGAAGGGGCACAACGGGGGCAGAAGCGCAAGGAGGCAAGGCGCTGAAAATTAGAAAAACACTTACAGGACGGCAGAAAGCGGCACACGGGTCAAGTGAAGCTTACTAGAGCCCACTAGACACCAGGGATGAGGCGCAGGAGGATGCCTGCGGGTGGAGGAGGGCCTCGAACACGCTAGCAGCAGCGTGGGCGGGGGTCAGAGGCAGGAGACAGCAGGTTGGTGCTGCAGACGTGGGGGGTGAGCTCTAGACCTAAGGCAGGTCAGAGGTCGCTCACTGGCGACGCGCAGCACCAGCCATTAAGAAGGGAGGGGGGAGGGAGGAGCAGCTGGGAGGCGGGAGGGAGCAGCGAATGGGGGCCGCGGGGGGCGGGGCCGCAGGGAGGCAGCGGCAAGGGGAGATCGGCAAGGGGGAGCGCCCAAGGGGCGAAAACCAGGGAAAAAAGCAAGGCACAAAACAGCAAAAAACAGGCACAAATACAAATATGGCACAAATTACAATCGGGGTACAGCAATCAGAGGGGCACAACGGGGGCAGATGCGCAGGAGGCAAGTCGCTTGAGAAAAATAGAAATGCACTTACAGGACGGCGAAAAGTGGCACAATCAGAAGGGGCACAACGGGGGCAGAAGCGCAAGGAGGCAAGGCGCTGAAAAATATAAAAACACTTACAGGACGGCGGAAAGCGGCACACGGGTCAAGTGAAGCTTACTAGAGCCCACTAGACACCAGGGATGAGGCGCAGGAGGATGCCTGCGGGTGAAGGAGGGCCTCGAACACGCTAGCAGCAGCGTGGGCGGGGGTCAGAGGCAGGAGACAGCAGGTTGGTGCTGCAGACGTGGGGGGTGAGCTCTAGACGTAAGGCAGGTCAGAGGTCGCTCACTGGCGACGCGCAGCGCCAGCCATTAAGAAGGGAGGGGGGAGGGAGGAGCAGCTGGGAAGCGGGAGGCGGGAGGGAGCAGCGAATGGGGCCGCGGGGGGCGGGGCCGCAGGGAGGCAGCGGCAAGGGGAGATCGGCAAGGGGGAGCGCCCAAGGGGCGAAAACCAGGAAAAAAAGCAAGGCACAAAACAGCAAAAAACAGGCACAAATACAAATATGGCACAAATTACAATCGGGGTACAGCAATCAGAGGGGCACAACGGGGGCAGATGCGCAGGAGGCAAGTCGCTTGAGAAAAATAGAAATGCACTTACAGGAGGGCCAAAAGGGGCACAATCAGAAGGGGCACAACGGGGGCAGAAGCGCAAGGAGGCAAGGCGCTGAAAATTAGAAAAACACTTACAGGACAGCGGAAAGCGGCAAGCGGGTCAAGTGAAGCTTACTAGAGCCCACTAGACACCAGGGATGAGGCGCAGGAGGATGCCTGCGGGTGGAGGAGGGCCTCGAACACGCTAGCAGCAGCGTGGGCGGGGGTCAGAGGCAGGAGAAAGCAGGTTGGTGCTGCAGACGTTGGGGGCGAGCTCTAGACCTAAGGCAGGTCAGAGGTCGCTCACTCGCGACGCGCAGCGCCAGCCATTAAGAAGGGAGGGGGGAGGGAGGAGCAGCTGGGAGGCGGGAGGGAGCGGCGAATGGGGGTGCGGGGGGCGGTGCCGCAGGGAGGCAGCGGCAAGGGGGAAATCGGCAAGGGGGAGCGCCCAAGGGGTGAAAACCAGGGAAAAAAGCAAGGCACAAAACAGCAAAAAACAGGCACAAATACAAATATGGCACAAATTACAATCGGGGTACAGCAATCAGAGGGGCACAACGGGGGCAGATGCGCAGGAGGCAAGTCGCTTGAGAAAAATAGAAATGCACTTACAGGACGGCGAAAAGTGGCACAATCAGAAGGGGCACAACGGGGGCAGAAGCGCAAGGAGGCAAGGCGCTGAAAATTAGAAAAACACTTACAGGACGGCAGAAAGCGTCACACGGGTCAAGTGAAGCCTACTAGAGCCCACTAGACACCAGGGATGAGGCGCAGGAGGATGCCTGCGGGTGGAGGAGGGCCTCGAACACGCTAGCAGCAGCGTGGGCGGGGGTCAGAGGCAGGAGACAGCAGGTTGGTGCTGCAGACGTGGGGGGTGAGCTCTAGACCTAAGGCAGGTCAGAGGTCGCTCACTCGCGACGCGCAGCGCCAGCCATTAAGAAGGGAGGGGGGAGGGAGGAGCAGCTGGGAGGCGGGAGGGAGCGGCGAATGGGGGTGCGGGGCGGGGCCGCAGGGAGGCAGCGGCAAGGGGAGATCGGCAAGGGGGAGCGCCCAAGGGGCGAAAACCAGGGAAAAAAGCAAGGCACAAAACAGCAAAAAACAGGCACAAATACAAATATGGCACAAATTACAATCGGGGTACAGCAATCAGAGGGGCACAACGGGGCAGATGCGCAGGAGGCAAGTAGCTTGAGAAAAATAGAAATGCACTTACAGGATGGCGAAAAGTGGCACAATCAGAAGGGGCACAACGGGGGCAGAAGCGCAAGGAGGGAAGGCGCTGAAAATTAGAAAAACACTTACAGGACGGTGGAAAGCGGCACACGGGTCAAGTGAAGCTTACTAGAGCCCACTAGACACCAGGGATGAGGCGCAGGAGGATGCCTGCGGGTGGAGGAGGGCCTCAAACACGCTAGCAGCAGCGTGGGCGGGGGTCAGAGGCAGGAGACAGCAGGTTGGTGCTGCAGACGTGGGGGGTGAGCTCTAGACGTAAGGCAGGTCAGAGGTCGCTCACTGGCGACGCCCAGCGCCAGCCATTAAGAAGGGAGGGGGGAGGGAGGAGCAGCTGGGAAGCGGGAGGGAGCAGCGAATGGGGCCGCGGGGGGGCGGGGCCGCAGGGAGGCAGCGGCAAGGGGAGATCGGCAAGGGGGAGCGCCCAAGGGGCGAAAACCAGGAAAAAAAGCAAGGCACAAAACAGCAAAAAACAGGCACAAATACAAATATGGCACAAATTACAATCGGGGTACAGCAATCAGAGGGGCACAACGGGGGCAGATGCGCAGGAGGCAAGTCGCTTGAGAAAAATAGAAATGCACTTACAGGAGGGCCAAAAGGGGCACAATCAGAAGGGGCACAACGGGGGCAGAAGCGCAAGGAGGCAAGGCGCTGAAAATTAGAAAAACACTTACAGGACGGCGGAAAGCGGCAAGCGGGTCAAGTGAAGCTTACTAGAGCCCACTAGACACCAGGGATGAGGCGCAGGAGGATGCCTGCGGGTGGAGGAGGGCCTCGAACACGCTAGCAGCAGCGTGGGCGGGGGTCAGAGGCAGGAGAAAGCAGGTTGGTGCTGCAGACGTTGGGGGCGAGCTCTAGACCTAAGGCAGGTCAGAGGTCGCTCACTCGCGACGCGCAGCGCCAGCCATTAAGAAGGGAGGGGGGAGGGAGGAGCAGCTGGGAGGCGGGAGGGAGCGGCGAATGGGGGTGCGGGGGGCGGGGCCGCAGGGAGGCAGCGGCAAGGGGGAAATCGGCAAGGGGGAGCGCCCAAGGGGCGAAAACCAGGGAAAAAAGCAAGGCACAAAACAGCAAAAAACAGGCACAAATACAAATATGGCACAAATTACAATCGGGGTACAGCAATCAGAGGGGCACAACGGGGGCAGATGCGCAGGAGGCAAGTCGCTTGAGAAAAATAGAAATGCACTTACAGGACGGCGAAAAGTGGCACAATCAGAAGGGGCACAACGGGGGCAGAAGCGCAAGGAGGCAAGGCGCTGAAAATTAGAAAAACACTTACAGGACGGCAGAAAGCGTCACACGGGTCAAGTGAAGCTTACTAGAGCCCACTAGACACCAGGGATGAGGCGCAGGAGGATGCCTGCGGGTGGAGGAGGGCCTCGAACACGCTAGCAGCAGCGTGGGCGGGGGTCAGAGGCAGGAGACAGCAGGTTGGTGCTGCAGACGTGGGGAGTGAGCTCTAGACCTAAGGCAGGTCAGAGGTCGCTCACTCGCGACGCGCAGCGCCAGCCATTAAGAAGGGAGGGGGGAGGGAGGAGCAGCTGGGAGGCGGGAGGGAGCGGCGAATGGGGGTGCGGGGCGGGGCCGCAGGTAGGCAGCGGCAAGGGGAGATCGGCAAGGGGGAGCGCCCAAGGGGCGAAAACCAGGGAAAAAAGCAAGGCACAAAACAGCAAAAAACAGGCACAAATACAAATATGGCACAAATTACAATCGGGGTACAGCAATCAGAGGGGCACAACGGGGGCAGATGCGCAGGAGGCAAGTCGCTTGAGAAAAATAGAAATGCACTTACAGGAGGGCGAAAAGTGGCACAATCAGAAGGGGCACAACGGGGGCAGAAGCGCAAGGAGGCAAGGCGCTGAAAATTAGATAAACACTTACAGGACGGCAGAAAGCAGCACACGGGTCAAGTGAAGCTTACTAGAGCCCACTAGACACCAGGGATGAGGCGCAGGAGGATGCCTGCGGGTGGAGGAGGGCCTCGAACACGCTAGCAGCAGCGTGGGCGGGGTTCAGAGGCAGGAGACAGCAGGTTGGTGCTGCAGACGGGGGGGGTGAGCTCTAGACCTAAGGCAGGTCAGAGGTCGCTCACTGGCGACGCGCAGCACCAGCCATTAAGAAGGGAGGGGGGAGGGAGGAGCAGCTGGGAGGCGGGAGGGAGCAGCGAATGGGGCCGCGGGGGGCGGGGCCGCAGGGAGGCAGCGGCAAGGGGAGATCGGCAAGGGGGAGCGCCCAAGGGGCGAAAACCAGGGAAAAAAGCAAGGCACAAAACAGCAAAAAACAGGCACAAATACAAATATGGCACAAATTACAATCGGGGTACAGCAATCAGAGGGGCACAACGGGGCAGATGCGCAGGAGGCAAGTAGCTTGAGAAAAATAGAAATGCACTTACAGGATGGCGAAAAGTGGCACAATCAGAAGGGGCACAACGGGGGCAGAAGCGCAAGGAGGGAAGGCGCTGAAAATTAGAAAAACACTTACAGGACGGTGGAAAGCGGCACACGGGTCAAGTGAAGCTTACTAGAGCCCACTAGACACCAGGGATGAGGCGCAGGAGGATGCCTGCGGGTGGAGGAGGGCCTCGAACACGCTAGCAGCAGCGTGGACGGGGGTCAGAGGCAGGAGAAAGCAGGTTGGTGCTGCAGACGTGGGGGGCGAGCTCTAGACCTAAGGCAGGTCAGAGGTCGCTCACTCGAAACGCGCAGCGCCAGCCATTAAGAAGGGAGGGGGGAGGGAGGAGCAGCTGGGAGGCGGGAGGGAGCGGCGAATAGGGGTGCGGGGGGGCGGGGCCGCAGGGAGGCAGCGGCAAGGGGAGATCGGCAAGGGGGAGCGCCCAAGGGGCGAAAACCAGGGAAAAAAGCAAGGCACAAATCAGCAAAAAACAGGCACAAATACAAATATGGCACAAATTACAATCGGGGTACAGCAATCAGAGGGGCACAACGGGGGCAGATGCGCAGGAGGCAAGTCGCTTGAGAAAAATAGAAATGCACTTACAGGACGGCGAAAAGGGGCACAATCAGAAGGGGCACAACGGGGGCAGAAGCACAAGGAGGCAAGGCGCTGAAAATTAGAAAAACACTTACAGGACGGTGGAAAGCGGCAAGCGGGTCAAGTGAAGCTTACTAGAGCCCACTAGACACCAGGGATGAGGCGCAGGAGGATGCCTGCGGGTGGAGGAGGGCCTCGAACACGCTAGCAGCAGCGTGGGCGGGGGTCAGAGGCAGGAGAAAGCAGGTTGGTGCTGCAGACGTGGGGGGCGAGCTCTAGACCTAAGGCAGGTCAGAGGTCGCTCACTCGCGACGCGCAGCGCCAGCCATTAAGAAGGGAGGGGGGAGGGAGGAGCAGCTGGGAGGCGGGAGGGAGCGGCGAATGGGGGTGCGGGGCGGGCCGCAGGGAGGCAGCGGCAAGGGGAGATCGGCAAGGGGGAGCGCCCAAGGGGCGAAAACCAGGGAAAAAAGCAAGGCACAAAACAGCAAAAAACAGGCACAAATACAAATATGGCACAAATTACAATCGGGGTACAGCAATCAGAGGGGCACAACGGGGGCAGATGCGCAGGAGGCAAGTCGCTTGAGAAAAATAGAAATGCACTTACAGGACGGCGAAAAGTGGCACAATCAGAAGGGGCACAACGGGGGCAGAAGCGCAAGGAGGCAAGGCGCTGAAAAATATAAAAACACTTACAGGACGGCGGAAAGCGGCACACGGGTCAAGTGAAGCTTACTAGAGCCCACTAGACACCAGGGATGAGGCGCAGGAGGATGCCTGCGGGTGAAGGAGGGCCTCGAACACGCTAGCAGCAGCGTGGGCGGGGGTCAGAGGCAGGAGACAGCAGGTTGGTGCTGCAGACGTGGGGGGTGAGCTCTAGACGTAAGGCAGGTCAGAGGTCGCTCACTGGCGACGCGCAGCGCCAGCCATTAAGAAGGGAGGGGGGAGGGAGGAGCAGCTGGGAAGCGGGAGGCGGGAGGGAGCAGCGAATGGGGCCGCGGGGGGCGGGGCCGCAGGGAGGCAGCGGCAAGGGGAGATCGGCAAGGGGGAGCGCCCAAGGGGCGAAAACCAGGAAAAAAAGCAAGGCACAAAACAGCAAAAAACAGGCACAAATACAAATATGGCACAAATTACAATCGGGGTACAGCAATCAGAGGGGCACAACGGGGGCAGATGCGCAGGAGGCAAGTCGCTTGAGAAAAATAGAAATGCACTTACAGGACGGCGAAAAGTGGCACAATCAGAAGGGGCACAACGGGGGCAGAAGCGCAAGGAGGCAAGGCGCTGAAAATTAGAAAAACACTTACAGGACGGCAGAAAGCGTCACACGGGTCAAGTGAAGCCTACTAGAGCCCACTAGACACCAGGGATGAGGCGCAAGAGGATGCCTGCGGGTGGAGGAGGGCCTCGAACACGCTAGCAGCAGCGTGGGCGGGGGTCAGAGGCAGGAGACAGCAGGTTGGTGCTGCAGACGTGGGGGGTGAGCTCTAGACCTAAGGCAGGTCAGAGGTCGCTCACTCGCGACGCGCAGCGCCAGCCATTAAGAAGGGAGGGGGGAGGGAGGAGCAGCTGGGAGGCGGGAGGGAGCGGCGAATGGGGGTGCGGGGCGGGGCCGCAGGGAGGCAGCGGCAAGGGGAGATCGGCAAGGGGGAGCGCCCAAGGGGCGAAAACCAGGGAAAAAAGCAAGGCACAAAACAGCAAAAAACAGGCACAAATACAAATATGGCACAAATTACAATCGGGGTACAGCAATCAGAGGGGCACAACGGGGGCAGATGCGCAGGAGGCAAGTCGCTTGAGAAAAATAGAAATGCACTTACAGGAGGGCGAAAAGTGGTACAATCAGAAGGGGCACAACGGGGGTAGAAGCGCAAGGAGGCAAGGCGCTGAAAATTAGATAAACACTTACAGGACGGCAGAAAGCAGCACACGGGTCAAGTGAAGCTTACTAGAGCCCACTAGACACCAGGGATGAGGCGCAGGAGGATGCCTGCGGGTGGAGGAGGGCCTCGAACACGCTAGCAGCAGCGTGGGCGGGGGTCAGAGGCAGGAGACAGCAGGTTGGTGCTGCAGACGTGGGGGGTGAGCTCTAGACCTAAGGCAGGTCAGAGGTCGCTCACTGGCGACGCGCAGCACCAGCCATTAAGAAGGGAGGGGGGAGGGAGGAGCAGCTGGGAGGCGGGAGGGAGCAGCGAATGGGGCCGCGGGGGGCGGGGCCGCAGGGAGGCAGCGGCAAGGGGAGATCGGCAAGGGGGAGCGCCCAAGGGGCGAAAACCAGGGAAAAAAGCAAGGCACAAAACAGCAAAAAACAGGCACAAATACAAATATGGCACAAATTACAATCGGGGTACAGCAATCAGAGGGGCACAACGGGGGCAGATGCGCAGGAGGCAAGTCGCTTGAGAAAAATAGAAATGCACTTACAGGAGGGCCAAAAGTGGCACAATCAGAAGGGGCACAACGGGGGCAGAAGCGCAAGGAGGCAAGGTGCTGAAAATTAGAAAAACACTTACAGGACGGCAGAAAGTGGCACACGGGTCAAGTGAAGCCTACTAGAGCCCACTAGACACCAGGGATGAGGCGCAGGAGGATGCCTGCGGGTGGAGGAGGGCCTCGAACACGCTAGCAGCAGCGTGGGCGGGGGTCAGAGGCAGGAGACAGCAGGTTGGTGCTGCAGACGTGGGGGGTGAGCTCTAGACCTAAGGCAGGTCAGAGGTCGCTCACTCGCGACGCGCAGCGCCAGCCATTAAGAAGGGAGGGGGGAGGGAGGAGCAGCTGGGAGGCGGGAGGGAGCGGCGAATGGGGGTGCGGGGCGGGGCCGCAGGGAGGCAGCGGCAAGGGGAGATCGGCAAGGGGGAGCGCCCAAGGGGCGAAAACCAGGGAAAAAAGCAAGGCACAAAACAGCAAAAAACAGGCACAAATACAAATATGGCACAAATTACAATCGGGGTACAGCAATCAGAGGGGCACAACGGGGGCAGATGCGCAGGAGGCAAGTCGCTTGAGAAAAATAGAAATGCACTTACAGGAGGGCGAAAAGTGGTACAATCAGAAGGGGCACAACGGGGGTAGAAGCGCAAGGAGGCAAGGCGCTGAAAATTAGATAAACACTTACAGGACGGCAGAAAGCAGCACACGGGTCAAGTGAAGCTTACTAGAGCCCACTAGACACCAGGGATGAGGCGCAGGAGGATGCCTGCGGGTGGAGGAGGGCCTCGAACACGCTAGCAGCAGCGTGGGCGGGGGTCAGAGGCAGGAGACAGCAGGTTGGTGCTGCAGACGTGGGGGGTGAGCTCTAGACCTAAGGCAGGTCAGAGGTCGCTCACTGGCGACGCGCAGCACCAGCCATTAAGAAGGGAGGGGGAGGGAGGAGCAGCTGGGAGGCGGGAGGGAGCAGCGAATGGGGCCGCGGGGGGCGGGGCCGCAGGGAGGCAGCGGCAAGGGGAGATCGGCAAGGGGGAGCGCCCAAGGGGCGAAAACCAGGGAAAAAAGCAAGGCACAAAACAGCAAAAAACAGGCACAAATACAAATATGGCACAAATTACAATCGGGGTACAGCAATCAGAGGGGCACAACGGGGGCAGATGCGCAGGAGGCAAGTCGCTTGAGAAAAATAGAAATGCACTTACAGGAGGGCCAAAAGTGGCACAATCAGAAGGGGCACAACGGGGGCAGAAGCGCAAGGAGGCAAGGTGCTGAAAATTAGAAAAACACTTACAGGACGGCAGAAAGTGGCACACGGGTCAAGTGAAGCTTACTAGAGCCCACTAGACACCAGGGATGAGGCGCAGGAGGATGCCTGCGGGTGGAGGAGGGCCTCGAACACGCTAGCAGCAGCGTGGGCGGGGGTCAGAGGCAGGAGACAGCAGGTTGGTGCTGCAGACGTGGGGGGTGAGCTCTAGACCTAAGGCAGGTCAGAGGTCGCTCACTGGCGACGCGCAGCACCAGCCATTAAGAAGGGAGGAAGGAGCAGCTGGGAGGAGGGAGGGAGCAGCGAATGGGGCCGCGGGGGGGCGGGGCCGCAGGGAGGCAGCGGCAAGGGGAGATCGGCAAGGGGGAGCGCCCAAGGGGCGAAAACCAGGGAAAAAAGCAAGGCACAAAACAGCAAAAAACAGGCACAAATACAAATATGGCACAAATTACAATCGGGGTACAGCAATCAGAGGGGCACAACGGGGGCAGATGCGCAGGAGGCAAGTCGCTTGAGAAAAATAGAAATGCACTTACAGGACGGCGAAAAGTGGCACAATCAGAAGGGGCACAACGGGGGCAGAAGCGCAAGGAGGCAAGGTGCTGAAAATTAGAAAAACACTTACAGGACGGCAGAAAGCGTCACACGGGTCAAGTGAAGCTTACTAGAGCCCACTAGACACCAGGGATGAGGCGCAGGAGGATGCCTGCGGGTGGAGGAGGGCCTCGAACACGCTAGCAGCAGCGTGGGCGGGGGTCAGAGGCAGGAGAAAGCAGGTTGGTGCTGCAGACGTGGGGGGCGAGCTCTAGACCTAAGGCAGGTCAGAGGTCGCTCACTCGCGACGCGCAGCGCCAGCCATTAAGGGAGGGGGGAGGGAGGAGCAGCTGGGAGGCGGGAGGGAGCGGCGAATGGGGGTGCGGGGGCGGGGCCGCAGGGAGGTAGCGGCAAGGGGAGATCGGCAAGGGGGAGCGCCCAAGGGGCAAAAACCAGGAAAAAAAGCAAGGCACAAAACAGCAAAAAACAGGCACAAATACAAATATGGCACAAATTACAATCGGGGTACAGCAATCAGAGGGGCACAACGGGGGCAGATGCGCAGGAGGCAAGTCGCTTGAGAAAAATAGAAATGCACTTACAGGAGGACCAAAAGTGGCACAATCAGAAGGGGCACAACGGGGGCAGAAGCGCAAGGAGGCAAGGCGCTGAAAATTAGAAAAACACTTACAGGACGGCAGAAAGCGGCACACGGGTCAAGTGAAGCTTACTAGAGCCCACTAGACACCAGGGATGAGGCGCAGGAGGATGCCTGCGGGTGGAGGAGGGCCTCGAACACGCTAGCAGCAGCGTGGGCGGGGGTCAGAGGCAGGAGACAGCAGGTTGGTGCTGCAGACGTGGGGGGTGAGCTCTAGACCTAAGGCAGGTCAGAGGTCGCTCACTGGCGACGCGCAGCACCAGCCATTAAGAAGGGAGGGGGGAGGGAGGAGCAGCTGGGAGGCGGGAGGGAGCAGCGAATGGGGCCGCGGGGGGCGGGGCCGCAGGGAGGCAGCGGCAAGGGGAGATCGGCAAGGGGGAGCGCCCAAGGGGCGAAAACCAGGGAAAAAAGCAAGGCACAAAACAGCAAAAAACAGGCACAAATACAAATATGGCACAAATTACAATCGGGGTACAGCAATCAGAGGGGCACAACGGGGGCAGATGCGCAGGAGGCAAGTCGCTTGAGAAAAATAGAAATGCACTTACAGGACGGCGAAAAGTGGCACAATCAGAAGGGGCACAACGGGGGCAGAAGCGCAAGGAGGCAAGGCGCTGAAAAATATAAAAACACTTACAGGACGGCGGAAAGCGGCACACGGGTCAAGTGAAGCTTACTAGAGCCCACTAGACACCAGGGATGAGGCGCAGGAGGATGCCTGCGGGTGAAGGAGGGCCTCGAACACGCTAGCAGCAGCGTGGGCGGGGGTCAGAGGCAGGAGACAGCAGGTTGGTGCTGCAGACGTGGGGGGTGAGCTCTAGACGTAAGGCAGGTCAGAGGTCGCTCACTGGCGACGCGCAGCGCCAGCCATTAAGAAGGGAGGGGGGAGGGAGGAGCAGCTGGGAAGCGGGAGGCGGGAGGGAGCAGCGAATGGGGCCGCGGGGGGCGGGGCCGCAGGGAGGCAGCAGCAAGGGGAGATCGGCAAGGGGGAGCGCCCAAGGGGCGAAAACCAGGAAAAAAAGCAAGGCACAAAACAGCAAAAAACAGGCACAAATACAAATATGGCACAAATTACAATCGGGGTACAGCAATCAGAGGGGCACAACGGGGGCAGATGCGCAGGAGGCAAGTCGCTTGAGAAAAATAGAAATGCACTTACAGGAGGGCCAAAAGGGGCACAATCAGAAGGGGCACAACGGGGGCAGAAGCGCAAGGAGGCAAGGCGCTGAAAATTAGAAAAACACTTACAGGACAGCGGAAAGCGGCAAGCGGGTCAAGTGAAGCTTACTAGAGCCCACTAGACACCAGGGATGAGGCGCAGGAGGATGCCTGCGGGTGGAGGAGGGCCTCGAACACGCTAGCAGCAGCGTGGGCGGGGGTCAGAGGCAGGAGAAAGCAGGTTGGTGCTGCAGACGTTGGGGGCGAGCTCTAGACCTAAGGCAGGTCAGAGGTCGCTCACTCGCGACGCGCAGCGCCAGCCATTAAGAAGGGAGGGGGGAGGGAGGAGCAGCTGGGAGGCGGGAGGGAGCGGCGAATGGGGGTGCGGGGGGCGGTGCCGCAGGGAGGCAGCGGCAAGGGGGAAATCGGCAAGGGGGAGCGCCCAAGGGGCGAAAACCAGGGAAAAAAGCAAGGCACAAAACAGCAAAAAACAGGCACAAATACAAATATGGCACAAATTACAATCGGGGTACAGCAATCAGAGGGGCACAACGGGGGCAGATGCGCAGGAGGCAAGTCGCTTGAGAAAAATAGAAATGCACTTACAGGACGGCGAAAAGTGGCACAATCAGAAGGGGCACAACGGGGGCAGAAGCGCAAGGAGGCAAGGCGCTGAAAATTAGAAAAACACTTACAGGACGGCAGAAAGCGTC
The DNA here is from genome assembly GCF_031143425.1 of Pleurodeles waltl. Classification (NCBI taxonomy): domain Eukaryota; kingdom Metazoa; phylum Chordata; class Amphibia; order Caudata; family Salamandridae; genus Pleurodeles; species Pleurodeles waltl. The sequence goes on along the minus strand of NC_090451.1, from coordinate 105,167,779 downwards.
ACACGGGTCAAGTGAAGCCTACTAGAGCCCACTAGACACCAGGGATGAGGCGCAGGAGGATGCCTGCGGGTGGAGGAGGGCCTCGAACACGCTAGCAGCAGCGTGGGCGGGGGTCAGAGGCAGGAGACAGCAGGTTGGTGCTGCAGACGTGGGGGGTGAGCTCTAGACCTAAGGCAGGTCAGAGGTCGCTCACTCGCGACGCGCAGCGCCAGCCATTAAGAAGGGAGGGGGGAGGGAGGAGCAGCTGGGAGGCGGGAGGGAGCGGCGAATGGGGGTGCGGGGCGGGGCCGCAGGGAGGCAGCGGCAAGGGGAGATCGGCAAGGGGGAGCGCCCAAGGGGCGAAAACCAGGGAAAAAAGCAAGGCACAAAACAGCAAAAAACAGGCACAAATACAAATATGGCACAAATTACAATCGGGGTACAGCAATCAGAGGGGCACAAAGGGGCAGATGCGCAGGAGGCAAGTAGCTTGAGAAAAATAGAAATGCACTTACAGGATGGCGAAAAGTGGCACACTCAGAAGGGGCACAACGGGGGCAGAAGCGCAAGGAGGGAAGGCGCTGAAAATTAGAAAAACACTTACAGGACGGTGGAAAGCGGCACACGGGTCAAGTGAAGCTTACTAGAGCCCACTAGACACCAGGGATGAGGCGCAGGAGGATGCCTGCGGGTGGAGGAGGGCCTCAAACACGCTAGCAGCAGCGTGGGCGGGGGTCAGAGGCAGGAGACAGCAGGTTGGTGCTGCAGACGTGGGGGGTGAGCTCTAGACGTAAGGCAGGTCAGAGGTCGCTCACTGGCGACGCCCAGCGCCAGCCATTAAGAAGGGAGGGGGGAGGGAGGAGCAGCTGGGAAGCGGGAGGGAGCAGCGAATGGGGCCGCGGGGGGGCGGGGCCGCAGGGAGGCAGCGGCAAGGGGAGATCGGCAAGGGGGAGCGCCCAAGGGGCGAAAACCAGGAAAAAAAGCAAGGCACAAAACAGCAAAAAACAGGCACAAATACAAATATGGCACAAATTACAATCGGGGTACAGCAATCAGAGGGGCACAACGGGGGCAGATGCGCAGGAGGCAAGTCGCTTGAGAAAAATAGAAATGCACTTACAGGAGGGCCAAAAGGGGCACAATCAGAAGGGGCACAACGGGGGCAGAAGCGCAAGGAGGCAAGGCGCTGAAAATTAGAAAAACACTTACAGGACGGCGGAAAGCGGCAAGCGGGTCAAGTGAAGCTTACTAGAGCCCACTAGACACCAGGGATGAGGCGCAGGAGGATGCCTGCGGGTGGAGGAGGGCCTCGAACATGCTAGCAGCAGCGTGGGCGGGGGTCAGAGGCAGGAGAAAGCAGGTTGGTGCTGCAGACGTTGGGGGCGAGCTCTAGACCTAAGGCAGGTCAGAGGTCGCTCACTCGCGACGCGCAGCGCCAGCCATTAAGAAGGGAGGGGGGAGGGAGGAGCAGCTGGGAGGCGGGAGGGAGCGGCGAATGGGGGTGCGGGGGGCGGGGCCGCAGGGAGGCAGCGGCAAGGGGGAAATCGGCAAGGGAGAGCGCCCAAGGGGCGAAAACCAGGGAAAAAAGCAAGGCACAAAACAGCAAAAAACAGGCACAAATACAAATATGGCACAAATTACAATCGGGGTTCAGCAATCAGAGGGGCACAACGGGGGCAGATGCGCAGGAGGCAAGTCGCTTGAGAAAAATAGAAATGCACTTACAGGACGGCGAAAAGTGGCACAATCAGAAGGGGCACAACGGGGGCAGAAGCGCAAGGAGGCAAGGCGCTGAAAATTAGAAAAACACTTACAGGACGGCAGAAAGCGTCACACGGGTCAAGTGAAGCTTACTAGAGCCCACTAGACACCAGGGATGAGGCGCAGGAGGATGCCTGCGGGTGGAGGAGGGCCTCGAACACGCTAGCAGCAGCGTGGGCGGGGGTCAGAGGCAGGAGACAGCAGGTTGGTGCTGCAGACGGGGGGGGTGAGCTCTAGACCTAAGGCAGGTCAGAGGTCGCTCACAGGCGACGCGCAGCACCAGCCATTAAGAAGGGAGGGGGGAGGGAGGAGCAGCTGGGAGGCGGGAGGGAGCAGCGAATGGGGCCGCGGGGGGCGGGGCCGCAGGGAGGCAGCGGCAAGGGGAGATCGGCAAGGGGGAGCGCCCAAGGGGCGAAAACCAGGGAAAAAAGCAAGGCACAAAACAGCAAAAAACAGGCACAAATACAAATATGGCACAAATTACAATCGGGGTACAGCAATCAGAGGGGCACAACGGGGGCAGATGCGCAGGAGGCAAGTCGCTTGAGAAAAATAGAAATGCACTTACAGGAGGGCCAAAAGTGGCACAATCAGAAGGGGCACAACGGGGGCAGAAGCGCAAGGAGGCAAGGCGCTGAAAATTAGAAAAACACTTACAGGACGGCAGAAAGCGGCACACGGGTCAAGTGAAGCTTACTAGAGCCCACTAGACACCAGGGATGAGGCGCAGGAGGATGCCTGCGGGTGGAGGAGGGCCTCGAACACGCTAGCAGCAGCGTGGGCGGGGGTCAGAGGCAGGAGACAGCAGGTTGGTGCTGCAGACGTGGGGGGTGAGCTCTAGACCTAAGGCAGGTCAGAGGTCGCTCACTGGCGACGCGCAGCACCAGCCATTAAGAAGGGAGGGGGGAGGGAGGAGCAGCTGGGAGGCGGGAGGGAGCAGCGAATGGGGCCGCGGGGGGCGGGGCCGCAGGGAGGCAGCGGCAAGGGGAGATCGGCAAGGGGGAGCGCCCAAGGGGCGAAAACCAGGGAAAAAAGCAAGGCACAAAACAGCAAAAAACAGGCACAAATACAAATATGGCACAAATTACAATCGGGGTACAGCAATCAGAGGGGCACAACGGGGGCAGATGCGCAGGAGGCAAGTCGCTTGAGAAAAATAGAAATGCACTTACAGGACGGCGAAAAGTGGCACAATCAGAAGGGGCACAACGGGGGCAGAAGCGCAAGGAGGCAAGGCGCTGAAAAATATAAAAACACTTACAGGACGGCGGAAAGCGGCACACGGGTCAAGTGAAGCTTACTAGAGCCCACTAGACACCAGGGATGAGGCGCAGGAGGATGCCTGCGGGTGAAAGAGGGCCTCGAACACGCTAGCAGCAGCGTGGGCGGGGGTCAGAGGCAGGAGACAGCAGGTTGGTGCTGCAGACGTGGGGGGTGAGCTCTAGACGTAAGGCAGGTCAGAGGTCGCTCACTGGCGACGCGCAGCGCCAGCCATTAAGAAGGGAGGGGGGAGGGAGGAGCAGCTGGGAAGCGGGAGGCGGGAGGGAGCAGCGAATGGGGCCGCGGGGGGCGGGGCCGCAGGGAGGCAGCGGCAAGGGGAGATCGGCAAGGGGGAGCGCCCAAGGGGCGAAAACCAGGAAAAAAAGCAAGGCACAAAACAGCAAAAAACAGGCACAAATACAAATATGGCACAAATTACAATCGGGGTACAGCAATCAGAGGGGCACAACGGGGGCAGATGCGCAGGAGGCAAGTCGCTTGAGAAAAATAGAAATGCACTTACAGGAGGGCCAAAAGAGGCACAATCAGAAGGGGCACAACGGGGGCAGAAGCGCAAGGAGGCAAGGTGCTGAAAATTAGAAAAACACTTACAGGACGGCGGAAAGCGGCAAGCGGGTCAAGTGAAGCTTACTAGAGCCCACTAGACACCAGGGATGAGGCGCAGGAGGATGCCTGCGGGTGGAGGAGGGCCTCGAACACGCTAGCAGCAGCGTGGGCGGGGGTCAGAGGCAGGAGAAAGCAGGTTGGTGCTGCAGACGTTGGGGGCGAGCTCTAGACCTAAGGCAGGTCAGAGGTCGCTCACTCGCGACGCGCAGCGCCAGCCATTAAGAAGGGAGGGGGGAGGGAGGAGCAGCTGGGAGGCGGGAGGGAGCGGCGAATGGGGGTGCGGGGGGGCGGTGCCGCAGGGAGGCAGCGGCAAGGGGGAAATCGGCAAGGGGGAGCGCCCAAGGGGCGAAAACCAGGGAAAAAAGCAAGGCACAAAACAGCAAAAAACAGGCACAAATACAAATATGGCACAAATTACAATCGGGGTACAGCAATCAGAGGGGCACAACGGGGGCAGATGCGCAGGAGGCAAGTCGCTTGAGAAAAATAGAAATGCACTTACAGGATGGCGAAAAGTGGCACAATCAGAAGGGGCACAACGGGGGCAGAAGCGCAAGGAGGCAAGGCGCTGAAAATTAGAAAAACACTTACAGGACGGCAGAAAGCGGCACACGGGTCAAGTGAAGCTTACTAGAGCCCACTAGACACCAGGGATGAGGCGCAGGAGGATGCCTGCGGGTGGAGGAGGGCCTCGAACACGCTAGCAGCAGCGTGGGCGGGGGTCAGAGGCAGGAGACAGCAGGTTGGTGCTGCAGACGTGGGGGGTGAGCTCTAGACCTAAGGCAGGTCAGAGGTCGCTCACTGGCGACGCGCAGCACCAGCCATTAAGAAGGGAGGGGGGAGGGAGGAGCAGCTGGGAGGCGGGAGGGAGCAGCGAATGGGGCCGCGGGGGGCGGGGCCGCAGGGAGGCAGCGGCAAGGGGAGATCGGCAAGGGGGAGCGCCCAAGGGGCGAAAACCAGGGAAAAAAGCAAGGCACAAAACAGCAAAAAACAGGCACAAATACAAATATGGCACAAATTACAATCGGGGTACAGCAATCAGAGGGGCACAACGGGGGCAGATGCGCAGGAGGCAAGTCGCTTGAGAAAAATAGAAATGCACTTACAGGACGGCGAAAAGTGGCACAATCAGAAGGGGCACAACGGGGGCAGAAGCGCAAGGAGGCAAGGCGCTGAAAAATATAAAAACACTTACAGGATGGCGGAAAGCGGCACACGGGTCAAGTGAAGCTTACTAGAGCCCACTAGACACCAGGGATGAGGCGCAGGAGGATGCCTGCGGGTGAAGGAGGGCCTCGAACACGCTAGCAGCAGCGTGGGCGGGGGTCAGAGGCAGGAGACAGCAGGTTGGTGCTGCAGACGTGGGGGGTGAGCTCTAGACGTAAGGCAGGTCAGAGGTCGCTCACTGGCGACGCGCAGCGCCAGCCATTAAGAAGGGAGGGGGGAGGGAGGAGCAGCTGGGAAGCGGGAGGCGGGAGGGAGCAGCGAATGGGGCCGCGGGGGGCGGGGCCGCAGGGAGGCAGCGGCAAGGGGAGATCGGCAAGGGGGAGCGCCCAAGGGGCGAAAACCAGGAAAAAAAGCAAGGCACAAAACAGCAAAAAACAGGCACAAATACAAATATGGCACAAATTACAATCGGGGTACAGCAATCAGAGGGGCACAACGGGGGCAGATGCGCAGGAGGCAAGTCGCTTGAGAAAAATAGAAATGCACTTACAGGAGGGCCAAAAGGGGCACAATCAGAAGGGGCACAACGGGGGCAGAAGCGCAAGGAGGCAAGGCGCTGAAAATTAGAAAAACACTTACAGGACAGCGGAAAGCGGCAAGCGGGTCAAGTGAAGCTTACTAGAGCCCACTAGACACCAGGGATGAGGCGCAGGAGGATGCCTGCGGGTGGAGGAGGGCCTCGAACACGCTAGCAGCAGCGTGGGCGGGGGTCAGAGGCAGGAGAAAGCAGGTTGGTGCTGCAGACGTGGGGGGCGAGCTCTAGACCTAAGGCAGGTCAGAGGTCGCTCACTCGCGACGCGCAGCGCCAGCCATTAAGGGAGGGGGGAGGGAGGAGCAGCTGGGAGGCGGGAGGGAGCGGCGAATGGGGGTGCGGGGGCGGGGCCGCAGGGAGGTAGCGGCAAGGGGAGATCGGCAAGGGGGAGCGCCCAAGGGGCAAAAACCAGGAAAAAAAGCAAGGCACAAAACAGCAAAAAACAGGCACAAATACAAATATGGCACAAATTACAATCGGGGTACAGCAATCAGAGGGGCACAACGGGGGCAGATGCGCAGGAGGCAAGTCGCTTGAGAAAAATAGAAATGCACTTACAGGAGGGCCAAAAGTGGCACAATCAGAAGGGGCACAACGGGGGCAGAAGCGCAAGGAGGCAAGGCGCTGAAAATTAGAAAAACACTTACAGGACAGCAGAAAGCGGCACACGGGTCAAGTGAAGCTTACTAGAGCCCACTAGACACCAGGGATGAGGCGCAGGAGGATGCCTGCGGGTGGAGGAGGGCCTCGAACACGCTAGCAGCAGCGTGGGCGGGGGTCAGAGGCAGGAGACAGCAGGTTGGTGCTGCAGACGTGGGGGGTGAGCTCTAGACCTAAGGCAGGTCAGAGGTCGCTCACTGGCGACGCGCAGCACCAGCCATTAAGAAGGGAGGGGGGAGGGAGGAGCAGCTGGGAGGCGGGAGGGAGCAGCGAATGGGGCCGCGGGGGGCGGGGCCGCAGGGAGGCAGCGGCAAGGGGAGATCGGCAAGGGGGAGCGCCCAAGGGGCGAAAACCAGGGAAAAAAGCAAGGCACAAAACAGCAAAAAACAGGCACAAATACAAATATGGCACAAATTACAATCGGGGTACAGCAATCAGAGGGGCACAACGGGGGCAGATGCGCAGGAGGCAAGTCGCTTGAGAAAAATAGAAATGCACTTACAGGACGGCGAAAAGTGGCACAATCAGAAGGGGCACAACGGGGGCAGAAGCGCAAGGAGGCAAGGCGCTGAAAAATATAAAAACACTTACAGGACGGCGGAAAGCGGCACACGGGTCAAGTGAAGCTTACTAGAGCCCACTAGACACCAGGGATGAGGCGCAGGAGGATGCCTGCGGGTGAAGGAGGGCCTCGAACACGCTAGCAGCAGCGTGGGCGGGGGTCAGAGGCAGGAGACAGCAGGTTGGTGCTGCAGACGTGGGGGGTGAGCTCTAGACGTAAGGCAGGTCAGAGGTCGCTCACTGGCGACGCGCAGCGCCAGCCATTAAGAAGGGAGGGGGGAGGGAGGAGCAGCTGGGAAGCGGGAGGCGGGAGGGAGCAGCGAATGGGGCCGCGGGGGGCGGGGCCGCAGGGAGGCAGCGGCAAGGGGAGATCGGCAAGGGGGAGCGCCCAAGGGGCGAAAACCAGGAAAAAAAGCAAGGCACAAAACAGCAAAAAACAGGCACAAATACAAATATGGCACAAATTACAATCGGGGTACAGCAATCAGAGGGGCACAACGGGGGCAGATGCGCAGGAGGCAAGTCGCTTGAGAAAAATAGAAATGCACTTACAGGAGGGCCAAAAGGGGCACAATCAGAAGGGGCACAACGGGGGCAGAAGCGCAAGGAGGCAAGGCGCTGAAAATTAGAAAAACACTTACAGGACGGCGGAAAGCGGCAAGCGGGTCAAGTGAAGCTTACTAGAGCCCACTAGACACCAGGGATGAGGCGCAGGAGGATGCCTGCGGGTGGAGGAGGGCCTCGAACACGCTAGCAGCAGCGTGGGCGGGGGTCAGAGGCAGGAGAAAGCAGGTTGGTGCTGCAGACGTTGGGGGCGAGCTCTAGACCTAAGGCAGGTCAGAGGTCGCTCACTCGCGACGCGCAGCGCCAGCCATTAAGAAGGGAGGGGGGAGGAAGGAGCAGCTGGGAGGCGGGAGGGAGCGGCGAATGGGGGTGCGGGGGGCGGGGCCGCAGGGAGGCAGCGGCAAGGGGGAAATCGGCAAGGGGGAGCGCCCAAGGGGCGAAAACCAGGGAAAAAAGCAAGGCACAAAACAGCAAAAAACAGGCACAAATACAAATATGGCACAAATTACAATCGGGGTACAGCAATCAGAGGGGCACAACGGGGGCAGATGCGCAGGAGGCAAGTCGCTTGAGAAAAATAGAAATGCACTTACAGGACGGCGAAAAGTGGCACAATCAGAAGGGGCACAACGGGGGCAGAAGCGCAAGGAGGCAAGGCGCTGAAAATTAGAAAAACACTTACAGGACGGCAGAAAGCGTCACACGGGTCAAGTGAAGCTTACTAGAGCCCACTAGACACCAGGGATGAGGCGCAGGAGGATGCCTGCGGGTGGAGGAGGGCCTCGAACACGCTAGCAGCAGCGTGGGCGGGGGTCAGAGGCAGGAGACAGCAGGTTGGTGCTGCAGACGTGGGGAGTGAGCTCTAGACCTAAGGCAGGTCAGAGGTCGCTCACTCGCGACGCGCAGCGCCAGCCATTAAGAAGGGAGGGGGGAGGGAGGAGCAGCTGGGAGGCGGGAGGGAGCGGCGAATGGGGGTGCGGGGCGGGGCCGCAGGTAGGCAGCGGCAAGGGGAGATCGGCAAGGGGGAGCGCCCAAGGGGCGAAAACCAGGGAAAAAAGCAAGGCACAAAACAGCAAAAAACAGGCACAAATACAAATATGGCACAAATTACAATCGGGGTACAGCAATCAGAGGGGCACAACGGGGGCAGATGCGCAGGAGGCAAGTCGCTTGAGAAAAATAGAAATGCACTTACAGGAGGGCGAAAAGTGGCACAATCAGAAGGGGCACAACGGGGGCAGAAGCGCAAGGAGGCAAGGCGCTGAAAATTAGAAAAACACTTACAGGACGGCAGAAAGTGGCACACGGGTCAAGTGAAGCTTACTAGAGCCCACTAGACACCAGGGATGAGGCGCAGGAGGATGCCTGCGGGTGGAGGAGGGCCTCGAACACGCTAGCAGCAGCGTGGGCGGGGTTCAGAGGCAGGAGACAGCAGGTTGGTGCTGCAGACGGGGGGGGTGAGCTCTAGACCTAAGGCAGGTCAGAGGTCGCTCACTGGCGACGCGCAGCACCAGCCATTAAGAAGGGAGGGGGGAGGGAGGAGCAGCTGGGAGGCGGGAGGGAGCAGCGAATGGGGCCGCGGGGGGCGGGGCCGCAGGGAGGCAGCGGCAAGGGGAGATCGGCAAGGGGGAGCGCCCAAGGGGCGAAAACCAGGGAAAAAAGCAAGGCACAAAACAGCAAAAAACAGGCACAAATACAAATATGGCACAAATTACAATCGGGTACAGCAATCAGAGGGGCACAACGGGGGCAGATGCGCAGGAGGCAAGTCGCTTGAGAAAAATAGAAATGCACTTACAGGAGGGCCAAAAGTGGCACAATCAGAAGGGGCACAACGGGGGCAGAAGCGCAAGGAGGCAAGGCGCTGAAAATTAGAAAAACACTTACAGGACGGCAGAAAGCGGCACACGGGTCAAGTGAAGCTTACTAGAGCCCACTAGACACCAGGGATGAGGCGCAGGAGGATGCCTGCGGGTGGAGGAGGGCCTCGAACACGCTAGCAGCAGCGTGGGCGGGGGTCAGAGGCAGGAGACAGCAGGTTGGTGCTGCAGACGTGGGGGGTGAGCTCTAGACCTAAGGCAGGTCAGAGGTCGCTCACTGGCGACGCGCAGCACCAGCCATTAAGAAGGGAGGGGGGAGGGAGGAGCAGCTGGGAGGCGGGAGGGAGCAGCGAATGGGGCCGCGGGGGGCGGGGCCGCAGGGAGGCAGCGGCAAGGGGAGATCGGCAAGGGGGAGCGCCCAAGGGGCGAAAACCAGGGAAAAAAGCAAGGCACAAAACAGCAAAAAACAGGCACAAATACAAATATGGCACAAATTACAATCGGGGTACAGCAATCAGAGGGGCACAACGGGGGCAGATGCGCAGGAGGCAAGTCGCTTGAGAAAAATAGAAATGCACTTACAGGACGGCGAAAAGTGGCACAATCAGAAGGGGCACAACGGGGGCAGAAGCGCAAGGAGGCAAGGCGCTGAAAAATATAAAAACACTTACAGGACGGCGGAAAGCGGCACACGGGTCAAGTGAAGCTTACTAGAGCCCACTAGACACCAGGGATGAGGCGCAGGAGGATGCCTGCGGGTGAAAGAGGGCCTCGAACACGCTAGCAGCAGCGTGGGCGGGGGTCAGAGGCAGGAGACAGCAGGTTGGTGCTGCAGACGTGGGGGGTGAGCTCTAGACGTAAGGCAGGTCAGAGGTCGCTCACTGGCGACGCGCAGCGCCAGCCATTAAGAAGGGAGGGGGGAGGGAGGAGCAGCTGGGAAGCGGGAGGCGGGAGGCGGGAGGGAGCAGCGAATGGGGCCGCGGGGGGCGGGGCCGCAGGGAGGCAGCGGCAAGGGGAGATCGGCAAGGGGGAGCGCCCAAGGGGCGAAAACCAGGAAAAAAAGCAAGGCACAAAACAGCAAAAAACAGGCACAAATACAAATATGGCACAAATTACAATCGGGGTACAGCAATCAGAGGGGCACAACGGGGGCAGATGCGCAGGAGGCAAGTCGCTTGAGAAAAATAGAAATGCACTTACAGGAGGGCCAAAAGGGGCACAATCAGAAGGGGCACAACGGGGGCAGAAGCGCAAGGAGGCAAGGTGCTGAAAATTAGAAAAACACTTACAGGACGGCGGAAAGCGGCAAGCGGGTCAAGTGAAGCTTACTAGAGCCCACTAGACACCAGGGATGAGACGCAGGAGGATGCCTGCGGGTGGAGGAGGGCCTCGAACACGCTAGCAGCAGCGTGGGCGGGGGTCAGAGGCAGGAGAAAGCAGGTTGGTGCTGCAGACGTTGGGGGCGAGCTCTAGACCTAAGGCAGGTCAGAGGTCGCTCACTCGCGACGCGCAGCGCCAGCCATTAAGAAGGGAGGGGGGAGGGAGGAGCAGCTGGGAGGCGGGAGGGAGCGGCGAATGGGGGTGCGGGGGGCGGTGCCGCAGGGAGGCAGCGGCAAGGGGGAAATCGGCAAGGGGGAGCGCCCAAGGGGCGAAAACCAGGGAAAAAAGCAAGGCAAAAAACAGGCACAAATACAAATATGGCACAAATTACAATCGGGGTACAGCAATCAGAGGGGCACAACGGGGGCAGATGCGCAGGAGGCAAGTCGCTTGAGAAAAATAGAAATGCACTTACAGGACGGCGAAAAGTGGCACAATCAGAAGGGGCACAACGGGGGCAGAAGCGCAAGGAGGCAAGGCGCTGAAAATTAGAAAAACACTTACAGGACGGCAGAAAGCGTCACACGGGTCAAGTGAAGCCTACTAGAGCCCACTAGACACCAGGGATGAGGCGCAGGAGGATGCCTGCGGGTGGAGGAGGGCCTCGAACACGCTAGCAGCAGCGTGGGCGGGGGTCAGAGGCAGGAGACAGCAGGTTGGTGCTGCAGACGTGGGGGGTGAGCTCTAGACCTAAGGCAGGTCAGAGGTCGCTCACTCGCGACGCGCAGCGCCAGCCATTAAGAAGGGAGGGGGGAGGGAGGAGCAGCTGGGAGGCGGGAGGGAGCGGCGAATGGGGGTGCGGGGCGGGGCCGCAGGGAGGCAGCGGCAAGGGTAGATCGGCAAGGGGGAGCGCCCAAGGGGCGAAAACCAGGGAAAAAAGCAAGGCACAAAACAGCAAAAAACAGGCACAAATACAAATATGGCACAAATTACAATCGGGGTACAGCAATCAGAGGGGCACAACGGGGGCAGATGCGCAGGAGGCAAGTCGCTTGAGAAAAATAGAAATGCACTTACAGGAGGGCGAAAAGTGGTACAATCAGAAGGGGCACAACGGGGGTAGAAGCGCAAGGAGGCAAGGCGCTGAAAATTAGATAAACACTTACAGGACGGCAGAAAGCAGCACAAGGGTCAAGTGAAGCTTACTAGAGCCCACTAGACACCAGGGATGAGGCGCAGGAGGATGCCTGCGGGTGGAGGAGGGCCTCGAACACGCTAGCAGCAGCGTGGGCGGGGGTCAGAGGCAGGAGACAGCAGGTTGGTGCTGCAGACGTGGGGGGTGAGCTCTAGACCTAAGGCAGGTCAGAGGTCGCTCACTGGCGACACGCAGCACCAGCCATTAAGAAGGGAGGGGGGAGGGAGGAGCAGCTGGGAGGCGGGAGGGAGCAGCGAATGGGGCCGCGGGGGGCGGGGCCGCAGGGAGGCAGCGGCAAGGGGAGATCGGCAAGGGGGAGCGCCCAAGGGGCGAAAACCAGGGAAAAAAGCAAGGCACAAAACAGCAAAAAACAGGCACAAATACAAATATGGCACAAATTACAATCGGGGTACAGCAATCAGAGGGGCACAACGGGGGCAGATGCGCAGGAGGCAAGTCGCTTGAGAAAAATAGAAATGCACTTACAGGAGGGCCAAAAGTGGCACAATCAGAAGGGGCACAACGGGGGCAGAAGCGCAAGGAGGCAAGGCGCTGAAAATTAGAAAAACACTTACAGGACGGCAGAAAGTGGCACACGGGTCAAGTGAAGCTTACTAGAGCCCACTAGACACCAGGGATGAGGCGCAGGAGGATGCCTGCGGGTGGAGGAGGGCCTCGAACACGCTAGCAGCAGCGTGGGCGGGGGTCAGAGGCAGGAGACAGCAGGTTGGTGCTGCAGACGTGGGGGGTGAGCTCTAGACCTAAGGCAGGTCAGAGGTCGCTCACTGGCGACGCGCAGCACCAGCCATTAAGAAGGGAGGAAGGAGCAGCTGGGAGGAGGGAGGGAGCAGCGAATGGGGCCGCGGGTGGGCGGGGCCGCAGGGAGGCAGCGGCAAGGGGAGATCGGCAAGGGGGAGCGCCCAAGGGGCGAAAACCAGGGAAAAAAGCAAGGCACAAAACAGCAAAAAACAGGCACAAATACAAATATGGCACAAATTACAATCGGGGTACAGCAATCAGAGGGGCACAACGGGGGCAGATGCGCAGGAGGCAAGTCGCTTGAGAAAAATAGAAATGCACTTACAGGACGGCGAAAAGTGGCACAATCAGAAGGGGCACAACGGGGGCAGAAGCGCAAGGAGGCAAGGCGCTGAAAATTAGAAAAACACTTACAGGACGGCAGAAAGCGTCACACGGGTCAAGTGAAGCTTACTAGAGCCCACTAGACACCAGGGATGAGGCGCAGGAGGATGCCTGCGGGTGGAGGAGGGCCTCGAACACGCTAGCAGCAGCGTGGGCGGGGGTCAGAGGCAGGAGAAAGCAGGTTGGTGCTGCAGACGTGGGGGGCGAGCTCTAGACCTAAGGCAGGTCAGAGGTCGCTCACTCGCGACGCGCAGCGCCAGCCATTAAGGGAGGTGGGAGGGAGGAGCAGCTGGGAGGCGGGAGGGAGCGGCGAATGGGGGTGCGGGGGCGGGGCTGCAGGGAGGTAGCGGCAAGGGGAGATCGGCAAGGGGGAGCGCCCAAGGGGCAAAAACCAGGAAAAAAAGCAAGGCACAAAACAGCAAAAAACAGGCACAAATACAAATATGGCACAAATTACAATCGGGGTACAGCAATCAGAGGGGCACAACGGGGGCAGATGCGCAGGAGGCAAGTCGCTTGAGAAAAATAGAAATGCACTTACAGGACGGCGAAAAGTGGCACAATCAGAAGGGGCACAACGGGGGCAGAAGCGCAAGGAGGCAAGGCGCTGAAAATTAGAAAAACACTTACAGGACGGCGGAAAGCGGCACACGGGTCAAGTGAAGCTTACTAGAGCCCACTAGACACCAGGGATGAGGCGCAGGAGGATGCCTGCGGGTGGAGGAGGGCCTCGAACACGCTAGCAGCAGCGTGGGCGGGGGTCAGAGGCAGGAGACAGCAGGTTGGTGCTGCAGACGTGGGGGGGTGAGCTCTAGGCGTAAGGCAGGTCAGAGGTCGCTCACTGGCGACGCGCAGCGCCAGCCATTAAGAAGGGAGGGGGGAGGGAGGAGCTGCTGGGAGGCGGGAGAGAGCAGCGAATGGGACCGCGCGGGGCGGGCCGCAGGGAGGCAGCGGCAAGGGGAGATCGGCAAGGGGGAGCGCCCAAGGGGCGAAAACCAGGGAAAAAAGCAAGGCACAAAACAGCAAAAAACAGGCACAAATACAAATATGGCACAAATTACAATCGGGGTACAGCAATCAGAGGGGCACAACGGGGCAGATGCGCAGGAGGCAAGTAGCTTGAGAAAAATAGAAATGCACTTACAGGATGGCGAAAAGTGGCACAATCAGAAGGGGCACAACGGGGGCAGAAGCGCAAGGAGGGAAGGCGCTGAAAATTAGAAAAACACTTACAGGACGGTGGAAAGCGGCACACGGGTCAAGTGAAGTTTACTAGAGCCCACTAGACACCAGGGATGAGGCGCAGGAGGAAGCCTGCGGGTGGAGGAGGGCCTCGAACACGCTAGCAGCAGCGTGGACGGGGGTCAGAGGCAGGAGAAAGCAGGTTGGTGCTGCAGACGTGGGGGGCGAGCTCTAGACCTAAGGCAGGTCAGAGGTCGCTCACTCGCGACGCGCAGCGCCAGCCATTAAGAAGGGAGGGGGGAGGGAGGAGCAGCTGGGAGGCGGGAGGGAGCGGCGAATAGGGGTGTGGGGGGGCGGGGCCGATGGGAGGCAGCGGCAAGGGGAGATCGGCAAGGGGGAGCGCCCAAGGGGCGAAAACCAGGGAAAAAAGCAAGGCACAAAACAGCAAAAAACAGGCACAAATACAAATATGGCACAAATTACAATCGGGGTACAGCAATCGGAGGGGCACAACGGGGGCAGATGCGCAGGAGGCAAGTCGCTTGAGAAAAATAGAAATGCACTTACAGGACGGCGAAAAGTGGCACAATCAGAAGGGGCACAACGGGGGCAGAAGCGCAAGGAGGCAAGGCGCTGAAAATTAGAAAAACACTTACAGGACGGCAGAAAGCGTCACACGGGTCAAGTGAAGCTTACTAGAGCCCACTAGACACCAGGGATGAGGCGCAGGAGGATGCCTGCGGGTGGAGGAGGGCCTCGAACACGCTAGCAGCAGCGTGGGCGGGGGTCAGAGGCAGGAGAAAGCAGGTTGGTGCTGCAGACGTGGGGGGCGAGCTCTAGACCTAAGGCAGGTCAGAGGTCGCTCACTCGCGACGCGCAGCGCCAGCCATTAAGGGAGGGGGGAGGGAGGAGCAGCTGGGAGGCGGGAGGGAGCGGCGAATGGGGGTGCGGGGGCGGGGCCGCAGGGAGGCAGCGGCAAGGGGAGATCGGCAAGGGGGAGCGCCCAAGGGGCAAAAACCAGGAAAAAAAGCAAGGCACAAAACAGCAAAAAACAGGCACAAATACAAATATGGCACAAATTACAATCGGGGTACAGCAATCAGAGGGGCACAACGGGGGCAGATGCGCAGGAGGCAAGTCGCTTGAGAAAAATAGAAATGCACTTACAGGACGGCGAAAAGTGGCACAATCAGAAGGGGCACAACGGGGGCAGAAGCGCAAGGAGGCAAGGCGCTGAAAATTAGAAAAACACTTACAGGACGGCGGAAAGCGCACACGGGTCAAGTGAAGCTTACTAGAGCCCACTAGACACCAGGGATGAGGCGCAGGAGGATGCCTGCGGGTGGAGGAGGGCCTCGAACACGCTAGCAGCAGCGTGGGCGGGGGTCAGAGGCAGGAGACAGCAGGTTGGTGCTGCAGACGTGGGGGGTGAGCTCTAGACGTAAGGCAGGTCAGAGGTCGCTCACTGGCGACGCGCAGCGCCAGCCATTAAGAAGGGAGGGGGGAGGGAGGAGCTGCTGGGAGGCGGGAGGCGGGAGGGAGCAGCGAATGGGACCGCGGGGGGGCGGGCCGCAGGGAGGCAGCGGCAAGGGGAGATCGGCAAGGGGGAGCGCCCAAGGGGCGAAAACCAGGGAAAAAAGCAAGGCACAAAACAGCAAAAAACAGGCACAAATACAAATATGGCACAAATTACAATCGGGGTACAGCAATCAGAGGGGCACAACGGGGGCAGAAGCGCAAGGAGGGAAGGCGCTGAAAATTAGAAAAACACTTACAGGACGGTGGAAAGCGGCACACGGGTCAAATGAAGTTTACTAGAGCCCACTAGACACCAGGGATGAGGCGCAGGAGGATGCCTGCGGGTGGAGGAGGGCCTCGAACACGCTAGCAGCAGCGTGGACGGGGGTCAGAGGCAGGAGAAAGCAGGTTGGTGCTGCAGACGTGGGGGGCGAGCTCTAGACCTAAGGCAGGTCAGAGGTCGCTCACTCGCGACGCGCAGCGCCAGCCATTAAGAAGGGAGAGGGGAGGGAGGAGCAGCTGGGAGGCGGGAGGGAGCGGCGAATAGGGGTGCGGGGGGGCGGGGCCGATGGGAGGCAGCGGCAAGGGGAGATCGGCAAGGGGGAGCGCCCAACGGGCGAAAACCAGGGAAAAAAGCAAGGCACAAAACAGCAAAAAACAGGCACAAATACAAATATGGCACAAATTACAATCGGGGTACAGCAATCAGAGGGGCACAACGGGGGCAGATGCGCAGGAGGCAAGTCGCTTGAGAAAAATAGAAATGCACTTACAGGACGGCGAAAAGTGGCACAATCAGAAGGGGCACAACGGGGGAAGAAGCGCAAGGAGGCAAGGCGCTGAAAATTAGAAAAACACTTACAGGACGGCGGAAAGCGGCACACGGGTCAAGTGAAGTTTACTAGAGCCCACTAGACACCAGGGATGAGGCGCAGGAGGATGCCTGCGGGTGAAGGAGGGCCTCGAACACGCTAGCAGCAGCGTGGGCGGGGGTCAGAGGCAGGAGACAGCAGGTTGGTGCTGCAGACGTGGGGGGTGAGCTCTAGACGTAAGGCAGGTCAGAGGTCGCTCACTGGCGACGCGCAGCGCCAGCCATTAAGAAGGGAGGGGGGAGGGAGGAGCAGCTGGGAAGCGGACGGGAGCAGCGAATGGGGCCGCGGGGGGCGGGGCCGCAGGGAGGCAGCGGCAAGGGGAGATCGGCAAGGGGGAGCGCCCAAGGGGCGAAAACCAGGAAAAAAAGCAAGGCACAAAACAGCAAAAAACAGGCACAAATACAAATATGGCACAAATTACAATCGGGGTACAGCAATCAGAGGGGCACAACGGGGGCAGATGCGCAGGAGGCAAGTCGCTTGAGAAAAATAGAAATGCACTTACAGGAGGGCCAAAAGGGTCACAATCAGAAGGGGCACAACGGGGGCAGAAGCGCAAGGAGGCAAGGCGCTGAAAATTAGAAAAACACTTACAGGACGGCGGAAAGCGGCAAGCGGGTCAAGTGAAGCTTACTAGAGCCCACTAGACACCAGGGATGAGGCGCAGGAGGATGCCTGCGGGTGGAGGAGGGCCTCGAACACGCTAGCAGCAGCGTGGGCGGGGGTCAGAGGCAGGAGAAAGCAGGTTGGTGCTGCAGACGTTGGGGGCGAGCTCTAGACCTAAGGCAGGTCAGAGGTCGCTCACTCGCGACGCGCAGCGCCAGCCATTAAGAAGGGAGGGGGGAGGGAGGAGCAGCTGGGAGGCGGGAGGGAGCGGCGAATGGAGGTGCGGGGGGGCGGGGCCGCAGGGATGCAGCGGCAAGGGGGAAATCGGCAAGGGGGAGCGCCCAAGGGGCGAAAACCAGGGAAAAAAGCAAGGCACAAAACAGCAAAAAACAGGCACAAATACAAATATGGCACAAATTACAATCGGGGTACAGCAATCAGAGGGGCACAACGGGGGCAGATGCGCAGGAGGCAAGTCGCTTGAGAAAAATAGAAATGCACTTACAGGACGGCGAAATGTGGCACAATCAGAAGGGGCACAACGGGGGCAGAAGCGCAAGGAGGCAAGGCGCTGAAAATTAGAAAAACACTTACAGGACGGCAGAAAGCGTCACACAGGTCAAGTGAAGCTTACTAGAGCCCACTAGACACCAGGGATGAGGCACAGGAGGATGCCTGCGGGTGGAGGAGGGCCTCGAACACGCTAGCAGCAGCGTGGGCGGGGGTCAGAGGCAGGAGACAGCAGGTTGGTGCTGCAGACGTGGGGGGTGAGCTCTAGACCTAAGGCAGGTCAGAGGTCGCTCACTCGCGACGCGCAGCGCCAGCCATTAAGAAGGGAGGGGGGAGGGAGGAGCAGCTGGGAGGCGGGAGGGAGCGGCGAATGGGGGTGCGGGGCGGGCAGCAGGGAGGCAGCGGCAAGGGGAGATCGGCAAGGGGGAGCGCCCAAGGGGCGAAAACCAGGGAAAAAAGCAAGGCACAAAACAGCAAAAAACAGGCACAAATACAAATATGGCACAAATTACAATCGGGGTACAGCAATCAGAGGGGCACAACGGGGGCAGATGCGCAGGAGGCAAGTCGCTTGAGAAAAATAGAAATGCACTTACAGGAGGGCGAAAAGTGGCACAATCAGAAGGGGCACAACGGGGGCAGAAGCGCAAGGAGGCAAGGCGCTGAAAATTAGATAAACACTTAAAGGACGGCAGAAAGCAGCACACGGGTCAAGTGAAGCTTACTAGAGCCCACTAGACACCAGGGATGAGGCGCAGGAGGATGCCTGCGGGTGGAGGAGGGCCTCGAACACGCTAGCAGCAGCGTGGGCGGGGGTCAGAGGCAGGAGACAGCAGGTTGGTGCTGCAGACGTGGGGGGTGAGCTCTAGACCTAAGGCAGGTCAGAGGTCGCTCACTGGCGACGCGCAGCACCAGCCATTAAGAAGGGAGGGGGGAGGGAGGAGCAGCTGGGAGGCGGGAGGGAGCAGCGAATGGGGCCGCGGGGGCGGGGCCGCAGGGAGGCAGCGGCAAGGGGAGGTCGGCAAGGGGGAGCGCCCAAGGGGCGAAAACCAGGGAAAAAAGCAAGGCACAAAACAGCAAAAAACAGGCACAAATACAAATATGGCACAAATTACAATCGGGGTACAGCAATCAGAGGGGCACAACGGGGGCAGATGCGCAGGAGGCAAGTCGCTTGAGAAAAATAGAAATGCACTTACAGGACGGCGAAAAGTGGCACAATCAGAAGGGGCACAACGGGGGCAGAAGCGCAAGGAGGCAAGGCGCTGAAAATTAGAAAAACACTTACAGGACGGCAGAAAGCGTCACACGGGTCAAGTGAAGCTTACTAGAGCCCACTAGACACCAGGGATGAGGCGCAGGAGGATGCCTGCGGGTGGAGGAGGGCCTCGAACACGCTAACAGCAGCGTGGGCGGGGGTCAGAGGCAGGAGACAGCAGGTTGGTGCTGCAGACGTGGGGGGTGAGCTCTAGACCTAAGGCAGGTCAGAGGTCGCTCACTGGCGACGCGCAGCACCAGCCATTAAGAAGGGAGGGGGAGGGAGGAGCAGCTTGGAGGCGGGAGGGAGCAGTGAATGGGGCCGCGGGGGGGCGGGGCCGCAGGGAGGCAGCGGCAAGGGGAGATCGGCAAGGGGTAGCACCCAAGGGGCGAAAACCAGGGAAAAAAGCAAGGCACAAAACAGCAAAAAACAGGCACAAATACAAATATGGCACAAATTACAATCGGGGTACAGCAATCAGAGGGGCACAACGGGGGCAGATGCGCAGGAGGCAAGTCGCTTGAGAAAAATAGAAATGCACTTACAGGACGGCGAAAAGTGGCACAATCAGAAGGGGCACAACGGGGGCAGAAGCGCAAGGAGGCAAGGCGCTGAAAATTAGAAAAACACTTACAGGACGGCGGAAAGCGGCACACGGGTCAAGTGAAGTTTACTAGAGCCCACTAGACACCAGGGATGAGGCGCAGGAGGATGCCTGCGGGTGAAGGAGGGCCTCGAACACGCTAGCAGCAGCGTGGGCGGGGGTCAGAGGCAGGAGACAGCAGGTTGGTGCTGCGGACGTGGGGGGCGAGCTCTAGACCTGAGGCAGGTCAGAGGTCGCTCACTGGCGACGCGCAGTGCCAGCCATTAAGAAGGGAGGGGGGAGGAGCAGCTGGGAAGCGGGAGGGAGCAGCGAATGGGGGCGCGAGGGGGGCGGGCCGCAGGGAGGAAGCGGCAAGGGGAGATCGGCAAGGGGGAGCGCCCAAGGGGCGAAAACCAGGAAAAAAAGCAAGGCACAAAACAGCAAAAAACAGGCACAAATACAAATATGGCACAAATTACAATCGGGGTACAGCAATCAGAGGGGCACAATGGGGGCAGATGCGCAGGAGGCAAGTTGCTTGAGAAAAAAAGAAATGCACTTACAGGACGACGAAAATTGGCACAATCAGAAGGGACACAACGGGAGCAGAAGCGCAAGGAGGTAAGGCGCTGAAAATTAGAAAAACACTTCCAGGCCGGCGGAAAGCAGCACACGGGTCAAGTGAAGCTTACTAGAGCCCACTACACCAGGGATGAGGCGCAGGAGGATGCCTGCGGGTGGAGGAGGGCCTCGAACACGCTAGCAGCAGCGTGGGCGGGGGTCAGAGGCAGGAGACAGCAGGTTGGTGCTGCGGACGTGGGGGGTGAGCTCTAGACCGACTAGCTCCGACTCGCCAAACGTTCCCACTTTACAGAATGCCTAAACAACAACGCGCACGACAGCAAGGAGCTCTTCTGCATCGTGAAGGAGCTCTCCAACCCCAGCGCCAACGTTAGCAATGTCCCACCATCCCAGAAACTCTGCGACGCACTCTCCACCTTCTTTTACCAGAAAATCGCCGCCATCCACAACAGCCTCAACACCACACCTCCGCCAGACCCCACCCCTGACAACTCCTTCTACGCCGACCGCCTCACCACCTGGACCCACGTAGACGACGACGAAACCCGAAAGACCATGAACTCCATCCACTCAGGATCCCACTCAGACCCCTGCCTACACCACGTCTACAACAAAGCCGACTCCACCATCGCTCCCCATCTTCGCAAGATCATCAACCTTTCCTTCGACACTGCAACCTTCCCGGACAGCTGGAAGCACGCCGATATCCAAGCCCTCCTCAAAAAACCCAAGGCTGACCTCAACGACCTCAAAAACTTCCGCCCGATCTCCCTCCTCTCCTTCGCAGCGAAGGTCATCGAGAAGATCGTCAACGCCCAGCTCACCCGCTACCTCGAAGACAACTCCATCCTAGACCCATCCCAATCCGGATTCAGACGAAATCACAGCACCGAAATTGCGCTCCTCGCCGCCACAGATGACATCAGACAGCAAATGGACAACGGCGAGACTTCAGCCCTCATCCTTCTAGACCTCTCCGCTGCCTTCGATACGGTATGCCACCGCACCCTACTAACCCGCCTCCACGAAGCCGGAATACAAGACAAAGCCCTCAACTGGATCTCCTCATTTCCCTTCGGCAGAACCCAGAGAGATGCCGACTATCACCCTTCCGCTCCGAAGCCACCAACCTCATCTGCGGCGTCCCCCAAGGCTCCTCACTTAGCCCGAAGCTGTTCAACGTCTACATGGCACCAGTCGCACAACTGGCCCGTCAGCACAACCTCAGCATCCTCTCCTACGCTGACGACACCCAGCTCATCCTCTCCCTCACCAATGACCAACACACCACCAAAGCCAACCTCCACGAGGGATTGAAATCCATCGCCGAATGGATGAGAAACAGCCGCCTAAAATTAATCTCGACAAGACGGAAGTCCTCATCCTCGGACGCACCCCCTCGGCCTGGGACCACTCCTGGTGGCCCACCGCACTGGGACCCCCCCCTACTCCAGCCAACCACGCATGCAATCTCGTGTCATCCTCGACTCCGCCCTCACCATGTCCAAACAGGTCAACGCAGTCTCATCCTCCTGCTTCAATACCCTTCACATGCTCTGTAGAATCTACAAGTGGATCCCGACGGAAACCAGAAAAACGGTGATCCAGGCCCTCGTCAGTAGCAGACTGGACTACGACAACGCACTCTACACAGGCATCCCAGCAAAAGACATCCAACGACTCCAACGCATCCAGAACGCATCCGCCCGCCTGATCCTCGACGTACCCCGCCGATGCCACATCTCCCACCACCTGAAGGACCTCCACTGGCTCCCCGTGGACAAAAGGATCACCTTTAAACTACGCACACAAAGCACTACACAACGCCGGACCCGCCTACCTGAACAACAGACTCAACTTCTACGTCCCCTCCCGCCAACTCCGCTCTGCCAACCTCTCCCTCGCCATCATTCCTCGAATCCAACGCAAGACCTCCGGCGGCAGATCCTTCTCCTACCTCGCCGCCAAGACCTGGAACTCCCTCCCGACCCCCCTGCGCCAGACCCAGGACCTCCTCACCTTCAGGAGACTCCTCAAGACCTGGCTCTTCGACCAATAGCAGCTGCCCCCCCCCCCCCTCAGCGCCTTGAAACCCTAACAGGTACGTAGAGCGCTTTATAAATGTTATGATTGATTGATTGATTGATTGACTGGAAGATCCGACGAGAGTTCTAGGAGGGTCGGATACCAAGGTTAGGACTGCCAGAATGGGGTGACTAAAACTAGAGAAAAATTTTGTCGGCGAACTTGTGCCAGGACCTGAGCAATAAAGAGGAAGGGAGGAAAGGCGTACAGAAGGGAAGGAGGCCACGCTTGGAGAAAAGCGTTGGAAGCCAAGGCTAAAGGATCTGGTCTCCAACTGAAGAAGTTGGGCAGTTGGGAGTTGAGTCTTGAGGCAAAAATGTCTATGGACATTGTACCGAAGATAGAAGAAAGTCGCCTGAATATGAAAGGGTGAAGCCGAATCGCTTGAGTGTGTCTTGAGAACCAATCAGCCACCACATTTATATTGCCTGGGAGATATTCTGCCCTGTCCGAAATATTTTTGTGAAGACAGAACTCCCAGAGACTCTTGGCCAAGAGAGCCATAGGTTTGGATCTTGTACCGCCCAGGCGGTTGATGTAAGTTTCGGCAGATAAATTGTCCATTCTGAGAAGAATGGAGCATTTTACTCTGTCTTTGGTAAAGGACTGGATGGCAAAGGAACCTGTAAGCATCTCTAAAAAGTTTATGTGCATTGACGACTCCTGAACGGACCATGGTCCCCCAGTCGAGTGTGGACCACATCTTGCGCCCCAACCTGTCAGACTTGCATCTGACTCTAAGACAAGATCTGGGGCGGCAGAGCAAATTGTTCTCCAGTTCCAGGCGTCTAAATGAGTCATCCACCATGTGAGTTCTTTTCTGGACTCTGCGTAGAGGACAACCTGATCTGAATATGACAGACCTTGTTGAAGATGATGGATCTTGAGCCTCTGAAGGGCTCTGCAATGAAGAGGGCCCGGGAAAATGGCCTGGATGGAAGAAGAAAGGAGGCCTACGAGACGTGCCAGTGCTCTGAGGGAAGAATAAGGGAGAGACAAGGCATGACAAATTTCTTTCTTTATTAAAGAGACTTTGCATTGAGGAAGCTGGAGAATCGACTCGGTAGTGTTGACGAGGAACCCCAGAAACTCGAGTTTGTGAAGGTACTAGGGCTGACTTCTCGAGATTTATAAGGAAGCCAGACGAGAAAGAAGGTCTTGACAAATTTTTTTTTGAATTACCAGGGAAGACTTGTCCTGAGCCATAATTAGGAAGTTGTCAAGATAGACGATCAGTCTTATCCCCTGAGCCCTGAGGAAGGCTATCACAGGTTTGAGTATCTTGGTGAAACACCAAGGGGCGGAAGAAAGAACGAAGGGAAGCGTTTTGAATCGAAAGAAAGTATTTTCCCACTGGAATTGAAGACATTTTCTGAAAGAGGGATGTACCGGCACTGAGAGATAGGCGTCTTGAAGATCTATGCAAACTAACCAGTCGTTGTGAAGGAGGAGATCCCTGAGATGGAGTATAGTTTTCATCTTGAAATGATGATAAACCACAAAGTTGTTGAACTCCTTTAGGTTTATGACAGGGCGAGGTTTTTTGTTCTTTTTCTGAACCAGAAAGATATTGCTGAGAATCCCGGAAGAGTCGGGCACCACTTCCTCTATAGCTTGCCTTGATAGTAAAGCCTGTATCTTGTCCTGAATGAGGCGAGATTGTTCGCGAGAAAAAAGGAGAGGACGAGGAAGAAAGGGCTGACAAGTGGTCTGATAGAGATCTATGCAATAGCCTTGGACGGTCTGAATTACCCAAGGATCGGAAGTTATTGACTGGGGAGGTAGAATTGGGGTTTGTATCCTTGGTAGACGTCGAGCTGGTTGGTTTGGGAGTAGGAGCCTCTGTTGAGGGATTGACCTCTTGCTGAGAAGCAGCCGGCAAAACGACTCCTTCCTTTGCCGGCCCTTCCAAAAACCCGATTGGAAAAAAATATTTTCATGGAAGAATGGGCTTTATCCAGGGAGTTGAAGGTAGAGACATACTTGCTCATCTCTTTAATGAATGAGTCTCCAAAAGAAGACAATCAGCCTTAAGACCTTCTTCCTTGGAAGCAAGAGAGCTAAGCTTGGGGTCAATCCTGAGAAGGCTTTTGCGGCGTTCTTGTGAAATGTAGGAGTTGGCATTGCCCAACATGCAAATCGCCCGTTGAGCCCAATTGGAGAGGATATCCGGATACACTTGTGAGCCATCAATTTTGGCTTCCTCAGCGACGTCAAAAATCCTGGTGAGGGGACCAACCAAGTCTAGAAGTCTGTCCTGACAATTTGACCAGGCCCGGTCAACTCCTTTTTTAGGGTCTTTCCCAAATTTTGTGAAGAAGAGTAGCATATTGGGGCCAATGGTGGGGTGCCTGTAATCTTACAAGGAAGGGAGGGTCTGGGACATTCAGATTTTAATTTATTTCTGGATGACTTTTCCCGGGGATGGCGGAGATAGAAGGAAACATAATCCGAAGCATGGTCAGAGGGAAACCACTCAGAGGAATTGGGATGATGGATGGAAGTAGGGTCAAACATGGGGTCACCATCAGGGTCTACCAGATCTTCGGGCACTAATTGAGGAGAAGACTCATGAGGAGAAAGTTTACGCCTTTTCTCCGGAGGCCCCTCATAAAAATCATAATTTAGTGTGTCCTGTAAGACATCGTCCCCATCACTGTCTGAGTCCCGTAAATGAAGAATATTAAGGGGGGAGGAGGGGAGCCCCGAGGAATTCGCCTCTCGGGTAGGAGGCCCAGATTTATTAGAAACACCTTTTGAAATCTCATGAGAATGAGACACACGTTTCTTACCTCTCAAAAGAGGATTCGCCTTAGGTGCGTGAAACATTTTAGAAATAGAGGCTTCCAAATTTTTGGAAATGTCCACCATAGACACTGAAACAGCGTGTTGGACTGAATCCTTAATAAAGGATTTAAAATTATCCTTAATGGATTGTGTTTGGTCTTCCTCTGAGATAATGGGGGACAAAAAGGGTAGTATTAGAGAGAAAAAATGGTTAAAATCGATAAAGTGGTGAAGAAACAGGTAATAATCCTGTTAAACCAAAGAAAATCAATCAAGAAGGGGTTAAAAATGCTGGTATTGTTAAGGGGGAGTGACTGCTTGGAGAGGCTGGCCGGGGGGTGTGAGAAGGGCGTGCCACTAACCTGAGGGTAAACACGCTTGAAATACAGCCAAGCGTGTAATGAAGCTGAAGGAAATTCTTCCTTAAACGTTTGTTTAAAGAAAGCAGTCAAGCGTGTGAAGAGGAACACGCTGTGCAGCCGCTTAATGAGGCGGAAAGGAATCGGGAAGAACGCTCGAAAAAAGCAGTCGAGCGTGACAGAATTCAAAGCACACGCTACCGAGCGTGTTAGAAGAATACCAGGAATGCCTTGAATGCCTTTGACTGAGGCGCGGCTGTTAGAACGGTAAATAGAACGTTCTGACAGCCGGCCTGATAGCGCGAAACGGCGCAAATGAAGCGCGAGCGAGCTTGAGTGAAAAATAACGCGGAATACAGTTCAACACGAGTAACAACAAATAACAACCTAAGTAATATGCCAATAAATGTTAGAAATACATAAATAGACAATATACTGAAATAGGAAATATAAATGCGAGCAGAGTACTTATCTTGACTGCGAGCAGCAAGAAAAGAGGGCTTGGTGCTCTCAGTCAAGATAGTTATCCCCTTCTGTGCCCAGGACGTAATGGTTACGTCCTGAGGCACAGTGCTCGTGTGCTCAGAACGTAACCATTACGTCCTGGGCACAGAGCCCAAAGGGAGCGCTAGTGCTCCCTCTGTGGGGTTCCCCTCACCCCCCCAAGGGGGGGGCAAGACCTTCCCCTTCCCCATCCACTCTGACCCCCCCACCCACCCCCTGTGGCGTCAGCGCGCAATCGCGCGCTGATTGTCACAAGGCCTCCTCCTTCACGCTGGAAGCTCAGCTTCCAGCGCGATGATCGGAAGAGAAATGCAAAGCATTTCTCTTCTGCTCACGTGGAGGAGGCAAGAGAGGCTTCAAAGGGAAGGAAAGGAATTTCCTTCCCTTTGAAGTCTCTCTCTGCGTTTCAAAAGCCGGACTGTAAAGCAATCCGGCTTTTGAAACGCCCACTAGACACCAGGGATTTATTTTTCTAAATGAAACTGGCATGAGGGAGCGACCCCTTGGTCAAGGGTCGCTCTCAGGGGGGGATTTTTTTTTAAGGCCTTTTCTGCCCCCCTTAGGGGCAGATCGGCCTATTATTAGGCCGATCTGCCCCCAGGGGGGGCAGAAACCTCTAGGCACCAGGGATTTTTTTTTTATGTTTTGTTTTTGATTTTAGAGGTGGGGAGCGACCCCTTAGGCAAGGGTCGCTCCCATAGGGGCAAATTATATGTAGGCCATTTCTGCCCCCCTTTGGGGCAGATCGGCCTATTTTTATGAGGCCAATCTGCCCTCAAGGGGGACAGAAACCACTAGACACCAAGGAGTTTTTTTTTTTTCTGTGAATTTCACGCAAGGGGAGCGACCCCTTAGGCAAGGGTCGTTCCCCTGGGGGGCAAATTAATTTTAGGCCATTTCTGCCCCCTTTGGGGGCAGGTCAGCCTATTTTAATTAGGCCAATCTGCCCCCAAGGGGGGCAGAAACCACTAGGCACTGGGGATTTTTTTGTTGTTGTTGTTTTACAGATGGGGAGCGACCCCTTAGACAAGGGTCGCTCCCCTGGAGGGGCAAATTGTATTTAGGCCATTTCTGCCCGCTTTGGGGGCAGATTGGCCGATTTTAGGTCAATCTGCCCCCAAGGGAGGCAGAAACCACTAGGCACCAGGGATCTTTTTTTTTGCGCCATCACACAAGGGGAGCGATCTCGTTGGCAAGGGTCGCTCCCCAGAGGGGTGGGGGGCAAATTTATTTTAGGCCATTTCTGCCCCCCCGGGGGAAGATCGGCCTATTGTTATTAGGCCGATCTGCCCATAGGGGGAGCAGAAACCTCTAGGCACCAGGACAAAAAAAAATAATTGTGTTTTTTTTTTTGTTTGTTTGTTTTTTTAGAGATGGGGAGCGACCCATTAGGCAAGGGTCGCTCCCCTGGGGGGCAAATTGTATTTAGACCATTTCTACCCCCCCTTGGGGGCAAATCAGCTGATTTTAGGTCGGGCAGAAACAACTAGGCACCGGGGATCTGGTTTTTTTGTGTCAATGTCACGCAGGGGGAGCGACCCTGTAGGCAAGGGTCGCTCCCCAGGGGGGGTTGGGAATTTATTTTAGGCCATTTCTGCCCCCCCTGGGGCCGGCTGATCTAGAGGCCAAAATCCACAGGTAGGCACTTTGCAAAAAACACCTCTGTTTTCTGTGAAAAAATGTGATGTGTCCACATTGTGTTTTGGGCCATTTCCTTTTGTGGACGCTAGGCCTACCTACACAAGTGAGGTACCATTTTTATCGGGAGACTTGGGGGAACGCTGGGTGGAAGGAAATTTGTGGCTCCTCTCAGATTCCAGAACTTTCTGTCACCGAAATGAGAGGAAAAAGTGTTTTTTTTTGGCCAGGTTTTGAGGTTTGCAAAGGATTCTGGGTAGCAGAACCTGGTCAGAGCCCCACACGTCACCCCATCTTGGATTCCCCTAGGTTTCTAGTTTTCAAAAATGCACTGGTTTGCTAGGTTTCCCCAGATGCCGACTGAGCTAGAGGCCAAAATCCACAGGTAGGCACTTTGCAAAAAACACCTCTGTTTTCTGTGAAAAAATGTGATGTGACCACGTTGTGTTTTGAGCCATTTCCTTTCGTGGGCGCTAGGCCTACCCACACAAGTGAGGTACCATTTTTATCGGGAGACTTGGGGGAACACAGAATAGCAAAACAAGTGTTATTGCCCCTTGTCTTTCTCTACATGTTTTCCTTCCAAATGTAAGGCAGTGTGTAAAAAAGACGTCTATTTGAGAAATGCCCTATAATTCACATGCTAGTATGGGCACCCCGGAATTCAGAGATGTGCAAATAACCACTGCTTCTCAACACCTTATCTTGTGGCCATTTTGGAAATACAAAGGTTTTCTTGATACCTATTTTTCACTTTTTATATTTCAGCAAATGAATTGCTGTATACCGGGTATAGAATAAAAACCCATTGCATGGTGCAGCTCATTTATTGGCTCTGGGTACCTAGAGTTCTTGATGAACCTACAAGCCCTATATATCTCCGCAAACAGAAGAGTCCAGGTGACGTAACGGTATATTGCTTTCAAAAATCTGACATCGCAGGAAAAAGTTACAGCGTAAAACGTGGAGAACAATGGTTGATTTTTCACCTCAATTTCAATATTTTTTTATTTCAGCTGTTATTTTCTGTAGGAAACACTTGTAGGATCTACACAAATGACCCCTGGCTGAATTCAGAATTTTGTCTACTTTTCAGAAATGTTTAGCTTTCTGGGATCCAGCATTGGTTTCTCACCAATTTTTGGTCACTAACTGGAAGGAGGCCGAAAGCACAAAAAATAGTAAAAATGGGGTATATCCCAGTAAAATGTCAAAATTTATTGAAAAATTGGGTTTTCCAATTCCAGTTTGCCTGTTCCTGAAAGCTGGGAAGATGGTGATCTTGCCACCACAAACCCTTTGCTGGTGCCATTTTCAGGGAAAAAAACACGAGCTGCCTTCCGCAGTCCTTTTTTCCCCATTTAAAAAAAAAAAAAAAATAATTCACTGTATTTTGGCTAATTTCTTGGTCTCCTTCAGGGGAACCCACAAAGTCTGGGTACCTCTAGAATCCCTAGGATGTTGGAAAAAAAGGACCCACATTTGGCGTGGGTAGCTTACGTGAACAAAAAGTTATGGGGGCCTAAGGGCCAACTGCCCCAAATAGCCCAAAAAAGGCTCGGCACAGGAGGGGGAAAAGGCCTGGCAGCGAAGAGGCTCGTTGTGTGATTGGTTGGCCTCATTATGACGCAGTTTTGTAGTTTTTTTCCCAGGGATTCTGGGATTTATAGTTCTTGGCTGCTGTTTGAAATAAAGCATGAAAAGAAAAGCATAATACGACCTCCTGTCTTCCTCGCCATAAAGTGGATGCCCTTCATTTCCAATGTATGCCTTTGTTATCAGGACACTGGTTTACATGGGCACCAGGGGTTACTGTCGGTGACATTTACATTAGAAGTTTGACCTGTTTCCCGCCCTCATCCCCTGATTTCTACGGATAAACTAAGGGTGGGGCGTGGAAGTTGAAGATGAACCTGTCTCCTAGAGCCATCTTTATAGGACGAGTATTACACGAGGGCCACTGTGTGAAGCTGTTACCGCCCCACCAGAGCCTTCCAGATTGCAACAAACGATTTACAAATGTTGTTGCTGCCAGCTGAACGCGGTCACCCAAACGGCAACGTGGCATTTTGCATGCGGTTCCGGATATCATTGCTTGGGTTGTGTTTTGCTGGTTTACTTACTATTCCCGCTGCAACGTGCATGGCCTTAGCATGTGGGGCGGTAATCACTGTACCCGAAGTAACAATCAGAGATAAGGACCCCGGCACTCCTCCCTCGCCCTTCCGCCATCCTCTGGTCGGCAGGCTCCCGTTACTGCAGCCTCCCCTTGCTTAAGAGCTCTTCCTCACTCTGTGCAAAAGAAAACGAGTGTATAGTGTGATTTGCGGTATTTCATTTTATCCTGTTAATGAAAGCAAAAAAAATTAATTAAAAAAAAAAAAAAAAAGATTGGCCCGTACGGGGATCGAACCCGCGACCTTGGCGTTATTAGCACCACGCTCTAACCAACTGAGCTAACCGGCCACTTTTTAAATGTGTGTGTGGAGAGTATTTTATTGAGCAAAAAGAAGGGGCGTACCACAACACTATGTGTTTATGTGTACCCAGTCACTCACCTACAATGTGACAGAATATGTTCATAAAAATCGGATCTTCCATTTCCGCATCATTAACGCAAACACACACGTACACCTACCCTCTTCATTTTCCACACATTAGCCTGGTACAATACCAAACAATGCTGAGTACAACCGTGCCATTTGTGTGTGCCTAGTTTGTTTGTGCACACTAGTCTTACTCATAGCAGGAAGAGCACTGACAGTAAGAGTGCAAGCGCCCCCTGCGCATGGAACCTGTACTACAGAGGAACATCAGTGCAATTGTCAGTCACACTCAGAAATAGCGTTCCTCGCACACATGGTACAGCTGAAGAGCAAGCAACAGTCGTGCAAGCGACCCTTCTAATGCTTGGAGGGAAGCTGATAAAGGAGCAGAGCGAGCCTGCAACGAATGTAAGCAAGCAATGGTAAAGCCGATAGGTCTGACCTTGGCAAGCATGCAATGTGTTTCTGATTTTTTTTTTTTTGCAAATATGTGCAAAAGACAGTAAAACTAAGGATTTGCAGCAGTTGTGCAATTTGCCTTTTCTTAATTACATGAAATACCGGGAAAAGTATGCAAAATTATGTGCGATGTAAAACCTGGCGTTTGGCGCTATACTTTATTAGGCAATGTGTCCTCACAATCATCTGCATTGCAAGGACTCATTTTTGGTAAAAAAAAAAAAAGTGCAAAAATACAAGCGGTTCAGACGCCAGGTACTCGTATTCTGGTCCTTTGCCTCGTTCCAGTGCCCGCGAGCTAAATGTATATTCCAAACACCTCGTAAATCTGTAGTGTGGCATAATATCATAATTACGTGAATTGACAAAACAAGCCTTGCTAGCTGCAAATCGTGCGTTTGGCGTTTTTGGACGCTGCTGGGGCCCAGGAGGGACCAGGAGGTCGCAAATTGGACCTGAAGAGAGAGGGGACGTCGAGCAAGACAAAGAGCCCTCACTGAAGAAGGTAGCACCTGGAGAAGTGCCAGAAACAGGCACTACGAGGATGCGTGAAACGGTGCTCGCCGAAGTTGCACAAAGGAGTCCCACGTCGCCGGAGACCAACTTAGAAAGTCGTGCAATGCAGGTTAGAGTGCCGTGGACCCAGACTTGGCTGTGCACAAAGGATTTCCGCCGGAAGTGCACAGGGGCCGGAGTAGCTGCAAAGTCGCGGTTCCCAGCAATGCAGCCCAGCGAGGTGAGGCAAGGACTTACCTCCACCAAACTTGGACTGAAGAGTCACTGGACTGTGGGGGTCACTTGGACAGAGTCGCTGGATTCGAGGGACCTCGCTCGTCGTGCTGAGAGGAGACCCAAGGGACCGGTAATGCAGCTTTTTGGTGCCTGCGGTTGCAGGGGGAAGATTCCGTCGACCCACGGGAGATTTCTTCGGAGCTTCTGGTGCAGAGAGGAGGCAGGCTACCCCCACAGCATGCACAAGCAGGAAAACAGTCGAGAAGGCGGCAGGATCAGCGTTACAGAGTTGCAGTAGTCGTCTTTGCTACTATGTTGCAGGTTTGCAGGCTTCCAGCGCGGTCAGCAGTCGTTTCCTTATCAGAAGGTGAAGAGAGAGATGCAGAGGAACTCGGATGAGCTCTTGCATTCGTTATCTAAAGTTTCCCCAGAAACAGAGACCCTAAATAGCCAGAAAAGAGGGTTTGGCTACTTAGGAGAGAGGATAGGCTACTAACACCTGAAGGAGCCTATCAGCAGGAGTCTCTGACATCACCTGGTGGCACTGGCCACTCAGAGCAGTCCAGTGTGCCAGCAGCACCTCTGTTTCCAAGATGGCAGAGGTCTGGAGCACACTGGAGGAGCTCTGGACACCTCCCAGGGGAGGTGCAGGTCAGGGGAGTGGTCACTCCCCTTTCCTTTGTCCAGTTTCGCGCCAGAGCAGGGGCTAAGGGGTCCCTGAACCCTAAACCGGTGTAGACTGGCTTATGCAGAATTGGGCACCTCTGTGCCCAACAAAGCATTTCCAGAGGCTGGGGGAGGCTACTCCTCCCCTGCCTTCACACCATTTTCCAAAGGGAGAGGGTGTCACACCCTCTCTCAGAGGAAGTTCTTTGTTCTGCCATCCTGGGCCAGGCCTGGCTGGACCCCAGGAGGGCAGCTGCCTGTCTGAGGGGTTGGCAGCAGCAGCAGCTGCAGTGAAACCCCAGGAAGGGCAGTTTGGCAGTACCAGGGTCTGTGCTACAGACCACTGGGATCATGGGATTGTGCCAACTATGCCAGGATGGTATAAAGGGGGCAATTCCATGATCATAGACATGTTACATGGCCATATTCGGAGTTACCATGGTGAAGCTACATATAGGTAGTGACCTATATGTAGTGCACGCGTGTAATGGTGTCCCCGCACTCACAAAGTTCAGGGAATTGGCTCTGAACAATGTGGGGGCACCTTGGCTAGTGCCAGGGTGCCCTCACACTAAGTAACTTTGCACCCAACCTTTACCAGGTAAAGGTTAGACATATAGGTGACTTATAAGTTACTTAAGTGCAGTGTAAAATGGCTGTGAAATAACGTGGACGTTATTTCACTCAGGCTGCAGTGGCAGGCCTGTGTAAGAATTGTCAGAGCTCCCTATGGGTGGCAAAAGAAATGCTGCAGCCCATAGGGATCTCCTGGAACCCCAATACCCTGGGTACCTCAGTACCATATACTAGGGAATTATAAGGGTGTTCCAGTAATCCAATGTAAATTGGTAAAAATGGTCACTAGCCTGTCAGTGACAATTTGGAAAGAAATGAGAGAGCATAACCACTGAGGTTCTGATTAGCAGAGCCTCATTGAGACAGTTAGTCACTACACAGGTAACACATTCAGGCACACTTATGAGCACTGGGGCCCTGGGTTACCAGGGTCCCAGTGACACATACAACTAAAACAACATATATACAGTGAAAAATGGGGGTAACATGCCAGGCAAGATGGTACTTTCCTACACAACCCCCCCCCAAACGAAGGACAATAAGACTAGCCATTACCTGATGAGTCTTCATTGTCTAAGTGGAAATATCTGGAGAGTCCATCTGCATTGGAGTGGCTACTCCCAGGTCTATGTTCCACTGTATAGTCCATTCCCTGTAGGGATATGGACCACCTCAACAATTTAGGATTTTCACCTTTCATTTGTTTTAGCCAAAGTAGAGGTTTGTGGTCTGTCTGAACAATGAAGTGAGTGCCAAACAGGTATGGCCTCAACTTCTTCAGAGCCCAGACCACAGCAAAGGCCTCCCTCTCAATGGCAGACCAACGCTTTTCTCTAGGGGTCAACCTCCTACTAATAAAAGCAACAGGTTGATCCTGGCCCTCAGAATTAAGTTGTGATAGGACTGCCCCTACTCCTAATTCAGATGCATCAGTCTGGACATAGAATTTTTTAGAGTAACAAGGGCTTTTCAGGACAGGTGCAGAGCACATGGCCTGCTTCAGCTCCTCAAAAGCTTTCTGACAGTTTGCTGTCCATAATACCTTTTTAGGCATTTTCTTGGATGTGAGGTCATTAAGAGGGGCTGCAATGGAGCCATAGTTCTTAATGAACCTCCTGTAATACCCACTGAGGCCTAGGAAGGCTCTCACCTGAGTCTGAGTGGTAGGGGGAACCCAATCAATAATAGTTTGGATTTTCCCCTGAAGTGGTGCAATCTGTTCCCCACCAACAAGGTGTCCCAGATAAACCACCTTACCCTGCCCTATCTGGCACTTTGAAGCCTTGATAGTGAGGCCTGCCTTTTGCAGGGCCTCCAAAACTTTCCATAGGTGGACCAGGTGATCATCCCAACTGGAGCTAAAGACAGCTATATGGTCCAAATATGCTGCACTGAAAGCTTCCAGCCCTTGCAGGACTGTGTTCACCAACCTCTGAAAAGTGGCAGGTGCATTTTTCAAACCAAAAGGCATTACAGTAACCTGGTAATGTCCTCCAATGGTAGAAAATGCAGTCTTAGATTTAGCATCTTCTGATAATTTGATCTGCCAATACCCTGCAGTCAAATCAAAAGTGCTTAGATACTTGGCAGATGCCAGTGTATCTATAAGCTCATCTGCCCTGGGTATAGGGTGAGCATCAGTTTTGGTTACCAAGTTGAGACCTCTATAGTCTACACAAAACCGCATTTCCTTCTTTCCATCTTTAGAATTGGGTTTTGGTACCAGTACCACAGGAGAAGCCCATGGACTGTCAGAGTGCTCAACCACTCCTAGTTCCAACATTTTCTGAACTTCTTGCTTTATGCAGTCCCTGACATGGTCAGGCTGCCTATAGATCTTACTTTTGACAGGTAAACTGTCTCCAGTATCTATAGTGTGCTCACACCAAGAAGTGGTGCCTGGCACAGTAGAGAAGAGTTCTGAAAATTGTCCTAGGAGATTTATGCAATTGTCTTTCTGCTCAGCAGTAAGACAATCAGCCAAAACTACACCTTCCACAAGAGCATCTTGATCTGTGGAAGAGAAGAGATCAGGTAGAGGATCACTATCTTCTTCCTGTCCCTCATCTGTTGCCATGAGCAGGGTGAGATCAGCCCTGTCATAGTAGGGTTTCAGGCGGTTGACATGGAGCACCCTAAGGGGACTCCTGGCAGTGCCTAAGTCAACCAAGTAGGTGACTTCACCCTTCTTTTCAACAATTGTGTGGGGACCACTCCATTTATCTTGGAGTGCTCTTGGGGCCACAGGCTCCAAGGCCCACACTTTCTGCCCTGGTTGGTACTGAACCAAAACAGCCTTCTGATCATGCCATTGCTTCTGGAGCTCTTGGCTGGCCTGAAGGTTTTTACTGGCCTTTTTCATGTACTCAGCCATCCTTGATCTGAGGCCAAGTACATAATCCACAATATCCTGCTTAGGAGCTTTTAAAGGTTGTTCCCAACCCTCCTTTACAAGTGTGAGTGGACCCCTAACAGGGTGTCCAAAAAGAAGTTCAAAGGGGCTGAAGCCCACTCCTTTTTGGGGTACCTCCCTGTAGGCAAAAAGGAGGCATGGTAGAAGGATATCCCATCTCCTGCGGAGTTTTTCAGGGAGACCCATAATCATGCCTTTGAGAGTTTTATTAAATCTCTCCACCAGTCCATTTGTTTGTGGATGATAGGGTGTTGTGAACTTGTACGTTACACCACACTCCTTCCACATGGCCTTTAAGTATGCAGACATGAAATTGCTTCCCCTGTCTGATACTACTTCCTTTGGGAAGCCCACCCTGGAAAATATTCCCAGGAGGGCCTTTGCCACTGCAGGAGCTGTAGTGGTCCTTAAAGGAATTGCTTCAGGATATCTTGTGGCATGGTCCACTACCACTAAGATAAACCTATTGCCTGAAGCAGTAGGAGGGTCAAGGAGACAACTATGTCGACCCCTACCCTTTCAAAGGGAACCCCAACCACAGGCAGTGGGATAAGGGGTGCCTTTGGAGTGCCACCTGTCTTGCCACTGGCTTGACAGGTTTCACAGGACTTACAAAATTCCTTTGTGTCCTCAGACATCCTAGGCCAATGAAACAATGGAACCAATCTGTCCCAAGTTTTCATTTGACCCAGGTGCCCAGCTAGGGGAATGTCATGTGCCAGTGTTAGGAGGAACTTTCTGTACTCCTGAGGAATCACTAATCTCCTGGCAGCTCCAGGTTTAGGATCCCTATGCTCAGTGTACAAGAGGTTGTCCTCCCAGTAAACTCTGTGAGAGTCACTGACATCCCCATTAGCCTGTTTGACAGCTTGCTGTCTGAGACCCTCTAATGTGGGACAGGTTTGCTGTGCCACACTCAGCTCCTCTCTGGCAGGCCCCCCTTCACCCAAAAGCTCAGCAGTGTCTGCTTCCAGCTCCTCTGGTGTAGGTTCTGCACAGGGAGGGAATTCTTCTTCCTCAGAATTAGAATCCACTGTAGAGGGAGGGATAGTAGGAAGTGGTTTGCTTCTACTAGCCCTAGCTTTAGGGAGCACTTGGTCCATTGTTCCAGGATCCAAGCTTCCCTGTCCTTTTTGCTTTTTGGCCTGAGCCGTTGTCAAAGCAAAAATATGCCCTGGGATGCCCAGCATTGCTGCATGGGCCTCCAACTCCACATCTGACCAAGCTGATGTCTCCAAATCATTCCCTAATAGACAGTCTACAGGTAAATCTGAAGCTACCACAACTTTCTTTGGACCAGTTACCCCTCCCCAGTTGAGATTTACAACAGCCATGGGGTGGCTTTGTGTTATGTTGTGAGCATCGGTTACTTGGTACTGGTGTCCAAGTATGTGTTGTTCAGGGTGCACCAGTTTCTCAATCACCATTGTGACACTGGCACCTGTGTCCCTGTAGGCCTGGACCTCAACACCATTTATTAGGGTTAGTTGCTTGTACTTCTCCAAGTTATGGGGGCAAGCAACCAAAGTGGCTAAATCAATAGCCCCTTCAGAGACTAAAGTAGCCTCTGTGGTCTCCCTAATCAGACCAACCCCAACTAAATTACCAAAAGTGAGCCCAGCTACTCCCTTGGATTGGCTATTAGTAGGTTTGCTCCCACCACCACTGCTATTAGTAGGGACACTAGGTGTAGCAGTAGGGGTTGTAGTGGTAGGAGCTGTGGTGCCTTTCTTTGGACAACTGGGATCTGTTGTCCAATGGCCTTTTATTTTACATAAATAGCACCATGGTTTCTTTTCCTTGTTCTGATTAAAGGAGGATTTGGACCCACCACCCCCACCAGAGTGTTTTTGTGGGCCTGATGAAGACTCATTTTTAGATTTGTCCCCACCCTTGTCAGAAGACTTACCATCCTTCTTTTTGTTGCCATCTTTGTCACCCCCTATATGAACTTTTCTGTTCACTCTTGTTCTGACCCATTTGTCTGCCTTCTTTCCCAATTCTTGGGGAGAGGTCAGATCAGAGTCCACCAAGTACTGGTGCAACAAATCAGACACACAATTATTAAGAATATGCTCTCTCAGGATCAAGTTATACAGGCTGTCATAATCAGTAACTTTACTGCCATGTAACCACCCCTCCAAGGCCTTCACTGCCTGGTCAATGAAATCAACCCAGTCTTGTGAAGACTCCTTTTTGGTCTCTCTAAACTTTATCCTGTACTGTTCAGTGGTTAAGCCATAACCATCCAGGAGTGCATTCTTAAGAACTTGGAAATTATTAGCATCATTTTCTTTCACAGTAAGGAGCCTATCCCTACCTTTTCCACTAAATGATAGCCATAGGATAGCAGCCCACTGCCTTTGAGGGACATCCTGTACAGCACAGGCCCTCTCAAGTGCAGCAAACCACTTGTTAATGTCATCCCCCTCCTTATAAGGGGGAACTATCTTGTGCAGATTCCTGGAATCATGCTCTTTTGCAGGATGACTATGGGGAATACTGCTGCTGCCACCATGGGTATCTAAACCCAACTTCTGTCTTTCCTTCTCTAATTCAAAAGACTGTCTATCCAAATCCAGCTGTTGCTTTTTAAGCTTCAGTCTGGTTTGTTCCACCCTCAACTTATTGAGTTCCCTCTCTAACATTCTGTCATCAGGGTTGGTGGGAGGGACATTTCTAGAAACAGAGCTATGATGGGAATGAACAGAAGGAGACCTGTCCCTTACAGAAGGCACCCTAACAGCTTGGTTTGCAGAAACATTACTACCAGTATGGTGAGAATAAATGCTTTTGCTATGATGTGAGACAACACTATTTCTTTGGTGTGGCTCATCATCATTACCATCTATGCTAGATTGTCTAGTAATGGGCAGGCTAGGAAGTTTCTTTCCTGAATCTTTTCCTGGGGGAGTCCCTGAATCAGATTGGGAACTATTAGGTACTTTTTCAACAGATGGGGCACCTATGGCCTTATCCTGTTCTCTAAGCATGTTAAGTAACAGTTCCAAGGAAGGATTCTTCCCTACACTCAAACCTCTCTCTATACAGAGACTCCTTGCTCTTTTCCAGCTAAGGTTGTCATATGCAAGTTTGGACAGATCAACACTTTGGCCTGTGCCAGACATTTTTTAGAGAGAATTAAAGTGATAGAAAAAGAGAAAAAAGTTTTCAGAACTTTTTGGAAAGACAGAAAAAAACTTTTTAAACTTTTAAGAACTTTTTGAAAGTTTAGAAGTACTTTTCAGCACTTTAGAAAAGAGTGAAAAGAGGAAATGCAAAACTTTTTGGCTATGTGTATATACACTGACCTTGTTTTGTATATTTTTCTCTTATGAAAAGTACAATGACAAGAGTGGTAAGTAGTCTCAAGCACTTATCCCACCACTGCACAACCAATGTAGGAGGCTGGACTGGCTTGTAGTGAGTACCAAGGGGTACTTGCACCTTGCACCAGGCCCAGTTATCCCTTATTAGTGTATAGGGTGTCTAGCAGCTTAGGCTGATAGATAATGGTAGCTTAGCAGAGCAGCTTAGGCTGAACTAGGAGACGTGTGAAGCTACTACAGTACCACCTAGTGTCATATGCACAATATCATAAGAAAACACAATACACAGTTATACTAAAAATAAAGGTACTTTATTTTTATGACAATATGCCAAAGTAGCTTAGAGTGTACCCTCAGTGAGAGGATAGGAAATATACACAAGATATATATACACAATAGCAAAAATATGCAGTATAGTCTTAGAAAACAGTGCAAACAATGTATAGTTACAATAGGATGCAATGGGGAAACATAGGGATAGGGGCAACACAAACCATATACTCCAAAAGTGGAAAGCGAACCACGAATGGACCCCAAACCTATGTGACCTTGTAGACGGTCGCTGGGACTATTAGAAAATAGTGAGAGTTAGAAAAATAACCCTCCCCAAGACCCTAAAAAGTGAGTGCAAAGTGCACTAAAGTTCCCCTAAGGACAAAGAAGTCGTGTTAGAGGAATAATGCAGGAAAGACACAAACCAGCAATGCAACAACTGTGGATTTCCAATCTAGGATACCTGTGGAACAAGGGGACCAAGTCCAAAAGTCACAAGCAAGTCGGAGATGGGCAGATGCCCAGGAAATGCCAGCTGCGGGTGCAAAGAAGCTTCGACTGGACAGAAGAAGCTGAGGTTTCTGCAGGAACGAAAAGGGCTAGAGACTTCCCCTTTGGTGGACGGATCCCTCTCGCCGTGGAGAGTCGTGCAGAAGTGTTTTCCCGCCGAAAGAACGCCAACAAGCCTTGCTAGCTGCAAATCGTGCGTTTGGCGTTTTTGGACGCTGCTGGGGCCCAGGAGGGACCAGGAGGTCGCAAATTGGACCTGAAGAGAGAGGGGACGTCGAGCAAGACAAAGAGCCCTCACTGAAGCAGGTAGCACCCGGAGAAGTGCCAGAAACAGGCACTACGAGGATGCGTGAAACGGTGCTCGCCGAAGTTGCACAAAGGAGTCCCACGTCGCCGGAGACCAACTTAGAAAGTCGTGCAATGCAGGTTAGAGTGCCGTGGACCCAGGCTTGGCTGTGCACAAAGGATTTTCGCCGGAAGTGCACAGGGGCCGGAGTAGCTGCAAAGTCGCGGTTCCCAGCAATGCAGCCCAGCGAGGTGAGGCAAGGACTTACCTCCACCAAACTTGGACTGAAGAGTCACTGGACTGTGGGGGTCACTTGGACAGAGTCGCTGGATTCGAGGGACCTCGCTCGTCGTGCTGAGAGGAGACCCAAGGGACCGGTAATGCAGCTTTTTGGTGCCTGCGGTTGCAGGGGGAAGATTCCGTCGACCCACGGGAGATTTCTTCGGAGCTTCTGGTGCAGAGAGGAGGCAGGCTACCCCCACAGCATGCACAAGCAGGAAAACAGTCGAGAAGGCGGCAGGATCAGCGTTACAGAGTTGCAGTAGTCGTCTTTGCTACTATGTTGCAGGTTTGCAGGCTTCCAGCGCGGTCAGCAGTCGTTTCCTTATCAGAAGGTGAAGAGAGAGATGCAGAGGAACTCGGATGAGCTCTTGCATTCGTTATCTAAAGTTTCCCCAGAGACAGAGACCCTAAATAGCCAGAAAAGAGGGTTTGGCTACTTAGGAGAGAGGATAGGCTACTAACACCTGAAGGAGCCTATCAGCAGGAGTCTCTGACGTCACCTGGTGGCACTGGCCACTCAGAGCAGTCCAGTGTGCCAGCAGCACCTCTGTTTCCAAGATGGCAGAGGTCTGGAGCACACTGGAGGAGCTCTGGACACCTCCCAGGGGAGGTGCAGGTCAGGGGAGTGGTCACTCCCCTTTCCTTTGTCCAGTTTCGCGCCAGAGCAGGGGCTAAGGGGTCCCTGAACCGGTGTAGATTGGCTTATGCAGAATTGGGCACCTCTGTGCCCAACAAAGCATTTCCAGAGGCTGGGGGAGGCTACTCCTCCCCTGCCTTCACACCATTTTCCAAAGGGAGAGGGTGTCACACCCTCTCTCAGAGGAAGTTCTTTGTTCTGCCATCCTGGGCCAGGCCTGGCTGGACCCCAGGAGGGCAGCTGCCTGTCTGAGGGGTTGGCAGCAGCAGCAGCTGCAGTGAAACCCCAGGAAGGGCAGTTTGGCAGTACCAGGGTCTGTGCTACAGACCACTGGGATCATGGGATTGTGCCAACTATGCCAGGATGGTATAGAGGGGGCAATTCCATGATCATAGACATGTTACTTGGCCATATTCGGAGTTACCATGGTGAAGCTACATATAGGTAGTGACCTATATGTAGTGCACGCGTGTAATGGTGTCCCCGCACTCACAAAGTTCAGGGAATTGGCTCTGAACAATGTGGGGGCACCTTGGCTAGTGCCAGGGTGCCCTCACACTAAGTAACTTTGCACCTAACCTTTACCAGGTAAAGGTTAGACATATAGGTGACTTATAAGTTACTTAAGTGCAGTGTAAAATGGCTGTGAAATAACGTGGACGTTATTTCACTCAGGCTGCAGTGGCAGGCCTGTGTAAGAATTGTCAGAGCTCCCTATGGGTGGCAAAAGAAATGCTGCAGCCCATAGGGATCTCCTGGAACCCCAATACCCTGGGTACCTCAGTACCATATACTAGGGAATTATAAGGGTGTTCCAGTAATCCAATGTAAATTGGTAAAAATGGTCACTAGCCTGTCAGTGACAATTTGGAAAGAAATGAGAGAGCATAACCACTGAGGTTCTGATTAGCAGAGCCTCAGTGAGACAGTTAGTCACTACACAGGTAACACATTCAGGCACACTTATGAGCACTGGGGCCCTGGGTTACCAGGGTCCCAGTGACACATACAACTAAAACAACATATATACAGTGAAAAATGGGGGTAACATGCCAGGCAAGATGGTACTTTCCTACAGCCATCCTCCCTAATTTCACCACTAATTCCTTGCGATCTGTCAGGACATCTGTTATATCGGCTAATTCCTCCTCATATTGTGTGGTGTTTACTAGAAATGCTCCCTGTCTTACCTGTAAGGGCTGTATTCCTTCTTTCATCCTACAAAGGTACAAGTGCAATAAACATCGAGTAATATTTGGAAATACTTCTTTTGATGAATGTAGCCTATCTGTGTCACTAGCATGTGGAATCAAAGAACAAACGAAACATGATTCATTAGTAGTCTGCATGCCTATCTCTGTCATGTGCTGATACCATACATTGTCTAATAAGCTAGTATGAATATTGTGAGATATATTTTCATATTTATATACTTCTCTCGGTAAGCGCTTAGTATACTGACACATTGCCATGTGTGGACTAAGATACCATTGAAAGGTAATTGCTAACATAACAAAGCATGAACAGAAAAACAAAATCGAAATACATAACTGTCCACTAGTAGTGTCGAGTAGAAGTTCTGCTGGCCTCTTTAGGAAGGACGCTGTCCTTCGTCTTTGTCTTTGTCTTGCTGTAAATGTTCCTGTGAAGATGGTGATGTATGACATGAAGCCGGGGACAATCGAACGTCTGATAGCTGTATCCATGGCTTCCTGCCCTCCACCTTCACCGCTGTGGGGGTGCTCTGGGTCACTAAGTAAGGGCCCTCGAACTTGCTGTCTTTCCATTGTCACACAAAATTGCGGATGTACACTTGCTGGCCCACGGATATTGGACTGGTCTGCTGGGCTGCGTTGGTGCACTTCTCTTGTCGTGCCACCTGTTTAGAGAAGAACTTGACAGACTTCAATAACTGAGATAGATAGCTACTCATTTCCTGTTCTAGGACCTCAGCTGTCTTTTGAGCATCTGTTCGGTGTCGAGCTATTGTTAAGGGAGTTGGCATATGCCGTCCTGTTCGTAATCATTTCAGATAACTGCGGAATGAACCAGTCTGTCTTTAATGTGGCAAGAAGGTATTCTTTGGCAGTGTGTGCAGGGAGGTGTAGTTGTTCAAGGGCAATATACAGCAGGCCTTAAGGCATCACTGGCTTGCCTGTACTTTCTTGCCTATAGATAAAATCTGTTGGTGACTGTATACACCCTCGCTGCTCCCACAGCTCCCTTTCATAAGGTAGTGCTTGTTCTTGCAATTTGCGGAAATGCAATCGTGCCCCATAGATGTCTTTTGAGTCAGTACTGCTGTCATTTTTATTCCATTACAATGACAAAAAAAGTTAAAAATGTTTTTTGTAATCAGGTGTAGCTAACACTGGAGCATTTGTAATTGCTTCTTTTAGCTCCAGGAAGGCTGTTTCCCTGTCATCGGTCCAGTCTACTTTATTTGCGTTTGCGTGGGACTCTTTTAAGGCAGTGAGAAGTGGTGCAGTTAGGGTGGCATAATCAAATATCCACTGTCTCACATAATTGCAGAGTCCTAAAAACTTCTGCATCTGTTTAGTGGTTGTGGGCTTAGGCATATTCCTAATACTCTGTACTCTGTCTGGTGTCATCCTCCTCCCTCTTTTTGACTGTTGACGGTCTTTTTGTGACTGAGACACCTCTGGCTGTCATTACTAATTCTCATTGAGGGCGCGGACGAAAATTATATAACCTTCTATTAACTCCTTGCTCATGTGCACCCCTATTAAATCCATTGTCCCATTCCTCATCCTCTTCTGCCCCCCCTATGCCTTGTGAGCCTTCTGGGGGCTCCTCATATGATGGCGTGTGTACACCTCCTCCCCGCTCCTCTTCTTCCTCCATCCAGTCCTCTGCTGCCTCTCTTAGTGTCTCTGCAGATGTGTCACCAAGCCTGAGAATAACATGCCCTGTAGTCCATTGTCCCGAAGGGGTTGCTCTGCCTGTCTCAGTGTGTGTTGCAATTCACTTACTAGCCTGTCTCTCCCACTCAACTCTGGGTCAGCTCGAGGGGCTGAAGGGACAGGAGCAGGGGTTGCTTCAGTTCCTTAACCTCTAACCTCTCCTCCTTAGGCTCAACCCGGACGGGATCTTGATACCCTGCAGCTGGCAGGATAGGGTACAACCCATAAGGTGGGGGTTCCTGTAGCGAATTCCCTGGGGACTCTGTTTGAGTTTGTGCCCTTTCTTGTATGGGTGTCACTGCCTCTTCAGGTGTGGTAGACTTGTCTCTTTCTTTCTCATGACAGAATACTCGCCACAGTGATAGAATAGCTTCCCTCTTCTGCCTTTTCTTTTTCTTGTATGTTGAACGAATGTAAGTCAATGTGTGTTCAACTATATCGTGGTCAAATGTCCCATCTTTTGGCCATGGTTGAGCGTGGCCCTCAGTGCCTTTATGC
Organism: Pleurodeles waltl; assembly: GCF_031143425.1. NCBI lineage: Eukaryota > Metazoa > Chordata > Amphibia > Caudata > Salamandridae > Pleurodeles > Pleurodeles waltl. Next base: position 105,124,515 of record NC_090451.1, on the reverse strand, counting down.
CACTGTTTGCAATATTTTTGTATTTTTCCCTTGTCTGAAGGGAAAGTTTTCATCAAATGGTCCCAAGGGGTATCCATGATCCCCATAGGATGAATGTTTTCCTATGCGTACCTCTAGCAGCGTAACTGATACACTCTTTTTTCCCTGTCTGTTATCTTGTGAGTATTTTAATTATGCCACTGTCACTAACTCACAACAGTATTGTGTAAAGTCAGTCCTACTCAGTATTACCAGACTTCACATATATTGTTGTAAGACCGTATCTGTGGACATCAGTCATGCTTATCGCTAGCCTGTGTAACACTTCTTCTATGGTAATGTCTGGGCAGGTGAATTTATGGGTGGTCTAAGTGGATTAGTAGCTGAAGCAATGCGTGTTATAACGTTGTCATGTATGTAGATGAGTATTTGTGGTGCTCGGGGGTGCGTTGAGCCATTCATTATTTAAAGTAGTGAAGGTACGAATATCTGTGAGGAATGCATCAAGAAGAGCCTCTAATATAAGGGGTGATTGAGTTATTATTTCAAACCTCGGGTGTTGCATGGGCATGGGGGTTGACCGTGAGCCCACTTAAATACTAATTTTAGCTCAAGTGTATCTGTTTCTTGCCACAGAGAATTATTAGCCTCACTCATAGGGATTTATTATCAAGTTTTACTTGCTTTGGTGTTATTTATTCGGGCCTCCTGCCTTTTATTTTCACTAATTACTGCCCCTTCACAGAACTCTTTAAGGGTGTCTATTGGGATGTAAAAAATATGGCAGAGATCTTGCACCCTCTCTTCTTCACTTATATCTGACTGCGTGACAACTGGAGGGGACACCTGCCACTTCTCTATAACCTGACCTTTATAATTGTAAAACACAGTATTATTTTTATCCTCCTTTTTTACTCATTACCCATAAAACGCATTCACTAGTCCCTATTGCGCTTTGCAGGTCTGCAACCAGGGGTCTGACTGTACTCAGACTCTCACTAATATTTCAGCCCTGGTCGCTTCCTCTCAAACGCCTTCCAGAGGTTAGTAAATCTGGGAATCTGGTGAACCGGGCGTGTGACTCAATCAGAGCAAAATGTTCACACTTTTTACTCGATCCACTTCACTATTTCCTACTGTAACCCCTCTGTTCTAACCGGAATATCTGTTAGGCATTCCCAAATGAATGTCTCTTCCAGGGGCTGTTCCCTAGGTAATGCACTACTGTCGTCCAGGGCTGCCCCCTGTGTAATACACTGTTGTCATCCAGGGCTGCCCCCTGGGTAATACACTGTTGTCATCCAGGGGCTACCCCCCTGGGTAATGCACTGTTGTCATCCAGGGGCTACCCCCCTGGGTAATACACTGTTGTCATCCAGGGGCTACCCTCTTAAGTGCGGGCGTCGGCCACTGGCCGACGCCCACACACCCTCCCTGGTGCGGGTCACGACCAGTGGCCGACACCAGGAAGGGCATTAATAAATCCTCGGGTGCGTCGCACCCGAGGATTTTATTTTATTTTATTTTTCCCCCCGGGAGACACGGGAGCTACCGTGTCTCCCCCCGCCCCCCACCCACCCCTTTGTGACGTCAGCGCGCCGCGAGGCGCGCTGACGTTGCAAAGGTGTTTTCCCCATGAAAGCAGGAAGCAGCCTTGCAGCCGCTTCCTCCTTTCATGGGGAAAACGGCCTTTTACACGTTCGTGGGAAGGCCTCGTAAGAAAGGGGAGAGTCTCCCCTTTCTTATGAGGCCTTCTGAAACGGTTTCCTGGCCCCCGATCGCAGCACAGCTGCGATCGGGGGCCAGGAAACCCCACTAGACACCAGGGATTTCACTTTTGGGGGGCGGCCCCCCCCCCTGGAAAACAGGCCACCCCCCCCCCCCGGCATAATTTTCTTAAAAAGGTAGGTGCCCCCTGGGGGGGGGGGGGTTAGGCCAACCCAGAGAGCAGGTGAATGCGGCGGCAAGCAGAGAGAGAGTGCTCTCTTGGGAGCTCACCAATTTAGTTCAGCCCCAAATTCCACCACCCAAATCATATTGTGGAGACATCAAAATTGTCTATGGCAAAACAAACTGGTTTTGTAAGGCAGGCACCTGTGTTTTTGGTCCTGGATTCGGCGGCCATATAGAGAAACACACTAAACCCAAACATTTCTGGAAACTAGACATTCGGGGGAGTCCACAGAGGTGTGACTTGTGTGGATTCCCCAAAGTTTTCTTACCCAGAATACCCTGCAAAGCTGAAATGTTGAAAAAAAACTCTATTTTTCTTGCATTTCTGTCACACAAACTACAGGAATATGCTGGGATCCACAACATTCCTACCACCCAGTGACTCCTCACCTGTCCTGATAAAAACACTACCCCACTTGAGTGCCTACACCTAGTGCCTGTGTCAGGAATGGATCACCCCAGGGTCAACAGCTGCCTCACGTAAGGACCAACATTGACCGTTGTGTGATCTATTCCTGTCGCAGGCACCAGGCCTAACCACACAAGTGAGGTATCATATTTATCGGGAGACTTGGGGGAACGCTGGGTGGAAGGAAATTTGTGGCTCCCCTCAGATTCCAGAACTTTCTGTCACCGAAATGTGTGGAAAACGTGGTATTTTAGCCACATTTTGAGGTTTGCAAAGGATTCTGGGTAACAGAACCTGGTCTGAGCCCCACAAGTCACCTCATCTTGGATTCCCCTGGGTTTCTAGTTTTCAAAAATGTGCTGGTTTGCTAGGTTTCCCCAGGTGCCGGCTGAGCTAGAGGCCAAAATCTACAGGTAGGCACTTCTCAAAAAACACCTCTGTTTTCTTCCAAAAATTTGGATGTGTCCACGTTGCGCTTTGGGGCGTTTCCTGTCGCGGGCGCTAGGCCTACCCACACAAGTGAGGTATCATTTTTATCGGGAGACTTGGGGGAACGCCGGGTGGAAGAAAATTTGTGGCTCCTCTCAGATTCCAGAACTTTCTGTCACCGAAATGTGAGGAAAACTTGTTTTTTTAGCCACTTTTTGAGGTTTGCAAAGGATTCTGGGTAACAGAACCTGGTCCGAGCCCCGCGAGTCACCCCTCCTTGGATTGCCCTAGGTCTCTAGTTTTCAGAAATGCACAGGTTTGGTAGGTTTCCCTAGGTGACGGCTGAGCTAGAGGCCAAAATCTACAGGTAGGCACTTCTCAAAAAACACCTCTGTTTTCTTCCAAAAATTTTGATGTGTCCACGTTGCGCTTTGGGGCGTTTCCTGTCGCGGGCGCTAGGCCTACCCACACAAGTGAGGTATCATTTTTATCGGGAGACTTGGGGGAACGCCAGGTGGAAGGAAATTTGTGGCTCCTCTCAGATTCCAGAACTTTCTGTCACCGAAATGTGAGGACAACTTGTTTTTTTAGCCACTTTTTGAGGTTTGCAAAGGATTCTGGGTAACAGAACCTGGTCCGAGCCCCGCAAGTCACCCCTCCTTGGATTCCCCTAGGTCTCTAGTTTTCAGAAATGCACAGGTTTGGTAGGTTTCCCTATGTGCCGGCTGAGCTAGAGGCCAAAATCTATAGGTAGGCACTTTGGAAAAAACAGCTGTGTTTTCTATAAAAAAAATAGGATGTGTCCATGTTGTGTTTTGGGGCATTTCCTGTCGCGGGCACTAGGCCTACCCACACAAGTGAGGTATCATTTTTATCGGGAGACTTGGGGGAACACAGAATAGCAAAACAAGTGTTATTGCCCCTTATCTTTCTCTACATTTTTTCCTTCCAAATATAAGAGAGTGTGTAAAAAAGACGTCTATTTGAGAAATGCCCTGCAATTCACATGCTAGTATGGGCACCTCGGAATTCAGCGATGTGCAAATAACCACTGCTCCTCAAAACCTTATCTTGATCCCATTTTGGAAATGCAAAGGTTTTCTTGATACCTCTTTTTCACTCTTCATATTTCAGCAAATGAATTGCTGTATACCCAGTATAGAATGAAAACCAACTGCAGGGTGCAGCTCATTTATTGGCTCTGGGTACCTAGGGTTCTTGATGAACCTACAAGCCCTTTATATCCCCGCAACCAGAAGAGTCCAGCAGACAAAACTGTATATTGCTTTCTGAAATCTGACATCGCAGGAAAAAGTTACAGAGTAAAACATAAAGAAAAATGGCTGTTGTTTTCAGCTCAATTTCAATATTTTTTTATTTCAGCTGTTATTTTCTGTAGGAAAACCTTGTAGGATCTACACAAATGACCCCTTGCTGAATTCAGAATTTTGTCTAGTATTCAGAAATGTTTAGCATTCCGGGATCCAGCATTGGTTTCACACCCATTCCTGTCACTAACTGGAAGGAGGCTGAAAGCACCAAATATAGTAGAAATGGGGTATGTCCCAGTAAAATGCCAAATTTGTGTTGAAAAATTTGGTTTTCTGATTCAAGTCTGCCCGTTCCTGAAAGGTGGGAAGATAGTGATTTCAGCACCAGAAACCCTTTGTTGATGGCATTTTCAGGGAAAAAACCACAAGCCTTCTTCGGCAGCCCTTTTTTCCCATTTTTTTGGAAAAAACGAAATTTTCACTGTATTTTGGCTATTTTCTTGGTCTCCTCCAGGGGAAACCACCAACTCTGGGTACCATTAGAATCCCTAGGATGTTGGAAAAAAAGGACGCAAATTTGGCGTGGTTAGCTTATGTGGACAAAAAGTTATGAAGCCCTAAGCGCGAACTACCCCAAATAGCCAAAAAAGGGCTCAGCACTGGGGGGGGGAAAGGCCCAGCAGCTAAGGGGTTAAAGTAAGTGTTAACCCCTTGATGCCATTTAGTAGTCTCAGCTGCGACCCCTGGCTTGCCCTTTGTGACTCCTGGCACAGCCTTTGCTACCCATGGCCTCAGAACTGGCACAATCAGTGGCAAGAATGGAAGGTAAACTAAGTCTTGATGAGCACGGTTTACTTTCTTTTGCACCCGCTAGGTCTTTGACATTGACCTATAGGTTCTCTGAAATAAATACATTCAGCAGTGCAGGGCATGCTCTTCTTAGAAGAAAATTAAAATTAAATAAAAAACAAACACATTTTAAAAAAAGTTGTTGCCATGTTTCATTATTCTGAATACATGAAAAAAGATGTGTTTGGAAAAAATATTTAACCTCTGCTTTCACAAGTAATAATACCTTATACATTAACGTAAGTCAAGATTTGTTAACAATAAGAAATAATTCAAGCCAATAACATAATTCATATTCAATATATAATCTATATCAATGAATACAGGTGGGAATAACTACTATCTTTTTTCTCTCCCTAATGTTTATCAATGCATTGTTTTGTTTTGCGATATAAACTAGTGGAATCATTACATTTTGCTACTTTGTGATATAAATAATACAGGCTCGTAGTGCTTTTCTGTGTTTTTGTCAGTACGCGATCTTCAAAGAAAAACATACATTTCATGTAATAAAAAGAGAAATGAAAAGTGTACCACTGGCATGCCAAGTCAGCCCCACGATTAAATGTTGGTTGTATCTAAAATAGGCATTTATATGTGTTGCATTGCTGTATTATTCATGCGGTTATGGAACTGCAGTGACAGCAATTATTGTGGTTTCATCAGGCATAAGTTCATGTGACATCCCTTCTTGGGAAGATTTAGGGTCATATGATGTTACTTCCTGTGATGTCATTGAGGTCAAAGGGTGTGCCATTTTACTTATACTACCCCTGGGATTTTAATCAATCGACATCCATGTGTTAACTATTACTTAACACAAAGACAGGCATTTAAACAACACCAGAATGATTGAAGTATGAGTTCACCCTGCTGGAGTTGCATTGATTTCCATATGGGTTGCACATAGATCTTTGTATGTTCGTTCGCTGAGTAAACACACCTATGAAGTGCACAACTTAATCATCAATAATCAACTGGATGTTTTACTTATAACAGAAATGTAGTTAAAATCCTGGGCCAACCCTGTTATCGCAATGGCTCTCCCCTTGCGGTTTACTATGATCAGACGTGACAGGGAGGAAGGTAATGGGGGCGGAGTAGCCAATATCTTTCGGGACACCTTTGAATGCTGCTCCTTTGAATTTGTCCCTTTTAAGGGAGCTGAGTATCTTGGTTTCTGCTTTAAAATCAGCCCCTCCCAATCAGTGGCAGGCTGCCTAATCTATCATCCCCCGGGCACCGGGACATCATTTCTTTCCACCTTAGTAGAAGCCTTTGCTTCTTCCTTAATCCATTATGCTACCTTTCGTGTCCTAGGAGACTTCAATTTCCATTTTGATGACTCCCCCAATCCTAATGTTTTCAATCTGTCAGACACCCTCAAGATATTAGGGCTTTCACAAAGGGTAACCGTTCCCACCTATATTTTAGGCCATAACCTGGATGGGAGTTTCACAAACCATCCTTGGCTATCAGTTGAAGACTCAGTCCTTCAAACCTAGTGAGACCGTAGCCTAATTTTATTCAATATGGCTGACACCAGCCACAAGTTCCCTAAGCCTCAAAATGACATGAACTTCAAGATTTGTAAGTGGAGAGCAATGAAGTCTCGACATGACCTGATTTTATTCCTGCGCTTATGAGCACCACTCTCACTCTTACTGGCAATCTCAACAACTGGGTCCTCAAATCCGCCTTAGAATTAGCCCCACTTGTCCCCTCCAAGAAATGTTGTTCGAAAGTCTTAGCTCCCTGGTTTTCTCCTGCATGAGCACACCTAAAACTTTACTGTAAAAAACTAGAACGAAGATAGCATTGTGCCTATAAACAACACGATCTTGGTCAATACAGGAATGCTCAAAGGACATATCACAAATCCATTAAGGATATAAAAAATGCTATTATACTTCTAAAATTGAAGATGCTCGGTTTGACTCAAAAGTGATCTTTAATGTGGTTAAATCATTTCTACAACCAAAAGCATTCACTCGGGGAAATTCCTCTCTCCCAGGCTCTCTGCAATCAAATCTCAGTCTTTTTAAAGATAACATTTCTACCACCCAACAGGGTTTCAGTCCAATTCTAAGCACCACCTTAGCAAATGACCTGTCTGCTCCCATGAGTAACAACCCCAAAGATGAGACTAACCCAATTTCAAAAAGGTCTCCTTAGCACTCACTCGTCAAGCTTTCTTGATATGCAAATCAGGATCTCCACTTGACCCTGTCCTCCATCCATACTATATGCAGCCATTGATGTGGTAAATCCCGTCTTTATCCACATCATAAACACTTCATGAGAGGAAGCGACAGTCCAGTCAAGTGGAATCTGGCAATTGTCGAGCCACTAAAGAATAAACCTTTGGCAGACTCGACCACCTTGTCCAACTTAAGGCCCATTTCCCTCCTCCCAATGCTAAGGAAGTATTGTATATTTGAAATGCTGTAATATATCGCATGGCATGGTTGTTTTGACAACCGTTTGTCACGACAAGGTGTTATGACAACGAGTTGTCATGACTAGGTGAGGGGAAAAGGTAGAATGGTGGGCAGAAGACAGTTGAAGGTTGGGCTGGCCTGTATCTTGGACTGGTGTTGAGCTTCATAGTGAAACAAAGGTATTATGATATTAAGAAATAGAAGCTCATCACATCGCGCACACTGTCACCTACATGGGAAAGCTGCGTGTTGGGCCTATTTTCTAGAAGCCCGCACCAAGGTGCTCCCGCATGTTTTTTGGACCTGGGGTTTAGAACAGCCAAGCGGCTGATCACTCAGAGATGGAAGGCTGCTGAGGCGCCGACTGTGTCAGCATGGAGGCGCTCCTTTTTGACTTGGCCGGAGGCTGAGGGGGTGGCCCTGGGGCGGGAGGATATACTTGGTCTGCGTAGGTACCCCCTCTCAGACAGTTGGGACGAGATTCTGACAACCTTGCGTGCCCCAGAGATAGACTCTGGCCTAGTTGAGACAACTGAATCACTCACAGTCACCTAGTGATCATGAGCCACAGGTGATATCCTGCCAATGTAGCTGGTATACTCCTCAATCGCTGCAATTTAATAGCCAAAAAGATAGGTTTACCCAGTGATGATGTGATATATTTGGACACAAGTTGTTCGTTGCATGGGCAGATATTTCTGTATGCTATTTAGGGAACTCATAACAGGTGGAGTCATTGAAGCATTTATACCAGACTCATAACTCTATTGTACTCTTTTGTTGTTACATGTTACTGTTTTACTTATTACTGTCTTAGAATCTGCACTTATGCACAAACAAATGGCTACTTTTACTGTCACGCAATGAAGCGGCAGGGTGATCAGACAAACAGTGATATGTATTTGGACATGAATGACTATCCGTCCACTATGCAATCCGCTGGCATTGTAGCCTCTATAAACATTAATAGATACAAACTATGATACACACCTCCGGGTAACCGACGTGCCAACCCCACACGTCGGTGGCCAGTGAGAGTGCCCTTGCTGACAAGATATAAGGGCTCACAAAAAGTATAACTGTTGCAATATTCTGTTATGTCACACACGAGAATTGTATTGATTTGTCATTTTAATAACAATAACAATAAACAATAAAAAAAGATTACAAAAAAAAAGAAACGGAAGCTCACTTATTTAATACAAAAGGGACGTTTTAGTGGCAACAAGGATGGGATCGATATTGAAGATAGCTATCCCAAATTAAAATTAAGAAGAATGTCCAGCTAATATTATTGCTGTGTCGGAAAAGTCAACGGATGCTGATCGTGTGGACTTATCACTTGTCAAGGTACATTGAAAGTGATGTTTGCGTTGCTGTGAATGGGCAATAAGCTTTAAACATCAATTTTAATTTGGATGATTGGCTCCCAGTGTGTATAGAGAGGAAGTCTGCGTGCATTGAACTCTGTTCCAATATAGTGTTTGGGCAGATACATTCTTCTTCTAAGGCCAGCGGACACAGTGCAATAAGCCTGTCAATATATTTAATTGCTTTCTCTTCGAGACGATAAACTTTGAAGAGACGTTTTCAGCCAATATTATAACGGCTGTAGCGATAGCGTTAAGATTGGTATACGCGATGGTAAGCGTGAGGTGAAAAAGCCTTACAATATATTTAAGTGATTGCGCTTCGTGACGATAAACTTTGAAGACACGTTTTCAGACGAGACTGTGCTGACAGTGTTAAGATAGGTATGCGCGATCCAGTGTGAGGAGACAGTATGAGCAAAACTCACCAGGAGCAGCATTCAAATGGATGGATTTAGCTATTGAAACAGCGTGCGAAAGAAGTTGAGTTTGGTTGACACTGAAGAATTTACTGGTTACGATTTCTCTACTGAAGCCACATAACTTAAAGGTTGAACAAAACATTTTATAGAAAGGGAAGTAGGACTACATCAACAGTGAAAGAAGACATTGACATCGAGAGAAGACTATACTTAACATGGAAGAAGGACTAGTCTGTTTAAACCAAAATACAACTCTATACATTTCATACTAAAATTCAAGAAGAAATAAGACAACATTGACAACTTTATTTGTGTTAGTTTGTTATTTTAAATTCATGCTTTTATTTGGGTAAAATTCTGATATATATATATATATATATATATATATATATAGTATATACTAAATAGTAAGAATGCGGTCGGTTTTACCACCACCTACATTTTTAGATAGTCCTGGGGATCCGATAATGCAATGGGAGGATTTGCGAGAACCTTTTAAGACGTTTTTGGAAGCAATTGATGGAAGTGCATTAACAGCAAAAAGAAAAGTAGCAATGTTAAAACAATGCTTAGGGGTTGAAGGCAGAAAAGCACTGAAAACTTTGCCGGGTGTGTGATGCTAATAATGGAGTTTGACCAATGACTTTTTGTTTCACCACTGCGCATATTAGTTGCTTAATGTTCACCAGTAGCACATTATATGTTTTGTTCAGCCTAGCCACCTATTGGCTTTGACATGGCATTAGCCATTACTTTCTGTATTCAATTTAGCCGCCTATTGGCTTTGACATTGCATTAGCCATTACATTCTGTATTCTGCCTATTGGCTTTTACATGCTGTATTCAGTTTAGCTGCCTATTGGCTTTGACATGATATTTGACATTACATTTTGTATTCAGCTCAGCTGCCTATTGGCTTTGACATGATATTAGACATTACTTTTTGTATTCAGCTTAGCTGCCTATTGGCTTTGACATGATATTAGACCTTGCATTTTGTATTCAGCTCAGCTGCCTATTGGCTTTGATATGACATTAGACATTGCATTTGATATTTAGGTTAGCTGCCTATTGCCTTTAACGTGGAGTTAGACATTGCATTTGAGAATCCAAGCTGTATTTTTCCAAGCTGTGTTTTGCCACAAGATGAACCAAGCTGTTTTCTTCTCACAGTAGACTAGACCTGATAAGAGAGAGTACATGTGGTGTTTACCATCCTGCTCAGGCCTGGGAAGAGGAGCAGTCTAGGAGATCTGGCCAATCTCCAAAGTCTTGCGTAGTTTTCCCGGGTCTGAGAGGAGGGGGAACGCTGTTCTAAGGGTGGCTCACAGGCGTCAGAGAGTTAGATTCGAATCTGCCTGACTTCGGACTGGAACTTGGCGCCAGTTGCCAGTATCCCGTGTGGGTAGATTATCTCTTTCTCGCAGTTGACTAGAAGTCATCAAATTGCAGACCCTAGAAAGATGAAGCTGTAAATAGTTTCTCACACGGTGAAGTATTTGTTTTGCTTTGCATTCAATATCTTATAAATATAACCTGCTGTGTACATTGCAATTGAAATATATTTTGTTTTCATTGAACGTGTGCTTGAAATCTATTAATTCGTCTCTTACGAACATTTGGGTGGGGAAGAATTAACAACAATAAAAGTCTTCTTTGAACTCAGAAGTGCATTCTTGATATGTTCTGTAAGCTCTGAAAACGAGATAAGTAGGAAAGCAGAACAGGGTGTTAAAAATGCAGAGCAAGTTAGGGATGACAACTCCGACATTTTGGGCAAAAAGTAAGTGTGGTGGTGGAAAGAGATAAAAAAAATTCATGGGCACAGGGTGTGAATGAATCGGTAGATCAATATGTGGCTGTGTTACACATTTTAGCTGTTCATGTAAGTTTAAAAGCTTACAAAATGAAATAATACCAGATCAATTGATTAATTGAATGGGTAACCTGAAAATTCAAGAGAAGTTATTAGGCATATAAAAATCAACATTAGAAAAAGTCATTAGTGCGCACAAGAGAGTGGAGAGCACGTCTAAGTATGTTGAGGAATTTAAATCTTGTGAGAGTGTACGCAAGATAAAAGAGATGGGGAAACAAGAATCGATTCAAAGGAGAAGGGAAAAACACAAGATTTAATGAAAATTTAAAGATAGTCTGGTATCGCTGTTGCAGTGTAAAACATATGGCATCAGTGGGTAATTGTCCAGCAATAGAAGTAAAATGCCACAAATGTAAAAAAAATATGTCACTTTGCTAGGGTTTGTAAAAGTGAAGAAAGTAGCAGTAAAGTGAACTGTGTGGGTGTGAGTGATCAAGAAAAATGTAAACAAATACATTTGGAAAAAAGGTTCAGATGAAGATGTGGAAGTTTTGATGGTACAAGAGGTAGGGGATGTATTACATTTGGAATCATCTAATGCAGAATATCTGCATCCAAAATGTCAAGTGAATATTTGTGGAAAGGAGGTGTGTATATGGGCAGATTCATGTTCTCCTTACACGTTAACTAGCAAATTGGTATTGGACGAATTGGGATGCATGAAGCTGCACGAAAAACATATTCAACCAGAAGGGTATGGTGGTGGCAAAATACCAATTATAGGTTGTTTTAAAATCAAATTATCATTCAAAAATAGAATTGCAATATGTGTGATGTATGTAGTGGAAAAAGGACGGTTATTGCTAGGATTGAGGGATCAACGTGCCTTAGGTATAAAATTAGATCCTAATGAGGAAGACCAAGTGTTGGTAACAGCTGACGGTGAGGTTGTTACATGGTCACATGAATGTCCTAGACTGTTTGGTCAAGAATTAGGTTGTTTAAAGAAATGTGTGCATAAAATCATATTGAAGGAAAATGTTACACCAGTAGTTCACAAGGTGAGGAATGTACTTTTGATTTTGAGGGATTCTTTGAAAGAAGAATTGGAAAGGTTATGCAAAAATAATATAATTGAACCTATAGAATCATCAGATTGGTCAAGTCCAATTGTTATTGTACGAAAACCTAATGGTAAGATCAGGATGTGTGTAGACTTGAGAGACTTAAATAATTGTATATGGGTTGATCGCCATCCTTTACTTAATATGGGAGAATTGTCAGGTGTAACTGAAGGACATTTGTTTTCAACTATTGATTTATGCAACACGTATCATCAGAATTTGTTGCATAAAAGTTCTCGTCATTTAACTTTGTTTATCACAACTGAAGGGGGATTTCATTTTAAAAGGATGCCATTTGGATTAGCATCTGCTTCGGCTGTTTTTCAATGAGTAATGCAAAATTTGTTGGGAGGTTTCAAACGAGTAAGGTTCTTTCAGGATGATGTATTGGTATGGGGTAAAGACAAACAAGGTCATGATGAAGTTTTGCAAAAAGTGTTATCCAAACTAGAGGAAACTGGTCTAACAGTTGAGCTAAGCAAATGTAAATTTGCAGTTCAGAAGGTGGAATATTTAGGTCACACACTATCAAAACAGGGAATCAAACCTAAATGTAAATAAATTGGTAGAAGCTATAGAAAAGGACCCAAATCCTTCATATAAAGAACAAATACAATCATTTTTAGGATTGGCGGAATTCTATGCAAAGCTTTTTGATAATTTCGCAAACAAAGTGAAACCGATGAGGGAATTAATGAAAAAAGGTTGTAAATTTGAATGGTCAATAGAATGTCAAAATGTTTTTAATGAAATCAAAAATTGCTTCATCAATGGAGTGGCTTTATCACGATATAATCCACTTGATAAATCAATTATTGTAACTGATGCCAGTATGCATGCATTTGGTGCTGTACTCATGCAAAGAAAAATAAATGGGCATGCAAGAGTACTTGCATTTGCATCAAGAACATTGAAGGGTGCAGAACTAAATTATTCTACTATTGAGAAAGAAACTATGGCGTGTTGGTGGGGCATACAACATTTTAGAAATTTTGTATGGGGCACGGACTTTGAATTATGGACTGACCACAAACCTTTAATTGATGAATTTACAACTAAGGGTGCGGGAAGGGCTACTCCACGCATTGCAAAATAGTTATTCAGATTACAAGAATACATGTTCACAGTGAAATATGTACCTAGAGCAAAGAATGTAAATGCTATTTTTTTTAATCACTTTTTCCCATTCAAGGAGAGCTTTATGAAATAGAAGAGGAATTTCTAGTAGCAGTTGTAGAGAATGCAAGTCTTGATGCAATTCCAGAACAGGAATGGAAGTCCAAAGTAAACAAAGATGAAATATGTCAGAAAATAATGGGTCATCTACCAAATGATTGGTGTTGGAAAATGGGTTATTGGTAAGGGCAGGTAGGTACCTACACCTAGCAACAAGCCACTAACCTCCACTTAGGTCCAGTTAGGTCTCAGTAAATTAACCTCAGCTCCACCCTTGGTAGCTTGGCAACGAGCGTCAAGGCTTAACTTAGGAGACAGAGTGTAAAGCATTCAAATATCACCAAACAGTAATTAAATAAAACACAGGAAACAGTTTAAAAATCCAAAACCAATTTATAAAAATAGTTTATATTTTTATCTTTAAAATGACACCAAAACGAATAAAATCGGATAAAGGGAACAGGAGATATGAATTTTTAAAGAATTATTATTTTTCTAGCGCTTAGAAACAAAAAGCGCCAATCGGGTCATCTGGTTGCACCTCGACTGGGGCAAAGTCAAAGTTTCAGGCTGACCGCGATGGAGCCCTGCTCGGCTACAGGTCGCGGGAGGCCTCGGTTAAAAAGTTACCTTCTGACTTAGGCTTTATTTTTAAGATTTTCTTCAGCGGGACGAACCTGCCAGTCCTATCCGACCTCCTGGAGCCCTTCTCCGCATACGCGATGCTGGATTCCTCGGTGGAGATTTTTACCTTCGGACTTAGTCGTTTTTTCGAGGTGAAAATCCTTCGACCGGGGTAAACCTGGATCTTGATCCGACGTCCATGGAGCCCTTCTCGGATACGATGGCTGGGAGGTCCCGGTCAGCTTTTTACCTTCGGACTTAGTCTCTTTTTCGGAGATTTTTCTTTACCGGGACGAACCACCAAATCAGGGTGGGTCGCGGTTGAGGCAAGCCGGCTAGAATTTCCGCGGCGGGTCGGTCCCTCTATGGAGCTTTTTTACAAAAATTCTCAAATCTTCTCCAAACTTCTGGGGCTTCACCCAGATGTTCTTTTAAGGTTCTTTTGGGGTCCACAGCTCACCCCAAGGGTCCAGAAGTTCTGAGATGGTCCTTGGGGGGTGCGGACTACAACTCCCAGAATGCACCTGGTGCAAACTCCTTTTTGGCCACTGGACAGTGGTCAGCTGGTCACTTTCTTCAGGAGTTGGTGCAGGGGACTCTGGATAGCAATTTTTCACCTGTAGCAAACAGGGAGTCCCTCCTTGAACCAGTTGAAGCCAGGCAAAGTCCTTCTTGTGGTGAAGCCCAAGTGTGCAGCTGGTGCAGTCCTTCTGAGTGCAGGTTCCAGGTGCAGGCCAGGGGTCCAGCAGGGCAGTCCTTCTTCTCCTTTAGTTCTTTTCTTGTTGAAATCTGGTGGGGATCTGAGGTGTGGGTGCAGGTCTGCCAGTTTTATCCTTGCTCCTGGGTGAAAAGCAGGGGGGTCCTGGTTCTCCAATCAGGTACAGGGTCGCCCCCCTGTGATGACCACTTCCTGGGAAGTGTGGCAAAAATCCATCCCAGAAGGCAACATTCTCTAAAAATCCAACATGGCTGAATCTGATTTTTGGAGGTTACATCTGGCTGAGCCCACCCACTGGTGTGGCTAAAAATCATAAACACACCCCTCTCCTGCCCTCTCCTAATCTAATCAAGGGGGCACCTAGTTGTCTGGGGTTGGAGGATGTGGGGGTGTTGCTGGTTGCTCCAAATGTCCTTCTCTGCCTTTGAAGACCAGTTTGGCAGCCCTCCCCCTTCCTGCCTCACCATCTGCTGAGGGGAGATTCTCTCCCACAGGCACATTCCTTTGTTTGAAGCCAGGCCACTTCACACCTCATCAAGGCAGCTTGGCTAAGCTGCTGCAGGCTGGCCAATCAGAGCACAGCAGCAAAAACAATGCAGGGCTGAAATTGGCAACTTTTTAGGTAAAGTATAAAACTTTTTACCTGAACAAGTTATATTAAATCCCACAACTGGAAGTTGTGGGATTTATTACAACAATTAATTTGATACCAAATTCTTGGTATGCAACATTTAAGGAGACTTTAAAATTTAAAATAAAGTCTCCTCATTCTAGCCTATGAAGGCCATTTACTTCAATGAGGGAAAAACGAATTTGGCTGTTTTTACCTCACCAGGGTTTATAAATCTATGTTTATAAAGTCCCTGCTTATAGTTACATTGCACCCAGCCCTAGGGGCACATAGGGCACACCTTAGGGGTGACTTATATTTACAAATAAGGTAGTTTAAGACTTTGGAACTACTTTTAATTCCAAAGTCGAATTTGCATATAACTTTAATTTAAAAGCAGCCAGCAAGGCAGGCCTGCCTTTAAAATGACACTGGGCACCTCAGCAGTGCACCTCGGTGTGCACCACCTATGCTGTGGTCCCTAAACCTACATGCCCTACCATATACTAGGGACTTATAGGTAGGTTAACTTAGCCAATTATAATTAGCCTAATTTGCATATCCATTTTACACAGAGCACTGGCCCTGGGACTGGTAAGCAGTACCCAGGGCACCATCAGAGCCAGGAAAACACCAGCAAAAAGTAGAAAATGGGGGCAAAAAGTTAGGGGGCCTCTGCAATCAGCCCTGTTTTCTCACAATTGGAAATTAGCATGGAACAAAATGGATGAATTAACTGAGTACAAGTATGTAAGGTCAGAATTATCATGTATTATGGAAATATTAAGACGAGGTGACAGATAGGTTGCTCCCAAGAGTTTGCGACTCATATTACTTTCTGCTTTACATGAAGGACACAGAGGAATATCAGCTATGAAGCGTAAAGTACGATTAGATTTTGGTGGCCAGGGTTAGACCATGAAGTTGAAGGATTTGTAAGAAGATGTATGGCATGTGTATATAGTAACAAATCTCATGTTACACAAGGGACACCAATGGTAGCTGTGGAATATCCAGAATGAGCATGGCAAAGAGTGGGGATTGATGTGTGTGGTCCATTTGAGATATTAGGAGCAGGCAAAAGATTTGCCATTGAATTAATGGATTATTATTCCAAGTGGCTAGAAATTACTTTTGTAAGGGAGATGAAAGCCAGGGTAGTCTTAGAATTTTTTAAGGAAATATTTAGAAGAGAAGGGTATCATAAGGAATTAATTTGTAGAAAAGGAATTTGAGGAATTTTTAGAGCAAAGTGGAGTTTTTCATAAAAGAACAGCTGTGTATCATCCCTGTGAAAATGGGCTTGTTGAAAGATTGAATAGAGTAGTAGAAGAAAATATACAATTATCTATGCAAAGCAGATTGGATTGGAAAGAAGAGATAAAGAAAATGGTATGGAATTATCGTACAATTCAACACACTTTAACAGGTGAAATACCATTTATGTTGTTGAGAGGTAGAAAAGCTAGCACTGTAGCTGTGCCAGCTTGGATGAACAAAGATAAGATTGTAACGGTTGATAATGAGATCAAGAGGGAGTGTGTAGCTAGGAAAAAACAGAAGTATTGTTCAAAAAGGAATGATGGTTTGGAAAGTGGGAATTTGAAATTCAAAGTTGGAGATTTGGTAAAAGTAAGGAAATTTCAGGACTATAAAAAAGGAGAATCAAAATGGTCAGGTCCAAGGAAAAGTCAAGATTTAATGAGATATTCTGTTTTGTTGCATGATGGCAAAAGATGGAATGTAAGGAATATAGGGGGTCATTCCAACCCTGGCGGTCATCGACCGCCAGGGTGGATGGCCACGGAAGCACCGCCAACAGGCTGGCGGTGCTTCCTTTGGGATTCCGACCGCGGCTGTAAAGCTGCAGTCGCCCAGCCGGGTCCGGCGGTTTCCCGACGGATTTCCCCCGGCTGGGAGAATCCTCCATGGCGGCGCTGCTTGCAGCGCCACCATGGGGATTCCGACCCCCTTCCCGCCAGCCTGTTTCTGGCGGTTTTTCCCGCCAGGAACAGGATGGCGGGAACGGGTGTCGTGGGGCCCCTGCACTGCCCATGCCACTGGCATGGGCAGTGCAGGGGCCCCCTAACAGGGCCCCAGCATGATTTTCACTGTCTGCATAGCAGACAGTGAAAATCGCGATGGGTGCAACTGCACCCGTTGCACCCCTGCAACACCGCCGGCTCCATTCGGAGCTGGCTCCTGTGTTGCAGGGCCTTTCCCGCTGGGCCGGCGGGCGCTCCCTTGGCGGGCGCCCGCCGGCCTAGCGGGAAAGTCAGACTGGCCCCCGCGGTCTTTTGACCGCGGGCGGCCATTTGGTAGTTCCCGCCAGGCGGTCGGCGACCGCCGCCCGCCCGGTTCAGAGTGACCCTCATAGTACAGTGTAGTAATACAGAAGTAGCTCAGTACTAAATGGAAAAAAAAAAAAATTTAATTCGTGAGCCGAGAATGGAACAAGAAAGCAGAGAACCTACAGAGTGTAGAAGAGTACAATATGAAAAGAAAACTATACGTAGAAGCAATCGTCAGAGAATAATTCCTAGGACATTTAAGGATTATATTTAAATATTTATTGTTATGTATATAGATACATTTATGTATATATATATATATATACATATATATATATATATATATATATAAAAGTATATGTGTGTAGTTTAGCCATGGACTTTCTGTAGTAACTTATATTTTGTTTTGTTAAAGTTATCATATGTAAGTATGTTATTTTCTTTGCTATTGTTAATGGAGACATGTATATTTTAAATGCTTTAATATATGGCATGGTTGTTATGACAACCGGCCATCACAACAAGGAGTTATGACAACCAGTCGTCATGATGAGGTGAGGGGAGAAGGTAGAATGTTGAGAAAAAGACACTTGAAGGTTGTGCTGGCCTGAAGCTTGGGCTGGCTGTTGAGCTTCATATTGAAATAAAGGTATTATGATGTTAAGAAACTGAAGCTCTCTTATTTAATACAAAAGGGATGTTTTAGCAAGGTCTTGCAGAAAATTGTTAACCAACAACTTATGACCTTCCTTGACAATTCTGATCTACTCCACACCCGGCAATGAGGTTTATGCCCAAACATTCCACAGAATCAGAACTACTTGAAGTCTCAGAAACGATTAACATGACCTTAGACTCAGAAAAATGTGGTGCTGATTCCATTGGACCTATCCTCTGCATTTCATAGCTTCTCCTATTCCATTCTGTTGGAGCAGATTCAGATTATCGGAATCTCACGCACTGCCCTAGCTTGGCTGAACTCCTTTTTTTGACTAGTAGAAGGCAAATGGTCTCCCCTGGACAATTTGAGTCACAAGAAAGAAAAGTCACAATGGGAGCACCACAGGGCTCTTCGTTGAGCTCAGATCTTTTTAATATCTGTATGAATCCCCTGGTCTCCTTAATTTCCTCAAATGCAATCGTCACTATATCTTATGCCGACGATACCCAATTGATCTTGTCCTTAGACAAAAATTAATTCAAGTTCAAAACCAACTTTTGGAACTGCTTGATGGACACCTTTCCGGGCATGCAAGATAACCATCTCAAATGCAGTTCCAATAAGACTGAAATACTCCTCTTCGGAAGATTCATAGTCCGCTTCCGCTCCACCAGACAATAAGACACCCAGGTGGGCAAAGTTGAAATTCAGCGCATAACAAGCACTGTACAGAAAAAAAACAGTAAAGCAATGTTGTACTTATCTGCCTGAGGAGCAGCAAAGTAAGAGGAAGTGACTTCTGGGGTCATGGCTTTTATGGGTTAAGATCCTGTGCTATGATTGGGCCATTTGACAATATTATTGAGCATCATGGGTATTGATGTTTTTGTTTTACTGTTGTTTTATTGGCTGCTGTTTGGAACTATAAAGAAAGAGAAAGCATAATCGGAGCCTCAGGTTCTGACATAGAATTACAGCCCTACGCCATAAAGCACCCTACATAGTGGACCCCAATATTAAACACAGGCGCTTTATTTCCAGTCTGTCCCAACTCTCATTCGGTCCTGTGTTCTCAGTGATGCAACCCAAGGCTCAGACAGCTCTTGGAGGCATCCCAGCTTGATATGTTAAGTTCAACTCATTCTATAGCTCTGGCAATGCAGCTTATTTTGACCTGGAACCCGCTCTTGCGATTTCAGTACAATGTTTTTACACAAGTCAGACACTCAGCTTCTTTATACCTATGCCTTGCTGACATCTCTGTACCTTATATACCTTATATACCTTACTGTCAGTAGTTGTTCTCAATGGAAATATCCTCACCCTTGAACAGAGGAACACAAAAGTTTACTATAATTAAAATAAGATGCTATGAGCGTACAGAAGAAAAGTGGAAGTAAAAAAAATATACACTTGGAGATGGACGTACAATACTAACATATCCAGGTAAAATCTGACATTTAAGTGACTGAACCTAACAATTTCAAAATACCACTTTCTTTATACCTATGCCTTGCTTACATCTCTGTACCTTATATACCTTACTGTCAGTGGTGAAACAAAGGTCCCTGCAGGGGGGGGGGCTAAGTTCCAGCCCCCCTCCCCCTCAGCACAGAACGCCGCATGGGCAGCAGGCCCCTGACCGAGCCCAAGGGGGAGGGGCCCCCTTCAGGTTCTTTGCAGGGGACCCCCTCAAGTTTTGTTACTCCACTGTCTACTGTGTGACCTCTCGTCTGCATTATTTACTCAGTAATCCTCACATCGTAACCTGCAAGACCCGAATAATAAGGACATCCTGTGGCTCTATCAATTCTCCTCAGTTTAGATCCACATGACTTATTGCAATTCAGTAACTTGAATAGCTCGATCAATGTTCCCCAGTTTGGTCAGCAGCAGCCCTTCTAGGCAGACGCACAGATTCCCTGCTACTCTTATTGGGAACCAGCTGTACCAACAAGGCTCAGGAATACCAGGTACAGACCCTGTTATTGTAGTAGTGGCAATCCTTTGCCAGTTCCTTTCAGTTCAGACGGGCATACAGCTGGTGCTCTAGCTCAGAACCAACTCTGCCAATGTCCCTTGATCATTGCATTATTTGGTCTCCTCTATTCTAGTACAGGGCAAACGTTGCTGCTAGTTCCCCTCAATCCAAACCTGCTGAACTTCCTTCCGGGCGAACACTGGATCGATTATGACAACTCTCTCTGTGCCAGCCCTCCAGGCCCTGCTGCTGGTGCACCAGGTGAGCCACCACCTGCAGATCTACTGCCCCAGAGTACTGCCCTAGTTCTGCCTATGCTCCTCATTCCTGTCCATGTTGCCTTTTTGCCCTCCCACCTCTCTGCCCTCATTGGTTTCTTCTCCGCCCACTCCACCAATGTTTCACCCATCCACAACCCACCTGCCTTCAGTCGTGTTGTCTGTTTTCTTGTTTGCGTGGTTTCTTTGTGTGCAGTGATGAAGCAGAAAATGAAGGTTTTGATTTATTAACGCATAAACGTAGTGTGAAACAATCATGTGTGATATTAACCGAACTAATAAAGATTGTACGGGGACAAAATGTGCCCTCAGAGTAGTTTGCCATCATTTATACGCGTGCTTTATATAACGTGGTGTGGTGGAATTGTGCTAATTCGACATAATCATAAACGTGTGCTACGATTTGCTTATTTGAAATGTCTTAGCTTAGCATTACTTTAGCGGAGGCTTTGGCCTAGTTGCCTGGTCTCACGGTTTAGATGTTCGTATTTTTCCACTGTGCTATTAAACGTGTATTTTTGCTTGGAGCTGTATTTTTCCACAAGAAACTGTTCACATGCTTATCTTAAAGTTGGTGCCAGCATGGCATATTTTCTCCTTAATTCAAGGTCGGCTTGCAGGTGCGGACAATGGAGGCTCTGAGAGTAAGCTAATCGAGAGACAATGTTGCAACTTGCGTACCCATCTCCAAGGATAATGTATGCTTAAGTAAAAGCTTGAGAACTGTCGTTTTTGATTGGTCAATTTGAAGCTAACCTATGAACCCTCCAATGGAGACCCTACTGGACTTGAACTGTTGTCTATAAAACCCAGGTGCACGAGAGGAAAGCTCTCTATCTTCGGACATCCCGCCATTTTGACTTCGTAGCTACTATGACCCATTTTGCTGCGACGCCATTTTGAGAGACTTTGATGCTTTCTCCAATCGAGAGAAAGAGACTTTAATGATTCTTGCCCTAGAGACTTTAACTTTGATTTGCCCCTTTGCATGAAGTAGTAGCCTTACTTTGCCGCCGTGAGGCAATTGCCCCGTTCACCCCTGCCCCTTTGTTCCGTCCCATGCTGATCGAGAAACGATACCTGTGAGACGAAGAATTCATTGATTGCTGATTGGAATTGGTAAATATGAAAGGAAATTGTAAAATTGCATTGTGTTCCTTTTAGGTAACCGACTGCTGATTTTGATAAGGACCCTAGCTAAGAGTTTTCTAAATTGATGTTGCTAAATTGTTTTTGCATGAAGTCCCACATGCTGATGCTAATTTGAGGTTAGATGAGGATTCCATATGTCGCACGATGCAATTGGAGATCTTGTTATGCTGACTAAATGTACGTAATTAGCCCATTGCAGATTATCGTATTAGTGCTTTGCATTGCCACTATCGAATGCCTTGTGATTCAAATGCTACATAGATTACACTTGTTCCGACGATATGGACAGCTATTAATGTTCATTTATGTTTATCATTTGGTGTTGAGACACATCTATATTGTGCTAGCTTTGTTATTATAGGGAAATAAATTCACTAACTTTGCAATAAACTGGTGTGGTTATTCCTGGCTGAAAGGTCAGGGTTCGCCGAAATGTATTCTGGACTAATTGTTAAGTGTTATGTTGTTCAAGGTGTTGCTTTTGTTCGTTATTGATTATTGATTTGATGCGACTGATCGATATAAGAGTACAGAGAGCTCCCACTAAGTCAAAAGATTCATCGGCCTAAAGAGCGTCCAAACGTAGGTAAATTGTTACTACGTTCCGCTCTATCAGTAGATGGTAGCAGAGGATGGTTACGTCTTTTGGGACCCCGTACCATTAGAGTACATGGTGTCGAACTAACGGTTACGCATTTTGAGGCCTCATTCGAAAAGTTGAATTAGATTTTCTTGGATGAAAAAAAATTGACAAGATGATGATGGGCTAGGTCCACCGCGACTTTCCCGGGATCTCGAAGCTTGCGAATGGAGAGAAAGGAGATGTGGAATCAGCGTTGGCGGTACTAGTGATGGTATGAGTGAAGTTAGGGTTTTGCGCTTGCACAGCTTATTGCCGCAGAGTGTGTGAAAAGGTTGCGAGGATTTTCTTTTAAGGATAGCGGAGGTGCGACTCCGAGTGTAGAAGTAGAGAGGTCGTCGAACTTCATAGAGATAGCGGAGGTGCGGCTCCGAGTGTGAGAGTAGGGAAGTCGTCGAACTTCATGTGCGTCTGGCGCTTTGTGCATAAAAAGGTCCACGTGGTTGTTGTTGTTGAGACGGGCCCTGCGAGGTCAAGAGACTCCGGAGTATGTTGATCCATGTTGTGGTCTGGGCGGTTTAGTAGGTTGATCGGGCGTGGTCAACGAGTGGGTACGTGTGTTAGGGAGTGAAAGAAACTTCGACTTCGGGCTTTGACAAGATTCTAAGTGCACTAGAACAGATCATTGACAAGTTGAGAGTAGGTCTGCGGGTCAGATTTGCTTGCGCATGTGGGGACTGAGAAAGACCGAATAGCGGCCGAGGCTGGTGAAAGAGATCGAATAGTGGCCGAGGTTAGTGAAAAGTCCCTAAGGTCCTGAAGCGATTATGTTACCCTTCCTGTAGTAAACCGACAGATCTGTTTTGTTTTTTTTGGTAGCTCGCGATACATGCAAAAAGTTGTTACGGGAGGACCTGAGTGAAGGAAGATTAGCCGCGAGGCTTTGTCAGCCGCAGTGTGTGAGTGTGACGTCACTAAGAGCCGCGCTGGGATAGGTTGGTTGGAGAGAAGGGTCGCGCACGGATTGGACGCACTCCGTGGCACTCGATTGGAAGGGGAAAGGCAGGTGAAGAGTATTCCGGGAATTAAAGTCACCTATTGATTACAAATCTTGTGGAATAACAGTGATCTATTGATTATAAAATTTGTGAATTAAAAGACGAGAAAATGAAATTCCTTAAAGCATTCAGGAGTGCGATGAAGGGGGAGTCATACATTAAAGCGAGCGTAGGAGAGGAAACGCCGCCTGAGGGTACACCAGCTTACATTGTAATGGAGAAAAAAGGGGTAGCTCCGTGTCTTTGGCTAAAGCAATGGCACAAGTGGACAGAGAAACATGGGAGCGTAGCATTCCCGATACATGGGACATTCAATATAAGGGTCCTAGAGAACTTGAGATTCACGATGTATGACATGAAGGTGCCTCCAAGGCCAGCACAGTTTGAGGCTCTAGCAATCTGGGAACTCATGGCTAGACAGCAACAGAAAAACAAGTTTGAAACAAGGATGAGGAAGGTAGAAAAGACACTAGCGGATGCTAGGTGGGATAATGCGCAGAAGGTGTGGAGGTCAGATGTATTGCAGGGAATAAAATTGTTCCCCGCAATTACTAAGGATGAAGAGGAGACAGGTAAGAAAGCTACCTGTAAGACAGACAGGAAGTGTTCCAAGGACAGAGAGGACGAGGAAAAGTTGAGAAGAGAAGAGGAGTTAGAGGATGAGGAGTTGATAATGCAATTGCTGAACGACCGTCCACCACCTTATGCAGAGAATGGACAAGGTCCAAGTACCAGTTCTGCCCCTCCGGCATCGGTACAGAACAGTGAAACGCAGAATACAGGAGTACCATCGGGATCTAAGGATCCGAGCTTACTGCTCACCCCACAGATACCGCAGGTCAGGAGAATGTATCCAGATGTGCCCATGTTGAAACCAGCAGAACATTATCAGCCGCAGATGCCAGGGTACTACAGCAGTGACAACAATGGAGGGATGATTCTAGATCCAACCGTAAGGGGCATACAGAATGGTTACAACCCAAAAATGGCACAAGCTGAATCAACTCAGTTTATGATGCCTCAAAAGCAGATGCAGGGAGGAAATGTTCATGCTCAAATGACGGGGAGTCAGATGGGCATGCCGGCAATGATGGCCCATAATATGGGGATGAACATGCCTCAGAATATGGGAAATGGACAAAATCCAGATGCGATATCACTGCCCATTACTGTAGGTCCAGTGGTACCTTTGTATAGTCAGCCTAACTTAGGTATGAGCAGTCAGGGACAAATGCTGCAGAATGGGACAGAAAGAAGGTGCATAGAAAACACTCCAGGGATAACCCCGATAGTGGCTCAGCCAACTGGGTCTGGGTCCTTGATGGAGTTTAGTCCCGTATGCGCTCAATCAACACTGGTGAGGTCGAGCCCCCCACTGATAATACCATTAACATCGAACACTGAAAAGTTGCCACAACCATCGATGGCAGTCGATGTGAATGCCACACTGATGGGGGTAAATGCGCAACAGCTGACACAGTGGTTCAACAGTCTAAATTCCACACAAAGTTCAGACAGTGGGAAAGGAGACGATTACTTGAGCAGGATGAGGCTGAACATGGAAGCACAAGAATTGGTGGAAGGGAATATGGGTGTGAACAGGTTAGAATCCTACACGGAAGAGGAATTGAGGTATCTATGTCCAAAGATCACGAAAGAGGTAAACAAGGTACATAAAAGTTTGCAGGAAGTAGCAGACAGGAACGGGATTGACATAGGCAAGACGAAACACTTGAGCAGGAGCTATAGGTTGGATTTTGGGACCACAGATTTTGAACACATGAGATCAGCAGGCATGAAGGCACACCTTAGAGAATTGTTGCAAAGTGCCCAAGTGTGGAGGTGCTTAGACAAGTGGGAAAGCAGATGGGTAAAGAGGAAGGATAAGAGGAGGGACAGTGCCACAGAGCACAATGAGAAAGGACCGCAGAGTAGTGATACAGTAACTATGTTACCAATGAGGGAGACAGCAGGGGGAAAGTTAGTACATGTACCATGGCACAGGAGCGATATTCAGTCCTTTACGAATGATTTTCCCAAACTGAGAGAGAAGCCGATCGAATGGTATCAACAGACTGATAGGTTTGTGAAGCTTGCAAAATGTCTCTGGGAAGACCTGAACACTTTATTCGAGATTGTGGTTCCGGCAGATTTGTGGGAGGATTGCAAAAGAGCTGTAGGTTGGCCGACAAGTGAACCAGAGAGAGACAGAGAGACGGGCGCACCATCACCTATGGTGATGTGTCTGTACTATAAGGTGATTGAGCATTTGAAGACGAAGGTTGCCGCGAAAAATGTGGATTGGCAGAAAATTGATCGAACTGCCCAAGAGGCTAGAGTCGATTCATAGTTACTATGAGAGGTTGTTGAAGGCGTTCAAGAATTACAGTGGCACGGAAGCAATCGAGGCGAAGGATATGCTTCATTTTGTGTTCAGATTTGTGGAAGGGCTGAGACCAGAGATAAGTCAGATGATAAAATCGCATTTGATCTGCTGGCAGTCGAAACCGATTGATGAAGTCTTGACTTATGCGAAATACTGTAGCGACGAAATTGACGTGAAACAGAAAAGGCTGAAAGAAAAGGTGATGATGATGCAGCTTAAGGCGGCTCAGACAGGCTTGCAAGGGTTGCCAGGGATGCAAGGGTTCCAACAGCAGGTACCGCAACAGCAGCCGCAGTTGCAGGGAAACATGGTGTTTCAGCAACAGCAGCCGCAGTTGCAAGGAAACATGGCGTTTCAGCCACAGGGCAGAGGCAGAGGTAGAGGAGGTTTTGTGAATAATGGTCCAGATTTGAACACTGTTGTGACGGGTGTGCAGGCAATGAAAAAGGTGATGCCGTGTCACGCGCACGGAAACGTAGGTCACTGGAAATGCGAGTGTCCGATGGTGGTGCAGGAAGGTGCAGGTGCAGGTGTAGGTGTTGGTCAGCAAAACAATGATGTCAATGCATTTCAGACAATGAGAGGACCAAAAATGAGAGGTCTAAACCCAAATTTTCAGACCATAAACCAATTGCAGGGATTACAACCTATGCAGCCGCAGCAGATGCAGATGCCCCGTGTGCAGATGACGCAGATGCAGCCGATGCAACAGCAGTTACCTATGGTACCTAATCAGCAAATGCAAATACCTTTGGCACCAATGAGTCAGCAGCAAATGATGGTTCCTCCACAGGTAACGGGTCAGGTAATGAGCACAAACGGCACAGTACAACAGTTCCCATTACACAGTGAGAGTGGAATAAACAATGTATGGGAGAGTGAAAGCTCAGAAGAGGAAGGAGATTGTGTGCTTGCGGCATCTCTAGAAGTTGATCAAAGGGGTCCGTACGTAGAAGGAAGAGTAATGGGTCATCGTGTCTCATTCCTGGTTGACACGGGAGCCACACGTTCAACTGTTAAGAGCAGTGAAGTACCAAATTTGCCACTCTCAGGGAGGACAGTTCAAGTGGTGGGAGTAGCAAACAGGCATCTGACGAACCCAATAACAGATCCGATACCAGTCAACATTGGTAACTATCAAGGGGTACATCAGTTTGTAGTATGTGACTCAAGCCCGATTGCACTGTTAGGAAGAGACCTATTGTGCAAGTTGGGTTGTTCGATAATGTGCTCGAACGAGGGAATAACAATACAGACGAGCAGTGATGGGGAAGAAGAGGACAGTGTAGAGGGCGATGAAATAGAAACAGTTGACGAAGAGTATCCTCTGATTTGTCTTTTACCAATGATAACTGAAGAAGATATCCCAGCAGAACTACGGGAAACAGTCGGAAAGAAAGTGTGGGACATGACAGGGAAAGAGGTGGGATTGATGAAAGGAGTAGAACCAGTAAAAGTGATGGTAAAGCCCAATGCGATCTTTCCCCAGACCCCACAATACCACATGCCACAAGATACCCTCATGAAAGTTGCCCAACTTATTGACGAATTTGTGAAGCAGGGAGTACTGAAAGAAGTATTAAGCAGCCCATGTAATTCACCGATAATGGGACTAATAAAGCCAAGTGGGAAAGTCCGACTAGTACAGGATTTGAGGAAAATAAATGACATCATAATCAAGTGCTGCCCTGTCGTACCGAATCCAGCTGTGATAATGTTTCAGATCCCTTGCGAAGCTGAGTGGTTCTCAGTCATCGATTTGTCACAAGCATTCTTTTCTGTGCCTCTTCATGAGGACAGCCAATTCCTTTTTTGTTTCAAATTCCTAGACAGAGTATACAGTTGGTGTCGAATTCCTCAAGGGTTCTCTGAGTCACCGTCCATATTCAATCAGGTTCTAAAGAAAGACTTGGAAGAGTTAGAATTGCCATTCGAGTCAACCCTAGTACAGTACATTGATGACTTACTGGTTGCATCAAAAACAGAAAGTGGCTGCACAGCCGATACCATTGCTCTGTTGAACCATTTGGGAGGGAATGGACACAAGGTGTCTCCTTCCAAACTGCAGTTCTGTCAGAAGAAAGTGAAATACTTGGGTCACCAGATAGAGAAAGGGTCATAGAAAATAATGAAGGAAAGAATTACCAGTGTACTTCAAATGAGTCCACCAAAGACAAGGAAGGAGGTGAGGAAGTTTTTGGGAATGGTGGGATACTGTCGCCAGTGGATTCCCAACTTCTCGTCTCTAGCAAAGCCTCTACTGAAATTGACCCAGAAGGATGCCTTGGATCAGATCGAACTGAAAGGGGATGAGATGGATGCTTTTGTTGAATTAAAGGAGTGCATGTGCAGGGCTCCAGCTTTAGGTATGCCTGATTACACGAAGCCTTTCACATTGTTTTGCCATGAACGTGATGCATGTTCTTTGTCTGTCTTGACTCAAGCCCATGGTGGCGTAAACAGACCAGTAGCGTATTTTTCAGCTACTCTGGATCCGGTTGCAGCAGCACTCCCAGGGTGTTTGCGCGCCGTAGCAGCAGTTGGTATCAGCCTCACTCAGAGTGAAGGAATAGTGATGGGACACCCAGTAACAGTCATGGTCCCTCACTCAGTTGAGATACTTTTGACCCGCTCCCGAACGCAGCACATGACTGGAGCAAGACTCACAAGGTATGAAACGACTATTCTGGGCTCACCGAATGTGCAGCTGAAAAGGTGCACCACGTTGAATCCAGCTACCTTGCTTCCTGGAGAACATGCTGAAATTGAGAACGCTGAAGACGTCGAGCATGACTGCCTTCAGGTGACTGAATTTTGCACAAAACCCCGACCGGATATCAAGGATACAAAACTTGATGAAAATGACCAAATTCTTTTTGTTGATGGTTCATGTCTAAGAGATGGGGTGGGAATTTTGAAAGCAGGATATGCTGTATGTACTGTGACAGGGGTCTTGGAAGCGGGATGGCTCCAAGGAGTCTATTCTGCACAAGTAGCAGAACTTGTAGCCCTTACTAGAGCATGCCAATTGTCTGCATTGATGAAAGTCACCATTTACACTGATAGCCAATACGGGTTTGGGATTGTGCATGACTTCGGACAACTGTGGTCACAGAGAGGTTTCCTGACTTCTTCAGGATCCCCAGTGAAAAATGGGGAGAGAATAAGGGAGTTGTTACATGCCATTCAAGTGCCAGCTGAAGTTGCAGTGGTAAAGTGCAGTGCTCACACGAAAGGACAGGACTATGTGTCTCTGGGAAACGCCTATGCAGATCAAGTCGCAAGATTTTGTGCCTTGAACAGTATATTGTTAAGGGATGATTGGAATACAATAAGTGAACCAGAACTCGAACCAGCCGAAGCATTTGCCTTGAAGGTCGTAGATACAATAGAAGAACTAAAAGCACTACAAAGTAATGTCAGGGAGGATGAAAGAGATTCCTGGATTAAATCACAATGTTTAAAGAGACAAGACGAGCTATGGGTTTCACATGAGGGAAAACTTGTTCTGCCAAATAGTCTCTTATCACAGCTTGCGCGGTTCTATCATGGGCAAGCTCACCTAGGGAGAGATGCCATGATAAGATTGTTCAAAACTGATTGGTTTAACCCCAGATTTCGTCAAGCTGCAGAAGCAGTTTGCCATCGATGTGTCACTTGCCAACAGATGAACCCAGGAAAGGGAACAGTTGTGAATGCGAGCCACATTGGTAGGGCAAGCGGTCCTTTTAGTCGTATGCAGATGGACTTCATTGAGATGCCTGTGCATGGAGGTTTAAAATATGTGTTGGTGATTGTGTGCATTTTTAGTCATTGGATTGAGGCATACCCCACACGTAGAAATTACAGCCTTACAGTTGCCAAGCTATTATTGAGGGAGTTAATACCACGTTTCGGATTCCCGATCTCTTTAGAATCAGATAGGGGAAGTCACTTCAATAACGAGGTGATGAAGTTACTTTGCGAAGCACTGAACATTGAGCAAAAGCTGCACTGTAGCTATCGCCCTGAAGCATCAGGACTGGTGGAGCAGATGAATGGTACGCTGAAGTCGAGAATGGCAAAAATATGTGCATCAACAAATTTGAAATGGCCTGACGCATTGCCCTTAGTGCTAATGTCAATGAGAAACACTCCGGATAGAAAAACTGGATTGTCTCCGCACGAAATTCTCATGGGCAGGGCTATGAGACTTCCTGCAGTTCCCGCAAACATGCTTTTGAATATTACAGATGATATGGTGTTAGACTACTGCAAAGGTCTGGCTGACGTGGTTCGCTCTTTCTCTCACCAGGTGGAGGCGACCACCTTGCCACCGATCCAAGGTCCAGGACACGCACTGAAAGCAGGTGACTGGGTCGTGATAAAGAAGCACGTGAGGAAGTCGTGTCTGGAACCCCGTTGGAAAGGCCCTTTCCAAGTGATCCTGACGACAACTACCGCTGTGAAGTGTGCGGGGGTTCCCAACTGGATTCACGCCAGTCATACAAAGAAGGTGCTGTGTCCCACAGATGAGGAAGTTGAAGCGCTGAAACTACCAGTGCCTGATAAAACGGTGTCGAGTGCTGGGACAGAACAAAAGCGAACTGAAAGCGAACAAGCAACAGCAGGAGAAAAGGAGATATTATTGGAGAACGAAGAGTCCGACTCACTTGGGGAAGACCAAGGAGAAAGTTCAGACAGCGACGACGAAGCTGCTGGTGACAAAGAGCCTGAAGCAGCTGAGGGTAGCAAAAAGCCTGAAGCAGCTGAAGGTGACAAGGAACCTGAAGCAGCTGAAAGTGATACAGAGCCTGAAGAAAGTAACGGTGACGAAGGGCTCGAAGAGAGTGAGAAGGCAGGAGAGCCCGAGCAGGAGGGGGCTTTCCCAGAAATAGATGATACAGAAAAAGAAAAAGAAAACGTGACTGATTCCCCTGAAGGTGGGGACAAAGAAGAGCAGAACGAAAGAGTTCAAACCTCTACAGAAAAGGGTGCAGGTCCATCAAATGGACACGGTGCAGAAAGAAGACTAAGTATCTCACCGATAAAAGAAAAGGGTAAAGAAGGTTTGAACGAAGGAGGAAGGCCGAAAGTGAAAGAGAAAAGAAAGGAAGTGACTGTCGTGGAACAATCGTCAAGTGAGGAAAAAGACTTGGCGAAGGAGGAAAGTACCAGCGAAGCAGAATCGAAGAGAGAAGCAAAATTGAAAAGGAAAAGGATACCAAACAAGAGGTATTCCGGTCCTGAATGGGCATATGCAGTAAACGATGATTGGACTGATGAGTTTGTATCTCTAAGCATCGAGAACGAAGAAGAAGAAGAGATACCAATAGAAAAGAAAAGCTTCATAGACTCTGTTGATTGAAACGGTAGTAAATGGCATTGCTTGCTGCAATCTAACGTGAGACAAACAACCAGCTGAGACATTGCTAAACCGAATTGAGACAAATGCTGCTAACCGATAAGTGACTGGCCTTTTGAAGAAGACGGTGTGAACATTGTGCTCGTTCAGCTTTGTAACTGAATTGCTAAGTAGTTTCATTTATAAGTGCTTCTAGCTCTCTGATTCTATACAGATCATGCCTG
The DNA here is from genome assembly GCF_031143425.1 of Pleurodeles waltl. Lineage (NCBI taxonomy): Eukaryota > Metazoa > Chordata > Amphibia > Caudata > Salamandridae > Pleurodeles > Pleurodeles waltl. Next base: position 105,093,366 of record NC_090451.1, on the reverse strand, counting down.
GGTACGCTATGCAAAACAATAGAAAGAAATATTGTAAATACGTGTGTATAGGCTTGGTACTAACATGTGTACTAATAATAATGGCAATTGTGTTTGGAATGCATGGGAAAGGTGAGAAGGAAACTATTGCTGCTTCTACTATTGTTCCTGTTACTGTCACTGAACTAACACCATTGAAAAGACAAGCACTGGATGAGAGGCTCTTGCACGATAAGAAAGAGCTTTCGTATAACGTTTTCTATCGCTTATTAACAGAGTATGTTGAGACTATGGATGCAAAAGATTGTTATGTGTGTACCCAGATACCGACATCAGTAAAGGAAGGGGTGACTTATCACCACATGCCCCTCACATATGGGATTACATGTAGTATAGTAATGTCTAGGTTTTATGGTCAATCTAACATACAGTATTTTTTCTCAAATTATGATGTTACCTTTGCTTATGTTCCTATAATAGCGCAGCTAAGCGAGACTGCAAAATATTGGGATTACAAAATTATGAGGGACTTTTTCGAGCCAATGCAACCTTTTGAAACGGCTCATGCTCATAGGGAGAACCTTACTTGCTCCGTCTCTGCTGTAGAAATAAGCTTTTTAGATCGCACAGATGATAGAAGGGCTCAAATGAAGGCGAAATTAGAAAAAGAACTACATAAGAGGACTTCAGTAGATAACTATGACTTTGCTGCTATAAAGACACAAGGGAAAATTGCTTTAGATGCTTGGCATGTAGGGAAATTTTGTATATATCGAGGTGAATCTTAATATGACAATATTTTTGTAGGAGCGAGTGAATGCAAACATACGTTTATCTTTAAGGCCAAATGGACATTCATGATGGACGGACTTGACCCTGTCATTCCAGGGGTGTATTACATTTGTGGGCATAATGCCTATTATCGTCTTCCAAAGGGATGGTGGGGAAGATGTTATTTGGGTATAGTGTTTCCAAAGGTTTATCAACTGGATGACATATCGATGATTGAAAAGACACCTGGATCCCATCGTATCCAGAAAAGAGAGACCGCAGCTGCTGTGGTAGGTGATATATTTGGAGCCATGATTCCTTCACTAGGAGTTGTGCTGAATTCCATCAAAATAAGAAAGTTGTCTACTATAGTGGATAACATGTTGACAAAGTTTTCAGGTGCTATAATACTGATGGATGCTGAACTTGCAGCGGAAAGAGCTATGACTCTTCAAAATAAGCTTGCTTTAGACATTCTTTTAGCAAAGGATGGAGGCGTTTGCAAAATGATTGGTGCACGTCACTGCTGCACCTATATGCCTGATAATAGTGTGAAAATTAAAACTATGCTTGCTAATCTAACAAAAGAAAGTGCAGATTTGAAAGAACTGAAAGAACCAGGAGTGTGGGAGAAGGTTGGAAAGGGACTTGCTTCAGTGGGACATTGGATTGGGGGAATTTGGAATGGAATATTGTTGAAAATAATAGAAGGGATATTAATAGTGATAATTTGTGTATTTGGAATTTGGGGAATAAAAAGGGGAATAATAATGATTATGGAGAAAATTAAAAGAAGAAAGGAGGAGAAAATAATGAAAAGAATGGCAGAAGAATACAAAGCGCAAACTAGGGGAACTAAAAGGAAAAGGGAGCTGACAGAATTTTAATGGGATAAAATTTGTGGGCTAAATTTGTGTGATGACAAGTAGTCATCAGAGGAGGGATTGATGAAGCAGAAAATGAAGGTTTTGATTTATTAACGCATAAACGTAGTGTGAAACAATCATGTGTGATATTAACCGAACTAATAAAGATTGTACGGGGACAAAATGTGCCCTCAGAGTAGTTTGCCATCATTTATACGCGTGCTTTATATAACGTGGTGTGGTAGAATTGTGCTAATTCGACATAATCATAAACGTGTGCTACGATTTGCTTATTTGAAATGTCTTAGCTTAGCATTACTTTAGCGGAGGCTTTGGCCTAGTTGCCTGGTCTCACGGTTTAGATGTTCGTATTTTTCCACTGTGCTATTAAACGTGTATTTTTGCTTGGAGCTGTATTTTTCCACAAGAAACTGTTCACATGCTTATCTTAAAGTTGGTGCCAGCATGGCATATTTTCTCCTTAATTCAAGGTCGGCTTGCAGGTGCGGACAATGGAGGCTCTGAGAGTAAGCTAATCGAGAGACAATGTTGCAACTTGCGTACCCATCTCCAAGGATAATGTATGCTTAAGTAAAAGCTTGAGAACTGTCGTTTTTGATTGGTCAATTTGAAGCTAACCTATGAACCCTCCAATGGAGACCCTACTGGACTTGAACTGTTGTCTATAAAACCCAGGTGCACGAGAGGAAAGCTCTCTATCTTCGGACATCCCGCCATTTTGACTTCGTAGCTACTATGACCCATTTTGCTGCGACGCCATTTTGAGAGACTTTGATGCTTTCTCCAATCGAGAGAAAGAGACTTTAATGATTCTTGCCCTAGAGACTTTAACTTTGATTTGCCCCTTTGCATGAAGTAGTAGCCTTACTTTGCCGCCGTGAGGCAATTGCCCCGTTCACCCCTGCCCCTTTGTTCCGTCCCATGCTGATCGAGAAACGATACCTGTGAGACGAAGAATTCATTGATTGCTGATTGGAATTGGTAAATATGAAAGGAAATTGTAAAATTGCATTGTGTTCCTTTTAGGTAACCGACTGCTGATTTTGATAAGGACCCTAGCTAGGAGTTTTCTAAATTGATGTTGCTAAATTGTTTTTGCATGAAGTCCCACATGCTGATGCTAATTTGAGGTTAGATGAGGATTCCATATGTCGCACGATGCAATTGGAGATCTTGTTATGCTGACTAAATGTACGTAATTAGCCCATTGCAGATTATCGTATTAGTGCTTTGCATTGCCACTATCGAATGCCTTGTGATTCAAATGCTACATAGATTACACTTGTTCCGACGATATGGACAGCTATTAATGTTCATTTATGTTTATCATTTGGTGTTGAGACACATCTATATTGTGCTAGCTTTGTTAATATAGGGAAATAAATTCACTAACTTTGCAATAAACTGGTGTGGTTATTCCTGGCTGAAAGGTCAGGGTTCGCCGAAATGTATTCTGGACTAATTGTTAAGTGTTATGTTGTTCAAGGTGTTGCTTATGTTCGTTATTGATTATTGATTTGATGCGACTGATCGATATAAGAGTACAGAGAGCTCCCACTAAGTCAAAAGATTCATCGGCCTAAAGAGCGTCCAAACGTAGGTAAATTGTTACTACGTTCCGCTCTATCAGCAGCAGCTGTTCATAAATACAGTGGAAGATCCCTGTCTCTCTGATCCCTCGTTCGTGCTCGCTCCCCCCACCCACCACAACAAAACGCTATGACGCGGACATCATAGCCCACCTTATAGCGCTTTAACTCCTCCCACCCTGACCTCTACCCCTTCCATGTTATGTTGCTTGCCCCACCCTCCGTGCTGTTTCTTGTCTCGCCCCTTCTGCCAGACAAGCATTTGAAATACAATGGGTTTCACATTTGCTCATTAGAACTATTGGTGTTTTAAATTCCTAACTGGATTTTTCTTGCCACATAAATTGAAAATGAAAAGTAAAGCAGTTGACATAAGCAAGGCCATTCAAAGCACCACGGCCGCCATCAGCACGAGCGCGAGGGAGAGACGCAAAAGGAAAAAGAAGTTCACTTGCAGTCAAATGTATCAACAAAAGTGCAAGTATTCATGTAACAGGGTTGATGGTCAAGGCTGTTACAAAGCTGCCTCAAAGCAGGAGAGACGTAATGGATTTACCAATTATAAAAAAATGATTTTTGAAAGGCAAGCCCACTCACCACTGAAAGTGATGAGCGTGAGGTGGGGGTGGTTAAAAGCCCACAATACTTACAACACGGCAAAGTGCTTGCCAGCTGGACCTAAAAAAGGCTATGACCAGTATTGTCTTAAGGATTTCGGGGCACAGGTAAAAAATATTTTAGGTGCCCCTGTTTGGCAAAGCTTTGAATTTTATCACCCATTTTCTGCTAATTCAAGCCCCATGATGGCATACAAAATTGGTTTATATGTTAAATGTTGAGATGGAGATATAGAAAAAGGTAACACAAAGAAAATTTCATTTTGCCAGGGGGCCCTTAGAAAAGAGGATCCTGGGTGCCCAGTTTGCCTATGCCTTTAAACATCTCCGGCTAGGACGTGGTCAGCGCTGGCGGCTTCAAGGTGCTTTTATTCCAGAACTTTCAGCCATGATGAACAAGCAGTGCTGCTGTATGGCTAAAAGACACCCCGACACTGACAACGCCAATAGCTCTTGGGTTGCCCAGACCTATTGGCTTTGTCAGTGGTTGCTTGTTTCCTTTTTTTTCAACTGCCCATAATGCAGAATCGCAGGCATTAACCCAGTTTCCACACTGGAGTCCCCGCACCGAAACTTCCACAGCCACTGTTTTATGCACAGACTTCCTGCTTTCCTAATCTGGAAGAGGAAGGACTTTGCCGTGATGTGCGAGATGCACACAGCCAATGGCTGCAGAGAACTCACTTTACAGTCCTCATAAGACTGACGTCAGTAAGTAGTCGTGGCCGAGTGGTTAAGGCGATGGACTAGAAATCCATTGGGGTCTCCCCGCGCAGGTTCAAATCCTGCCGACTACGTGCATTTTTATTGCTTGCATTTAAACACATTTTAGACTATTGGCTTTATACATGGGCATGTTTTTTGCGGAGCTCCAGCAAGAATAAGCTTCAAGTGGAGAAGCGTGCATACAATTGAGCACAATCTATATATTGTTTCTCTGCATTAGGTGCAGACCCCTAATTTACCAGATTGGGCGATTTAGAAATGTTCGTTTCACGTCACGGGCAGACCTGGGTCGTGGGGCTCATCGCGGACGGAGGGTTTGGTGAGGTCCACACCGACCAGTGGCGGGATCACTGCTGGAAAATAAAAATATGCCCTTCAGGAGCCCCGAATCCGGGGCTAGGAGCCTGTTAAACGAAGGGCCTTGTCCTGGAGAGAGAAGGAAAGCCAAAGTAAGTCAGTCTAGCAGACGTCACCATTTTGTACAAACTGCCCCGAGGAAGTTCATAAAACGGGGAAAGAAGTCGCCGCTACCTTTCTCTATTGGTCACAAACTGTTCACGTGGTTTAGTGCCTCAGAGCCCACGCTGCAGAGACCCGGGTGCATTCAGCACAAGTGGCAAGACAGCTAAAATGTCATGGTCTCGCAGTGGGTAACAAAGGTCCCCGCTGTGTGGCGGGGGCGGGGCTTCAGGGAGCCCTCTCAGCACAGCTCCTGGCCTGAGTGAGTCCGGAGGGGGTCCCCCTCCAGTTCCGTAACGCCACTGGCTCCCTAGCAGCAGTGGTCGACACTGGTAAACAAACACTTGTCAGTTTTACAAAACAAACCAAGAGGTGTTTAGAAAACCAACCACCTGGTGGTTGGCAGCTCAAAACAAACACTAAAAAGATAAAACAAATAGATGCTGACTAGGAAATGTAATAATGTTGATATTTTAGTAAAGCGTTATGTTGTCTCTAAAAATAAGCGGCATTCTATACGACGTTATATGGGTTATACTGAGAACGAGTCCCTGAAATCTGTAAATTAATAGTTCCTCACATAACAGTTGGACGGTACTACATTAAAGTTAACTTATGAATCATTAATGAATTAATGGTATCGCAAAATGTGCCACATTACGCCGCATAATTTGTCTTTTTGGGGGGCATAAAAAAGCCATTCCTTCCGCATAATTTAGTCTCCCCCATCGCATAATTTGGTCCTCCCCTGCTGCAAAATTCCAGTTGTACTGCTTACGAATTGGTATCGACAAAGGACCCCCCCCTCGGTAGTGTTTCAGCAGGGCTGTGTTCTTCTGCATTCATTCACTGACATGCAGGGGTAGGGGGTGAGATGATGGCACTGATGACTTACCTGGTTGATACCTTATCTCACCTTCAGTGCTTAATTTGTAAATAAAAAGGTGCAGGTGCTAAAAGCTCTCCTCTTAATCACGCGGCTGCTTCAATTAAAAGTGTGAGCACATAATATTGGGAAGGAGTGACAACACCACGACTCGTCTTCAGCTTGTGTGTAAAAGGCCGCTTTATTGGAACAGGTGCCCCTAACATAATAACCCCACCTAGGCCTTTGCCTCACAAAACTAAAGCCTCACTAGACATAGAATAAACCTATCTAGCGTCCCACCCCCTCCCCTACCCCACCCTCCTCCTCCATACTCTCGTCCTGGCTTTTCCTTCCCCTCTCATCTACTTATTTTCCCCCGTCCTACCCGCTTCTTTTGAACCTGTCCGCTAATGAGCAGTCTCCTGCCTGTCCATCTCCAACTAATGCTCCTTCCCCAATAATACCTGAATTGCCCTGCCAACTCCGTCCTCCACCCGGGCTTTTATTCCCTGCCCTGCAGCTGTCACCGCCACCGGGAAAAGACCCTGTCTTTTTCTGCCCCCCCCCCCAGGCCTCCTTCAGCAGGGCTTTTAGTTGCTCTCTCAACTGCAACAAATACAGCTCCATCCCCACAAAAGAGAAATCAACCCCATCGTCCCTAAAGAACTCGGCATCCTCAAAACGTAAGTCCCCATGCTCTAAAAAAGTCAATCCCCGCTCAACGCAAAACCCCTTTATCTCTTTATTCAACTTGCGCCTGGCCCTCTTTATGGCGCATGGCTTCCTGGCCCCCCTCCAGACCCAACGCGGAACAAATGCAGTGAGTATCACATGGCAACCCTTCCACTGAGTCCCTAGAATCTGCAAATCTCTTTTCATTGCCTTCATAAGATTAAGCCCAGTGGACACCACTAAATCGTTCTCCCCTAAATGTGTGCATAACAAGTCTGGGCAATGCCCCTTTCCTGCATACTCTGCAAACGAGGCAACAGCTCACTCCATCTCATCCCCCCTTTCCCAAACCAACAAACTCGATATCGAGCAGAATCAAAACCTAAATTCTCTCCAACGGCGGTCCTCCGAGCTTTGCGCTGAGCCCATTTGACAAATGAGTGGCTGATCAACCAAATGGAAAGGTACTCCGCCTCTGGCCCCAGCACCACACCTGCAAAAGAAACAGAAATGAGAAAACACTTATAATGGCCCACCCGCGCCGGACGTGGCCCAGAAGTCATACCCTCGCACATATCGTCTAAAGCAATCCTATCTCCACCTCCCTAAAGCCGTCAGCTCCTCCCTGCCCCAACCTTTGATTCCTGCCTCGGTCCCAACCCCGATCCGACATGAATGTGTACCAAAAAGCGTGGCATCGACCCCCAAATAACCCAAACCCTTACGCAAAACCGCTAATAACTGGGGTGCCGTCACCCTCTTACCATCTGCGTGGAGAAAAACCGAGCCCTCTGCGAAACCGGACTCCTGACGCAACTGCCCCTCCAAAATCCCCCGGACAAATGGATCTATTAGGGTAATGCCGGAGAAAAACTGTAGCACCCACACCCCTCTGATCCGCCTTAGATCGCCTAATGAGCAGCACCAACCCTTCCTCAACAGGCCGCACCTCGCACCACTGAATGCCCGGGCGCTCTGCCAAGCCCAGCAACTCCGAAACCCGCAAGGCCCCGAAAAACAACCAGGACATCAGTGTCCTAAAAATCAGTGCTTCCCGCGCATTGCGGCAAATCACTCCCAATATCAGGAGCAGCCGCTTCAATAAAGCCAAAGACAATGGGTGCCTCACATGCCTTTTTGACCCCAATTCTTTCGCCCACCCTTTGATGATCCTGTGCCCCAATTCCCCGCGGACGGCGGATATCCCCACAGAAACTTACCCATGAACCCCAATGCCGCCAACTGCGCTACATCCTCCACAATATCCTCCTGCCTTACCCTTCGCCGAACCCCGGAGCCCAGAAACTCCTCCCAAGCCTTGGCATATGCCCGCCTGGTAGACGGCGCCAAAGAATTCAGTACCAGTCGTAGCATCCTGCCACGCCTATACTCCATAGCTTGACAGGCATGCGTATCCTGCGCAGGTCCACGCCCGTGGCTAGTCCATGGAACCGCTCCCACTGAGAACGAGACAAAGCATCAGCAATGTCATTATTAATACCCGGAACATGTCTTGCTCTAAAAAAGATGTAATTCCGCAAACATTGCAGCACAAACACGCGCAGCAACTGCAAAACGTGGGCATCCCGCGCCGACCGGCGGTTGACCACCTGTACCACTGCCATGTTATCCACTCGAAACAGGACCCGCGAATGCCAAAGTTCCTGGTCCCACAGGCACACTGCCACTACCAGCGGGAAAAGTTCCAAAAACGCTGTACTGCGACCCCCATTTTTCCAATCATTCGGCCATTCTGCCACACACCAGCGCCCGTCCCAATAAAGCCCAAACCCCGTCGCCCCCGCCGCATCGGAGAAAAGCTGCAGATCCCAATCACAATCCTGCCAAACCTTCAAGGGGATCCCATTGAAGGTGTCCAAAAATGTACCCCACATCCGCAGGTCCTCCCTCACCCCTACTTTCAACTGCACGTGATGATGGGGCAGTGCCCGACCCGTCAACGCCAAAGCAAGCCGCCAACAGAACGTCCGTCCGGCTCTCACCACCCTACAGGCGAAATTCAAGTGCCCCAGTAGAACCTGAATGTAGGAAGTTGGCTCTGTATGTACTATTTCAAAGTAAGAAATAGCATGCACAGAGTCCAAGGGTTCCCCTTAGAAGTAAGATAGTGGCAAAAAGAGATAATTCTAATGCTCTATTTTGTGGTAGTGTGGTCGAGCAGTAGGCTTATCAGAGGGTAGTGTTAAGCATTTGTTGTACACACACAGGCAATAAATGAGGAACACACACTCAGGGACAATTCCAGGCCAATAGGTTTTTGTATAGAAAAATATATTTTCTTAGTTTATTTTAAGAACCACAGGTTAAAATTTTACATTTAATATCTCAAATGAAAGGTATTGCTGGTAAGTACTTTAGGAACTTTGAATAATCACAATAGCATATATACTTTTCAAATAAAACACATATAGCTATTTTAAAACTAGACACAGTGCAATTTTCACAGTTCCTAGGGGAGGTAAGTAATTGTTAGTTCTTGCAGGTAAGTAAACCACCTACGGGGTTCAAGTTTGGGTCCAAGGTAGCCCACCATTGGGGGTTCAGAGCAACCCCAAAGTTACCACACCAGCAGCTCAGGGCCGGTCAGGTGCAGAGTTCAAAGTGGTGCCCAAAACGCATAAGCTTCAATGGAGAAGGGGGTGCCCCGGTTCCAGTCTGCCAGCAGGTAAGTACCCGCGTCTTCGGAGGGCAGACAAGGGAGGTTTTGTAGGGCACCGGGGGGGACACAAGTTAGCACAGAAAGTACACCCTCAGCGGCACAGGGGCGGCCGGGTGCAGTGTGCCAACACACGTCGGGTTTTCAATTGGAATCAATGGGAGACCAAGGGGTCTCTTCAGCGATGCAGACAGGCAAGGGGGGGGCTCCTCGGGGTAGCCACCACCTGGGCAAGGGAGAGGGCCTCCTGGGGGTCACTCCTGCACTGGAGTTCCGATCTTGCAGGTCCTGGGGGCTGCGGGTGCAGAGTCTTTTCCAGGCGTCGGGATCTGGGAGTCAGGCAGTCGCGGTCAGGGGTGCCTCGGGATTCCCTCTGCAGGCATCGCTGTGAGGGGTCAGGGGGGGCAACTCTGGCTACTCACAGTCTCGTAGTCGCCGGGGAGTCCTCCCTGAAGTGTTGTTTCTCCACAAGTCGAGCCGGGGGCGTCGGGTGCAGAGTAGCAAGTCTCACGCTTCCGGCGGGAAACGCAGTTGTCTTGAAGTTGCTTCTTTGGAAACAAAGTTGCAGTCTTGGATGAACAGGGCCGCTGTTCTCTGGAGTTTCTTGGTCCTTCTAGAGCAGGGCAGTCCTCTGAGGATTCAGACGTCACTGGTCCCTGGGGAAAGCGTTGCTGGAGCAGTGTCTTTAGAAGGAAGGGAGACAGGCCGGTAGAGCTGGGGCCAAAGCAGTTGGTGTCTCCGTCTTCTCTGCAGGGGTTTTCAGCTTAGCAGTCCTCTTCTTCTTAGGTTGCAGGAATCTGAGTTCCTAGGTTCAGGGGAGCCCCTAAATACAGAATTTAGGGGTGTGTTTAGGTCAGGGAGGGCAGTAGCCAATGGCTACTAGCCCTGAGGGTGGCTACACCCTCTTCGTGCCTCCTCCCAAGGGGAGGGGGGCACATTCCTATCCCTATTGGGGGGATCCTCCATCTGCAAGATGGAGGATTCCAAAAAGTCAGAGTCACTTCAGCTCAGGTTGCCTTAGGGGCTGTCCTGACTGGTCAGTGACTCCTCCTTGTTTTTCTCATTATCTCCTCCGGCCTTGCTGCCAAAAGTGGGGCCGTGGCCGGAGGGGGCGGGCAACTCCACTAGCTGGAATGCCCTGTGGCGCTGTAACAAAGGGGGTGAGCCTTTGAGGCTCACCGCCAGGTGTTACAGCTCCTTCAAGGGGGAGGTGATAAGCATCTCCACCCAGTGCAGGCTTTGTTACTAGCCACAGAGTGACAAAGGCACTCTCCCCATGTGGCCAGCAACATGTCTCAAGTGTGGCAGGCTGCTAAAACCAGTCAGCCTACACGGGTAGTTGGTTAAGGTTTCAGGGGGCACCTCTAAGGTGCCCTCTGGGGTGTATTTTACAATAAAATTTACACTGGCATCAGTGTGCATTTATTGTGCTGAGAAGTTTGATACCAAACTTCCCAGTTTTCAGTGTAGCCATTATGGTGCTGTGAAGTTCGTGTTTGACAGACTGCCAGACCATATACTCTTATGGCTACCCTGCACTTACAATGTCTAAGGTTTTGCTTAGACACTGTAGGGGCACAGTGCTCATGCCCTGGTGCCCTCACCTATGGTATAGTGCACCCTGCCTTAGGGCTGTAAGGCCTGCTAGAGGGGTGACTTATCTATACTGCATAGGCAGTGTGAGGTTGGCATGGCACCCTGAGGGGAGTGCCATGTCGACTTACTCGTTTTGTCCTCACCAGCACACACAAGCTGCAAGCAGTGTGTCTGTGCTGAGTGAGGGGTCCCCAGGGGGGCATAAGATATGCTGCAGCCCTTAGAGACCTTCCCTGGCACCAGGGCCCTTGGTACCAGGGGTACCAGTTACAAGGGACTTACCTGGATGCCAGGGTGTGCCAATTGTGTAAACAAAAGTACAGGTTAGGGAAGGAACACTGGTGCTGGGGCCTGGTTAGCAGGCCTCAGCACACTTTCAAATCAAAACATAGCATCACCAAAGGCAAAAAGTCAGGGGGTAACCATGGCAAGGAGGCATTTCCTTACACAACCCCCCTCCCAAACGAAAGAGGATGAGACTAACCTTTCCCAAGAGAGTCTTCATTTTCTAAGTGGAAGAACCTGGAAAGGCCATCTGCATTGGCATGGGCAGTCCCAGGTCTGTGTTCCACTATAGAGTCCATTCCCTGTAGGGAGATGGACCACCTCAACAGTTTTGGATTTTCACCTTTCATTTGCATCAGCCATCTGAGAGGTCTGTGGTCAGTTTGAACGAAAAAGTGAGTACCAAAGAGGTATGGTCTCAGCTTCTTCAGGGACCAAACCACAGCAAAGGCCTCCCTCTCAATGGCACTCCAACGCTGCTCCCTGGGGAGTAACCTCCTGCTAATGAAAGCAACAGGTTGGTCAAGGCCATCATCATTTGTTTGGAACAAAACTGCCCCTATCCCATGTTCAGAGGCATCTGTCTGCACAAGGAACTGCTTGGAGTAATCTGGAGCTTTTAGAACTGGTGCTGTGCACATTGCTTGTTTCAGGGTGTCAAAGGCCTGTTGGCATTCTACAGTCCAGTTTACCTTCTTGGGCATTTTCTTGGAGGTAAGTTCTGTGAGGGCTGTCACTATGGATCCATATCCCTTCACAAACCTCCTGTAATACCCAGTCAAGCCAAGCAATGCCCTGACTTGAGTCTGGGTTTTTGGAGCTGCCCAGTCCAGAATAGTCTGGATCTTAGGCTGGAGTGGCTGAACTTGGCCTCCACCTACAAGGTGTCCCAAGTAAACCACAGTTCCCTGCCCTATCTGGCATTTGGATGCCTTGATAGAGAGGCCTGCTGATTGCAGAGCCTTCAAAACCTTCTTCAGGTGGACCAGGTGATCCTGCCAGCTGGAGCTAAAGACAGCAATATCGTCAAGATAAGCTGCACTAAAGGACTCCAAACCAGCAAGGACTTGATTCACCAACCTTTGGAAGGTGGCAGGGGCATTCTTTAAACCAAAGGGCATAACAGTAAACTGATAATGCCCATCAGGTGTGGGGAATGCTGTCTTTTCTTTTGCTCCAGGTGCCATTTTGATTTGCCAGTACCATGCTGTTAAGTCAAAGGTACTTTGGAATTTGGCAGCACCTAATTTGTCAATCAGTTCATCAGCCCTTGGAATGGGATGGGCATCTGTCTTGGTGACAGAATTAAGTCCTCTGTAGTCCACACAAAACCTCATCTCTCTCTTTCCATCTTTGGTGTGAGGTTTGGGGACTAAGACCACTGGGCTAGCCCAGGGGCTGTCAGAGTGCTCAATGACTCCCAATTCCAGCATCTTGTGGACTTCCACCTTGATGCTTTCCTTAACTTGGTCAGACTGTCTGAATATTTTGTTTTTGACAGGCATGCTGTCCCCTGTGTCCACATCATGGGTACACAGGTGTGTTTGACCAGGGGTTAGGGAAAAGAGCTCAGAAAACTGTTGCAGGACCTTCCTACAATCAGATTGCTGTTGGCCAGAGAGGGTGTCTGAATAGATCACTCCATCCACTGAGCCATCTTTAGGGTTTGATAGAGGAGATCAGGGAGAGGTTCACTCTCAGCTTCCTGGTCCTCATCTGTTACCATCAGCTTAAGGCGGTTCCCATGGATCACCCTCTTGGGCCTCCTGCTAGTGCCTAGTTCCACCAGGTAGGTGACCTGACTCTTCTTCTCTAGCACTGGGTAAGGGCCACTCCATTTGTCCTGAAGTGCCCTGAGAGCCACAGGCTCCAGAACCCAGACTTTCTGCCCTGGTTGAAATTCAATCATTGCAGCCTTTTGGTCATACCAAACCTTCTGGAGCTGTTGGCTGGCCTCAAGGTTTTTACTTGCCTTTTCCATGTACTCTGCCATCCTTGAACGAAGGCCAAGTACATAGTCCACTATGTCTTGTTTAGGCTCATGAAGAGGTCTCTCCCAGCCTTATTTCACAAGAGCTAGTGGTCCCCTTACAGAGTGGCCAAACAGAAGTTCAAAGGGTGAGAACCCTACTCCCTTCTGAGGCACCTCTCTGTAAGCGAAAAGCAGACATGGCAAGAGGACATCCCATCTCCTTTTGATTTTTTCTGGGAGCCCCATGATCATGCCTTTTAATGTCTTGTTGAATCTCTCAACAAGGCCATTAGTTTGTGGATGATAGGGTGTAGTGAATTTATAAGTCACTCCACACTCATTCCACATGTGTTTCAGGTATGCTGACATGAAGTTGGTACCTCTGTCAGACACCACCTCCTTAGGGAAACCCACTCTGGTAAAGATACCAATGAGGGCCTTGGCTACTGCAGGGGCAGTAGTCTACCTAAGGGGAATAGCTTCAGGGTATCTAGTAGCATGATCCACTACTACTAGTATGTACATATTTCCTGAGGCTGTGGGAGGTTCAAGTGGACCCACTATGTCCACACCCACTCTTTCAAAGGGGACCCCCACCACTGGAAGTCGAATGAGGGGGGCCTTTGGATGTCCACCTGTCTTGCCACTGGCTTGACAGGTGGTACAGAAGACACAAAACTCCTTGACTTTCTGGGACATGTTGGGCCAGTAGAAGTGGTTGACTAGTCTCTTCCACGTCTTGGTTTGTCCCAAATGCCCAGCAAGAGGAATATCATGGGCTAAGGTCAGTATGAACTCTCTGAACTCCTGAGGCACTACCACTCTCCTAGTGGCACCAGGTTTGGGATCTCTGGCCTCAGTGTACAGGAGTCCATCTTCCCAATAGACCCTATGTGTTCCAGTTTTCTTGCCATTGGACTCTTCAGCAGCTTGCTGCCTAAGGCCTTCAAGAGAGGGACAGGTTTCTTGCCCCTTACACAACTGCTCCCTTGAGGGTCCCCCTGGGCCTAAGAGCTCAACCTGATAAGGTTCTAACTCCATAGGCTCAGTTCCCTCAGAGGGCAGAACTTCTTCCTGAGAAGAGAGGTTCTCTTTTCGTTGTTGTGTTGCAGCTGGTTTCCCAGTTGTCTTTCCTTTCCTCTTGGTAGGCTGGGCCCTTTTTCCAGGCTCCAGCTCTACTTTTTCACCCTGAGCCTTGCATTGTGCCCTTGTCTTTACACACACCAGTTCAGGGATACCCAGCATGGCTGCATGGGTTTTCAGTTCTACCTCAGCCCATGCTGAGGACTCCAGGTAATTTCCAAGCAAACAGTCTACTGGGATATTTGAGGAGACCACCACCTGTTTAAGGCCATTGACCCCTCCCCACTCTAAAGTTACCATAGCCATGGGATGTACTTTAGTTTGATTGTCAGCATTGGTGACTGGATACGTCTGTCCAGCCAGGTATTGACCAGGGGAAACCAGTTTCTCTGTCACCATGGTGACACTGGCACCTGTATCCCTCAGGCCTTCTACACTTGTCCCCTTAATTAAGAGCTGCTGCCTGTATTTTTGCATGTTAGGGGGCCAGTGTGGCTAAATCCACCCCACCCTCAGAGACTAATGTAGCTTCAGTGTGACACCTGATTTGCTCTGGGCACACTGTTGATCCCACTTGGAAACAAGCCATTCCAGTGTTAGCTGGAGTGGAGTTAGAAGTGGTACTTTTCTTGGGACAGGCCTTGTCTCCAGTTTGGTGCCCAGGCTGATTACAGCTACGACACCAGGCCTCTTTGGGATCAAAGTTTTTACCCTTATACCCAAAATTGTTTTGTGAAGAGGCTCTGGGCCCACCCTCCTGTGCAGGTTTTTGGGGGCCTGAAGAAGACTCTTTACTATTTTTGTTTTTGGATGTCTCAACAATCTTCCCCTGGGGAGGCTTTGTGACCCCTTTCTTTTGCCCCCCCTCTGTGGAAGTCTTGGTCACCCTAGTCTTGACCCAATGGTCTGCCTTCTTTCCCAATTCTTGGGGAGAAATTGGTCCTAGGTCTACCAGATGCTGATGCAGTTTGTCATTTGAACAATTACTTAATAGGTGTTCTTTCACAAATAAATTGTACAGCCCATCATAATCAGTAACACCACTGCCTTGAACCCAACCATCCAGTGTTTTCACTGAGTAGTCCACAAAATCAACCCAGGTCTGGCTCGAGGATGTTTGAGCCCCCCTGAATCTAATTCTATACTCCTCAGTGGAGAATCCAAAGCCCTCAATCAGGGTACCCTTCATGAGGTCATAAGATTCTGCATCTTTTCCAGAGAGTGTGAGGAGTCTATCCCTACACTTTCCAGTGAACATTTCCCAAAGGAGAGCACCCCAGTGAGATCTGCTTACGTTTCTGGTTACACAAGCCCTCTCAAAAGCTGTGAACCATTTGGCGATGTCATCACCATCTTCATATTTAGTTACAATCCCTTTAGGGATTTTCAACATGTCAGGAGAATCTCTGACCCTATTTATGTAACTGCCACCATTGATGGGACCTAGGACCATCTCTTGTCTTTCCCTTTCTATGGCTAGGATCTGTCTTTCCAAAGCCAATCTCTTGGCCATCCTGGCTAGCAGGAGGTCCTCTTCATTGAGGCTATCCTCAGTGATTCCAGAGGTGCTGGCCTCTCCTGTGAGGGAAGCAGCATCTCTGACTAACACAGTTGGAATCAGGGATTGAGGGTCCCTGGGTTTCCTAGTTAGGACCGGAAGGGGGGAATTCTCCTCCAGTTCACTATCATCATCCTCTGGGTTGTCATCCCCAGAGGGGTTGGCTTTTTCAAACTCTGCCAAAAGCTCCTGGAGCTGTTGTTTGGAGGGTCTTGAGCCAATTGTGATTTCTTTAGGTTGCAGAGTGACCTTAGCTCCCTCATCTTAAGATGGAGGTAAGGTGGGAGGTCGAGTTCCTCCACATTCATCTCTGCACTAGACATTATGTTTCTAAAAGTTTGAATACTTTTTAAGAATCTAAAACTAGTTCTAGAATCTAATTCAAACTTTCACAAAACTTTTAAACTGTAAAGGAAATGCTAACAGGGAATAACACAAGGCCCTAGCAGGACTTTTAAGAATTTAGAAAAATAGTTCAGATTTCAAAAATCAGTTTCTAATGACAATTTTTGGAATTTGTCGTGTGATCAGGTATTGGCTGAGTAGTCCAGCAAATGCAAAGACTTGTACCCCACCGCTGATCCACCAATGTAGTAAGTTGGCTCTGTATGCACTATTTCAAAGTAAGGAATAGTATGCACAGAGTCCAAGGGTTCCCCTTAGAGGTAAGATAGTGGCAAAAAGAGATAATACTAATGCTCTATTTTGTGGTAGGGTGGTCGAGCAGTAGGCTTATCCAAGGAGTAGTGTTAAGCATTTGTTGTACACACACAGGCAATAAATGAGGAACACACACTCAGAGACAATTCCAGGCCAATAGGTTTTTGTATAGAAAAATATATTTTCTTAGTTTATTTTAAGAACCACAGGTTCAAATTTTACATGTGATATCTCAAATGAAAGGTATTGAAGGGTAAGTACTTTAGGAACTTTGAATAATCACAATAGCATATATACTTTTCAAATAAAACACATATAGCTATTTTAAAACTAGACAGTGCAATTTTCACAGTTCCTAGGGGAGGTAAGTAATTGTTAGTTCTTGCAGGTAAGTAAACCACCTATGGGGTTCAAGTTTGGGTCCAAGGTAGCCCACCGTTGGGGGTTCAGAGCAACCCCAAAGTTACCACACCAGCAGCTCAGGGCCGGTCAGGTGCAGAGTTCAAAGTGGTGCCCAAAACGCATAGGCTTCAATGGAGAAGGGGGTGCCCCGGTTCCAGTCTGCCAGCAGGTAAGTACCCGCGTCTTCGGAGGGCAGACCAGGGGGGTTTTGTAGGGCACCGAGGGGGACACAAGTTAGCACAGAAAGTACACCCTCAGCAGCCCAGGGGCGGCCGGGTGCAGTGTGCCAACACACGTCTGGTTTTCAATTGGAATCAATGGGAGACCAAGGGGTCTCTTCAGCGATGCAGACAGGCAAGGGGGGGGCTCCTCGGGGTAGCCACCACCTGGGCAAGGGAGAGGGCCTCCTGGGGGTCACTCCTGCACTGGAGTTCCGATCTTTCAAGTCCTGGGGGCTGCGGGTGCAGAGTCTTTTCCAGGCGTCGGGATCTGGGAGTCAGGCAGTCGCGGTCAGGGGGAGCCTCGGGATTCCCTCTGCAGGCGTCGCTGTGGGAGTTCAGGGGGGCAACTCTGGCTACTCACAGTCTCGTAGTCGCCGGGGAGTCCTCCCTGAGGTGTTGTTTCTCCACAAGTCGAGCCGGGGGCGTAGGGTGCAGAGTAGCAAGTCTCACGCTTCCGGCGGGAAACGCAGTTGTCTTGAAGTTGCTTCTTTGGAAACAAAGTTGCAGTCTTGGATGAACAGGGCCGCTGTTCTCTGGAGTTTCTTGGTCCTTCTAGAGCAGGGCAGTCCTCTGAGGATTCAGAGGTCGCTGGTCCCTGGGGAAAGCGTCGCTGGAGCAGTGTCTTTAGAAGGGAGGGAGACAGGCCGGTAGAGCTGGGGCCAAAGCAGTTGGTGTCTCCGTCTTCTCTGCAGGGTTTTTCAGCTTAGCAGTCCTCTTCTTCTTAGGTTGTAGGAATCTGAGTTCCTAGGTTCAGGGGAGCCCCTAAATACAGAATTTAGGGGTGTGTTTAGGTCAGGGAGGGCAGTAGCCAATGGCTACTAGCCCTGAGGGTGGCTACACCCTCTTTGTGCCACCTCCCAAGGGGAGGGGGCACATTCCTATCCCTATTGGGGGGATCCTCCATCTGCAAGATGGAGGATTCCTAAAAGTCAGAGTCACTTCATCTCAGGTTGCCTTAGGGGCTGTCCTGACTGGTCAGTGACTCCTCCTTGTTTTTCTCATTATCTCCTCTGGCCTTGCCGCCAAAAGTGGGGCCGTGGCCGGAGGGGGCGGGCAACTCCACTAACTGGAATGCCCTGTGGCGCTGTAACAAAGGGGGTGAGCCTTTGAGGCTCACCGCCAGATGTTACAGCTCCTGCAAGGGGGAGGTGATAAGCATCTCCACCCAGTGCAGGCTTTGTTACTAGCCACAGAGTGACAAAGGCACTCTCCCCATGTGGCCAGCAACATGTCTCGAGTGTGGCAGGCTGCTAAAACCAGTCAGCCTACACGGGTAGTTGGTTAAGGTTTCAGGGGGCACCTCTAAGGTGCCCTCTGGGGTGTATTTTACAATAAAATGTACACTGGCATCAGTGTGCATTTATTTTGCTGAGAAATTTGATACCAAACTTCCCAGTTTTCAGTGTAGCCATTATGGTGCTGTGGAGTTCGTGTTTGACAGACTCCCAGACCATGTACTCTTATGGCTACCCTGCACTTACAATGTCTAAGGTTTTGCTTAGACACTGTAGGGGCACAGTGCTCATGCACTGGTGCCCTCACCTATGGTATAGTGCACCCTGCCTTAGGGCTATAAAGCCTGCTAGAGGGGTGACTTATCTATACTGCATAGGCAGTGTGAGGTTGGCATGGCACCCTGAGGGGAGTGCCATGTCGACTTACTTGTTTTGTCCTCACCAGCACACACAAGCTGGCAAGCAGTGTGTCTGTGCTGTGTGAGGGGTACCCAGGGGGGCATAAGATATGCTGCAGCCCTTAGAGACCTTCCCTGGCATCAGGGCCCTTGGTACCAGGGGTACCAGTTACAAGGGACTTACCTGTATGCCAGGGTGTGCCAATTGTGTAAACAAAAGTACAGGTTAGGGAAAGAACACTGGTGCTGGGGGCTGGTTAGCAGGCCTCAGCACACTTTCAAATCAAAACATAGCATCAGCAAAGGCAAAAAGTCAGGGGGTAACCATGCCAAGGAGGCATTTCCTTACAACATTGACAACTTTATTTGTGTTAGTTTATTATTTTAAATTCATGCTTTTTTTGGTAAAATTTTGATATATTATATATATAGTATATACTAAATAGTAAGAATGCAGTCAGTTTTACCACCACCTACATTTGTAGATAGTCCTGGGGATCCGATAATGCAATGGGAGGATTTGAGAGAAGCTTTCAAGACGTTTTTGGAAGCAATTGATGGATGTGCATTTACAGCAAAAAGAAAAGTAGCAATGTTAAAACACAGCTTAGGGGTTGAAGACATAAAAGCACTGAAAACTTTGCCGGGTGTTAAAAATGCAGAGCAAGTTAGAGATGACAACTCCGACATTTTGGGCGAAAAGTAAGTGGTGGTGGAAAGAGATACATTTTTTTCATGGGCACAGGGTGTGAATGAATCGATAGATCAATATGTGGCTGTGTTACACAATTTAACTGTTCATGTCAGTTTAAAAGCTTACAAAATGAAATAATACCAGATCAATTGATTAATTGAATGGGTAACCTGAAAATTCAAGAGAAGTTATTAGGCATATAAAAACCAACATTAGAAAAAGTCATTAGTGCGCACAAGAGAGTGGAGAGCACATCTAAGTATGTTGAGGAATTGAAATCTTGTGAGAGTGTATGCAAGATAAAAGAGATGGGGAAACGAATCGATTCAAAGGAAAAGGGAAAAACACAAGTTTTAATGAAAATGTTAAGATAGTCTGGTATCGCTGTTGCAGTGTAAAACATATGGTATCAGTGGGTAATTGTCCAGAAATAGAAGTAAAATGCCACAAATGTAAAAAATATGTCACTTTGCTAGGGTTTGTAAAAGTGAAGAAAGTAGCAGTAAAGTGAACTGTGTGGGTGTGAGTGATCAAGAAAGATTTCAACAAATACATTTGGAAAAAAGTTCAGATGAAGATGTGGAAGTTTTGATGGTACAAGAGGTAGGGCATGTATTACATTTGGAATCATCTAATGCAGAATATCTGCATCTAAAATGTCAAGTAAATATTTGTGGAAAGGAGGTGTGTATATGGGCAGATTCTTGTTCTCCTTACACCTTAACTAGCAAATTGGTATTGGACGAATTGGGATGCATGAAGCTGCACGAAACACATATTCAACCAGAAGGGTATGGTGGTGGCAAAATGCCAATTATAGGTTCTTTTAAAATCAAATTATCATTCAAAAATAGAATTGCAATATGTGTGATGTGTGTAGTGGAAAAAGGACGGTTATTGCTAGGATTGAGGGATCAACGTGCCTTAGGTATAAAATTAGATCCTAATGAGGAAGACAAAGTGTTGGTAACAGCTGACGGTGAGGTTGTTACATGGTCACATGAACGTCCTAGACTGTTTGGTCAAGAATTAGGTTGTTTAAAGAAATGTGTGCATAAAATCATATTGAAGGAAAATGTTACACCAGTAGTTCACAAGGTGAGGAATGTACTTTCGATTTTGAGGATTTCTTTGAAAGAAGAATTGGAAAGTTTATGCAAAAGTAATATAATTGAACCTATAGAATCATCAGATTGGTCAAGTCCAATTGTTATTGTACGAAAACCTAATGGTAAGATCAGGATGTGTGTAGACTTGAGAGACTTAAATAATTGTATGTGGGTTGATCGCCATCCTTTACTTACTATGGGAGAATTGTCAGGTGTAACTGAAGGACATTTTTTTTTCAACTATTGATTTATGCAACGCGTATCATCAGATTTTGTTGCATAAAAGTTCTCGTCATTTAACTTTGTTTATCACACCTGAAGGGGCATTTCGTTTTAAAAGGATGCCATTTGGATTAGCATCTGCTTTGCCTGTTTTTCAATGAGTAATGCAAAATTTGCTGGGAGGTTTCAAACGAGTAAGGTTCTTTCAGGATGATGTATTGGTATGGGGTAAAGACAAACAAGATCATGATGAAGTTTTGCAAAAAGTGTTATCCAAACTAGATGAAGCTGGTCTAACAGTTGAGCTAAGCAAATGTAGATTTGCAGTTCAAGAGGTGGAATATTTAGGTCACACAGTATCAAAACAGGGAATCAAACCTAAATGTAAATTGGTAGAAGCTATAGAAGAGGTCCCAAATCCCTCAGATAAAGAACAATTACAATCATTTTTAGGATTGGCGGAATTCTATGCAAAGTTTGTTGATCATTTCGCATACAAAGTGAAACTGATGATGGAATTAATGAAAAAAGGTTGTACATTTGGATGGTCAATAGAATGTCAAAATGCTTTTAATGAAATCAAAAATTGCTTCATCAATGGAGTGGCTTTATCACCATATAATCCACTTGAGAAATCAATTATTGTAACTGAGGCCAGTATGCATGGATTATGTGCTGTACTCATGCAAAGAAAAAGAAATGGGCATGAAAGAGTAATTGCATTTGCATCAAGAACATTGAAGGGTGCAGAACTAAATTATTCTACTATTGAGAAAGAAACTATGGCGTGTTGGTGGGGCATACAACATTTTAGAAATTTTGTATGGGGCACAGACTTTGAAATATGGACTGACCACAAACCTTTAATTGATGAATTTACAACTAAGGGTGCGGGAAGGGCTACTCCACGCATTGCAAAATAGTTATTCAGATTACAAGAATACATGTTCACGGTGAAATATGTACCTGGAGCAAAGAATGTAAATGCCTATTTTCTTAATCACTTTTTCCCATACAAGGAGAGCTTTATGAAATAGAAGAGGAATGTCTAGTAGCAGATGTAGAGAATGCAAGTCTTGAGGCAATTCCAGAACAGGAATGGAAGTCCAAAGTAGACAAAGATGAAATATGTCAGAAAATAATGGGTCATCTACCAAATGATTGGAAATTAGAATGGAACAAAAAAGATGAATTAGCTGAGTACAAGTAGGTAAGGTCAGAACTATCATGTATTATGGAAATATTAAGACGAGGTGACAGATAGGTTGCAAGAGTTTGCGACTCAAATTACTTTCTGCTTTACATGAAGGACACAGAGGAATATCAGCTATGAAGCGTAAAGTACGATTAGATTTTGGTGGCCAGGGTTAGACCATGAAGTTGAAGGATTTGTAAGAGGATGTATGGCATGTGCATGTAGTGACAAATCTCATGTTACACAAGGGACACCAGTGGTAGCTATGGAATATCTGGAATGAGCATGGCAAAGAGTGGGGATTGATGTGTGTGGTCCATTTGAGATATTAGGAGCAGGCAAAGGATTTGCCATTGAATTAATGGATTATTATTCCAAGTGCCAGAAATTACTTTTGTCAGGGAGATGAAAGCCAGGGTAGTCATAGATTTTGTATAGAAATATTTAGAAGAGAAGGGTATCATGAGGAATTTTTAGAGCAAAGTGGAGTTTTTCAAAAAAAGAACAGCTGTGTATCAACCCTGTGAAAATGGGCTTGTTGAAAGATTGAATAGAGTAGTAGAAGAAAATATACAATTATCTATGCAAAGCAGATTGGATTGGAAATAAGTGATAAAGAAAATGGTATGGAATTATCGTACAACTCAACACACTTTATGGTCAGAATTATCATGCATTCATGAAATATTAAGATGAGGTGACAGATTGTGACTCAAATTACTTTCTGCTTTACATGAAGGACACGGAGGAATATCAGCTAAGAAGTGTAAAGTACGATTAGATTTTTGGTGACCAGGGTTAGACCGTGAAGTGGAAGGATTTGTAAGAGGATGTATGGCATGTGCCTGTAGTGACAGATCTCATTTTACAAAAGGGACACCAGTGATAGCTATGGAATTTCCGGAATGAGCGTGGCAAAGAGTGGGGATTGATGTGTGTGGTCCATTTGAGATATTAGGAGCAGGCAAAAGATTTGCCATTGTATTAATGGATTATTATTCCAAGTGGTCAGAAATTACTTTTGACAGGGAGGTGAAAGCCAGGGTAGTCATACAATTTTGTAAGGAAATATTTAGAAGAGAAGGGTATCATGAGGAATTAATTTCTGATAATGGACCCCAATTTGAAGCAAAGGAATTTGAGGAATTTTTTGAGCGAAATGGAGTTTTTCATAAAAGAACAGTTGTGAATCATCCCCGTGAAAATAGTCTTGTTGAAAGATTGAATAGAGTAGTAGAAGAAAATATACAATTATCTATGCAAGGTAGATTGGATTGGAAAGAAGAGATATAGAAAATGGTATGGAATTATCGTACAACTCAACACACTTTAACAGGTGAAATACCATTTATGTTGTTGAGAGGTAGAAAAGCTAGCATTGTAGCTGTGCCAGCTTGGATGAACAAAGATAAAATTGTAACGTTTGATAATGAGATCATGAGGGAGTGTGTAGCTAGGAAACAACAGAAGTGTTGTTCAAAAAGGAATGATGGTTTGGAAAGTGGGAATTTGAAATTCAAAGTTGGAGATTTGGTAAAAGTAAAGACATTTCAGGACTATAAAAAAGAAGAATCAAAATGGTCAGATCCAAGGAAAAGTCAAGAATTAATGAGATGTTCTGTTTTGTTCCATGCTGGCAAAAAATTGAATGTAAGGAACATAGTACAGTGTAGTAATACAGAAGTAGCTCAGTACTAAATAGAAAACAAAAAAATGTTAAAATGCGTGAGCCGAGAATGGAACAAGAAAGCAGAGAACCTACAGAGTGTAGAAGAGTGCATATGAAAGGAAAACTATACGTAGAAGCAATCGTCAGAGAATAATTCCTAGGAAATTTAAGGATTATATTTAAATATTTATTGTTATGTATATAGATAAATGTGTATATATATATATATATATATATATATATATATATATATATATATATATATATATATATATATATATATATAAGATATATGTGTGTAGTTTAGCCATGGACGTTCTGTAGTAACTTATATTTTGTTTTGTTAAAGTTATCATATTTAAGTATGTTATTTTCTTTGCTATTGTTAATGGAGACATGTATATTTTAAATGCTATAATATATGGCATGGTTGTTATGACAACCGGCCATCACAACAAGGAGTTATGACAACCAGTCGTCATGATGAGGTGAGGGGAGAAGGTAGAATGTTGGCCAAAAGACACTTGAAGGTTGTGCTGGCCTGAAGCTTGGGCTGGCTGTTGAGCTTCATATTGAAATAAAGGTATTATGATGTTAAGAAACTGAAGCTCACTTATTTAATACGAAAGGGATGTTTTAGCAAGGTCTTGCAGAAAATTGTTAACCAACAACTTATGACCTTCCTTGAGAATTCTGATCTACTCCACACCCGGCAATGAGGTTTATGCCCAAACATTGCACAGATTCAGAACTACTTGAAGTCTCAGAAACGATTAACATGACCTTAGACTCAGAAAAATGCGGTGCTGATTCCATTGGACCTATCCTCTGCATTTCATACCTTCTCCTGTTCCATTCTGTTGGAGCGGATTCAGATTATCGCAATCTCACGCACTGCCCTAGCTTGGCTGAACTCCTTTTTTTGACCACTAGAAGGCAAATGGTCTCCCCTGGACAATTTGAGTCACAAGAAAGAAAAGTCACAATGGGAGCGACACAGGGCTCTTCGTTGAGCTTAGCTCTTGTTAATATCTGTATGAATCCCCTGGTCTCCTTAATTTCCTCAAATGCAATCGTCACTATATCTTATGCTGACGATACCCAATTGATCTTGTCCTTAGACAAACATTAATTCAAGTTCAAAACCAACTTTCGGAACTGCTTGATGGACACCTTTCCGGGCATGCAAGATAACCATCTCAAATGCAGTTCCAATAAGACTGAAATACTCCTCTTCGGAAGATTCATAGTCCGCTTCCGCTCCACCAGACAATAAGACGCCCAGGTGGCCAAAGTTGAAATTCAGCGCATAACAAGCACTGTACAGAAAAAAACAGTAAAGCAATGTTGTACTTATCTGCCTGCGGAGCAACAAAGAAAGAAGTGACTTTTGGGGTCATGGCTTTTATGGGTTAAGGTCCTGTGCTATGATTGGGCCATGTGACAATATTATTGAGCATCATGTTTTTGTTTTACTGTTGTTTTATTGGCTGCTGTTTGGAACTATAAAGAAAGAGAAAGCATAATCGGAGCCTCGGGTTCTGACATAGAATTACAGCCCTAGGCCATAAAGCACCCTACATAGTGGACCCCAATATTAAACACAGGCGCTTTATTTCCAGTCTGTCCCAACTCTCATTCGGTCCTGTGTTCTCAGTGATGCAACCCAAGGCTCAGACAGCTCTTGGAGGCATCCCAGCTTGATATGTTAAGTTCAACTCATTCTATAGCTCTGGCAATGCAGCTTATTTTGACCTGGAACCCGCTCTTGCGATTTCAGTACAATGTTTTTACACAAGTCAGACACTCAGCTTCTTTATACCTATGCCTTGCTGACATCTCTGTACCTTATATACCTTATATACCTTACTGTCAGTAGTTGTTCTCAATGGAAATATCCTTACCCTTGAACAGAGGAACACAAAAGTTTACTATAATTAAAATAAGATGCTATGAGCGTACAGAAGAAAAGTGGAAGTAAAAAAAATATACACTTGGAGATGGACGTACAATACTAACATATCCAGGTAAAATCTGACATTTAAGTGACTGAACCTAACAATTTCAAAATACCACTTTCTTTATACCTATGCCTTGCTTACATCTCTGTTCCTTATATACCTTACTGTCAGTGGTGAAAGAAAGGTCCCTGCAGGGGGGGGGCTAAGTTCCAGCCCCCCTCCCCCTCAGCACAGAACGCCGCATGGGCAGCAGGCCCCTGACTGAGCCCAAGAGCCAGAGGGCCCCCTCCAGGTTCTTTGCAGGGGCCCCCTCAAGTTTTGTTACTCCACTGTCTACTGTGTGACCTCTCGTCTGCATTATTTACTCAGTAATCCTCACATCGTAACCTGCAAGACCCGAATAATAAGGACATTCTGTGGCTCTATCAATTCTCCTCAGTTTAGATCCAATTCAGTAACTTGAATAGCTCAATCAATGTTCCCCAGTTTGGTCAGCAGCCCTTCTAGGCAGACGCACAGATTCCCTGCTACTCTTATTGGGAACCAGCTGTACCAACAAGGCTCAGGAATACCGGGTACAGACCCTGTTATTGTAGTAGTGTCAATGCTTTGCCAGTTCCTTTCAGTTCAGACTGGCATACAGCTGGTACTCTAGCTCAGAACCAACTCTGCCAATGTCCCTTGATCCATGCATTATTTGGTCTCCTCTATTCTAGTACAGGGCAAACGTTGCCGCTAGTTCCCCTCAATCCAAACCTGCTGAACTTCCTTCCAGGCGAACAATGGATCGATTATAACAACTCTCTCTGTGCCAGCCCTCCAGGCCCTGCTGCTGGTGCACCAGGTGAGCCACCACCTGCAGATCTACTGCCCCAGAGTACTGCCCTAGTTCTTCCTATGCTCCTCATTCCTGTCCATGTTGCCTTTTTCCCCTCCCACCTCTCTGCCCTCATCGGTTTCTTCTCCGCCACCAATGTTTCATCCACCTAAAACCCACCTGCCTTCAGTCGTGTTGTCTGTTTTCTTTTTTGTGGGGTTTGTTTGTGTGCAGCAGCTGCTCATAAATACAGTGGAAGATCCCTGTCGGTCTGCTCCCTCATGCGTGCTGGCTACCCCCAACCCACCACAACAAAACGCTATGACACGGACATCATATCCCACCTTATAGCGCTATAACTCCTCCCACCCTGACCTCGACCCCTTCCATGTTATATTGCTTGCCCCACCCTCCGTGCTGTTTCTTGTCTCGCCCCTTCTGCCAGACAAACAAGCATTTGAAATACAATGGGTTTCACATTTGCTTATTAGAACTATTGGTGTTTTAAATTCCTAACTGGATTTTTCTTGCCACATAAAATGAAAATAAAAAGTAAAACAGTTGACATAAGCAAGGCCATTCAAAGCACCACGGCCGCCATGAGCATGAGCACGAAGGAGAGACGCAAAAAGAAAAAGAAGTTCACTTGCAGTCAAATGTATCAACAAAAGTGCAAGTATTCATGTAACAGGGTTGATGGCCAAGGCTGTCACAAAGCTGCCTCAAAGCAGGAGAAACGTAATGGATTTACCAACGATAAAAAAAGGATTTTTGAAAGGCACGCCCACTCACCACTGAAAGTGACGGGCGTGAGGTGGGGGTGGTTAAAAGCCCACAATACTTACAACACGGCAAAGCGCTTGCCAGCTGGACCTAAAAAAGGCTATGATCAGTATTGTCTTAAGGATTCCGGGGCACAGGTAAAAAATATTTTAGGTGCCCCTGTTTGGCAAAGCTTTGAATTTTATCACCCATGTTCTGCTAATTCAAGCCCCATGATGGCATACAAAATTGGCTTATATGTTAAATGTTGAGATGGAGATATAGAAAAAGGTAACACAAAGAAAATTTCACTTTGTCATGGGGGCCCTTAGAAAAGAGGATCCTGGGAGTCCCTGGGCAAGTGCCCAGTTTGCCTATGCCTTTAAACATCTCCAGCTAGGACGTGGTCAGCGCTAGCGGCTTCAAGGTGCTTTTATTCCATGACTTTCAGCCATGATGAACAAGCAGTGCTGCTGTATGGCTAAAAGACACCCCGACACTGACAACGCCAATAGCTCTTAGGTTGCCCAGACCTATTGGCTTTGTCAGTGGTTGCTTGTTTCCTTTTTTTTCAACTGCCCATAATGCAGAATCGCAGGCATTAACCCAGTTTCCACACTGGAGTCCCCGCACCGAAACTTCCACAGCCACTGTTTTATGCACAGACTTCCTGCTTTCCTAATCTGGAAGAGGAAGGACTTTGCAGTGATGTGCGAGATGCACACATCCAATGGCTGCAGAGAACTCACTTTACAGTCCTCATAAGACTGACGTCAGTAAGTAGTCGTGGCCGAGTGGTTAAGGCGATGGACTAGAAATCCATTGGGGTCTCCCCGCGCAGGTTCAAATCCTGCCGACTACGGTGCATTTTTATTGCTTGCATTAAAACACATTTTACACTATTGGCTTTATACATGGTCATGTTTTTTACAGAGCTCCATCAAGAATAAGCTTCAAGTGGAGAAGCGTGCATACAATTGAGCACGATCTATATATTGTTTCTCTGCATTAGGTGCAGACCCCTCATTTACCAGATTGGGCGATTTAGAAATGTTCGTTTCACGTCACGGGCAGACCTGGGTCGTGGGGCTCAACGCGGACGGAGGGTTTGGTGAGGTCCACACCGACCAGTGGCGGGATCACTGCTGGAAAAGAAAAACATGCCCTTCAGGAGCCCCGAATCCGGGGCTCGGAGCCTGTTAAACGAAGGGCCTTGTCCTGGAGGGAGAAGGAAAGCCCCGAAGAAGTTCATAAAACGGGGAAAATAGTCGCCGCTACCTTTCTCTATTGGTCACAAACATAGCGCCTGTTCACGTGGTTTAGGGCCTCAGAGCCCACGCTGCAGAGATCCGGGTGCATTCAGCACAAGTGGCAAGACAGCTAAAATGTCATGGTCTCCCAGTGGGTAACAAAGGTCCCCGCCGTGCGGCGGGGGCGGGGCTTCAGGGAGCCCCCTCAGCACAGCTCCTGGCCTGAGTGAGTCCGGAGGGGGTCCCCCTCCAGTTCCGTAACGCCACTGGCTCCCTAGCAGCAGTGGTCGACACTGGTAAACAAACACTTGGCAGTTTTACAAAACAAACCATGAGGTGTTTACAAAACCAACCACCTGGTGGTGGCAGCTCAAAGCAAACACTAAAAAGATAAAACAAACAGATGCTGACTACGAAATGTGATAATGTTGATATTTTAGTAAAGCGTTATGTTGTCTCTAAAAATAAGCGGCATTCTATACGACTTTATATGGGTTATACTGAGAACGAGTCGCTGAAATCTGTAAATTAATAGTTCCTCACATAACAGTGGACGGTACTACATTAAAGTTAACTCATGAATCATTAATGAAGTAATGGTATCGCAAAATGTGCCGCATTACGCCGCATGATTTGTCTTTTTGGGGGGCATAAAAAAGTAATTCCTGCCACATAATTTAGCCCTCCCCATCGCATAAGTTGGTCCTCCCCTGCTGCAAAATTCCAGTTGTACTGCTTACTAATTGGTATCGACAAAGGACCCCCTCGGATAGTGTTTCCGATGGACAGGAGAAGATGGAACTAGAATTGTATCAACTGGTGTGTAAAGCGCACTGGGTGTACTTTCCCAGGACTCGAACAATGCAGACAGTGACTGGATAAGAAGCATTTTCCATATCTGACGAGCCGGATGATGAGGACATCGTAAAGTGGACCAATCAACGACATGTGAACTGTGAAATATAAGAATTCATAGATTTGGTGCATAGACATTATTGGTTAAGGTTATAACGTACGATTAATTGACCAACATGACAGAGGGAAGAGAGATTAGATGTTAGGGGAGCGAGACTGCGACATCGTAAAGGTGATTCGAGATTCTGTCATTGGGCTCATACTCTCTGACCGAGAGCCTGATGTGATGCTGATCGACTGATGACCTGAGGACAGAGAGTGACTCTGTTGCTGATCCATACCAAGGATAGGTAGATATGACAATGTGACTGAATTATAATTTTGTGCTTTTTCTTTCTAGGTACCAACTGCACTGTCTAAATAGTATTTTTAGCTAGATGTTTTCTAAATTCTTATTTTCTAAATTGTTTTGTATGAAGTCCCACAAACTGATGCTAATCTGGGTTAGGTGAGGGTTTCCCATTCCATGGCAATTGACAGAGCACAAAGACAAATGATTGACGGACTAATTTGCTGAACTCCATGACACATAATGGCTTATTGCCTTTGATTCATTTGTTGACCTATGCTAATGCTTTAGAATGCACTCTGATGCAAGTTTTGATTAGCTTATGTTTTTGGCACCTTTTAATGAATTAATGCCGGATTTTGCATGAGTTGAATTGAGTTTGAACTAATCTCATGACTTGGTATTGTAACTAATAGAGAAATAAAATTACTAAAACGTATACTGAGTTGTGGTTATTATGATCGAAGAGTCATGGTGTGTTGCTATTGTCTTTGTTGATTATCGATTGATGCGTTGTCTAATGATTATTGAATTTTGTGTATTGGTTATTGGGAAACATTGGTCACATCATAGCTAGGATACTCCAGGCGAATCAAAAGGTTAATCGACCTATGTGCGTCCCCTTGTAAGTTTACTTATTAAGCACCGGCGTGTCCACAGTTTTTGGTAGCAGAGGATGGTTAGTTTTCTTGGAGAATTAGTTATGTGGTGACCAATGGTTATGGTGGTAGTTTAAGATAGGTCAGTTATTCATCATTATTGACATTTGAATTTTGTTTTTCGAAATGGCAATTGTAGCAAGAATGATGTCCCCTTAAGCCCAGAAATGACTTTCCCAGATCCTGGATCCTGCTAGTAGAGTTGGGTATGTTCTCGGCGTTCTAGTGATAGTGAGAAAGAGATAGGTTGCACTTGCACAGCTTATGCAAATCACAGGTGAATTGTGATGTATGTGAGAGAAATTAGGGAGTCTGAGTACTCCAGATGAGGTTTTTGTAGAAGTGTGTGTATTCCGCAGTATGAGAGTAGGGAAGTCGTCGAACTTCACATGAGTGTGGCGCTTTGTGCAAAAAAATTGTCCACGTGGTTGCTAATGGACGGACCCTGCATGGTCTAAGACTCCGGAATATATTGACAAGTGTAGGAGACATTTGGGTATATGTTGTAATCTGTCTGGCTTAGTAGGTTTATCAGGCGTGGTCAACAAGTCGGTGTGTGAGTTAAGGCGGGTGAGAGAAAAGTTTGACTGAGTTCTGGCGAGTCCTACGTGCACCAGGACAAGCCAATTGATCAGTTGAGAGTAAAATTTGTAGGTCAAATTGTGCTTGTGAATCTGGGAGACTGAGAAAGAGGAAAAGCTACATGAGCAAAAGGGCCATCAGTGAAAATCCTTAAGGTCTCTGAAGTAATTGTGTTACCTTCCCGTAGTAATCCAGCTGATTTGTTTTTAGTTTTTTGGATTTTGGTTAGTGCTTGCAATTTTTTGCATTAGTTGTGAGGTTCAGAGTTTTAGGAGGACAAGCCGCAAGATTTTGTCAGCTGCAGTACGCGTGAGTATGACGTCATTGGAGCCGCGCTGAGATAGGCTGGTTAGTGAGAAGGGTCGTGCACGGATTGGCAGCCGTCCGTGAGAGACAATTGGTTGAGAACGTGGGTGAAAGGAATCTTGGGAGTAAAAGTAATTTCCTGGTTTGATTCGAATACACAAAAGTAGAGAAGATGACTTTTTTCAAAGCATTTAAGAGTGCTCTAAAGGGAGATATTAAAGTGATTGTAGGGGAGCTTACCCCACCAGAAAATTCTCCAGCTTACATTGTGATGGAGGAGCGAGGTGTCTGCGCAATGTCTTTGGTTAAAGCAATGGTACAAATTGACAGAAAAACAGTTAGTTTTAGCATTTCCTGAGCATGAAACGTTTAATTTGAGAATTCTGGACCTGTTGCGGATGGCGCTGTATGAAACCAGGTCCCTTTTGAGACCAGCTCAGTTTGAGGCATTAGCAGTTTGGGAGCTGTTAGCAAGACAACAGCATGAAATAAAATTCCAAAGAAGAGGAAGAAAGGTAGAGAAGTCTTTAGCAGAAGCGAGATGGGATTAGGAACAGAAAAAGTGGAGAGCATTGACATTGCAGGATGTTAAGCTGTTTCCTGCTATTACACAGGGAGATGAGACAGCAGGGAAGAAAGCGACTAGCAAAAGCAATAAGAGTTCACCTGGAAGTAAAGAGGCGATAAGGCCTTCCATACTAGAGGAAGAATCAGATGATGAAGATCTTATTACTCAGATACTGAGGGACCGACCTCCACCATATGCGGTGCATGAGGGGGGTCCAAGTACCAGTTCTGATCCAATTGCCCCGGCACAGGCAATGGGGACAGTGAGTCCAGTACAGGTTGACAATGGACAGGTGCAAGGAGTGGCACTGAGTACTCTTAACATGTTGACTGCTTCAGTGGTCCAGGCACAGATGCATCCGCCACCGATACAGAGAACTTATCCTGAAGTACCGATTCTTAAAACAACTTCAAACTTAGTGGTGCCTGCGGAGCAAGTGGTTCCAAGACCGTTGTTGGTTCAGGCTGAGCCAACTCCGATAATGATGCCCCAGACGCAGCCATAAGGTATGCCGAGGTTCACACCGATCCAGGGACACAGTCAGATTTAACCCCGGTAATGAATCAGAGTATGGGAGTAACTCTTCCCCAAAATACAGGTGCTATAGTAACCCTAGAAGCAATATCGCTGCCGTTTACTGTTGGCCTGGCAGTACCATTGTTTGCACAGAAGAAATCAATCACAGGGAAACAGGGTGAGATGTCACAGAGCCTTGTAAGGAGGGGTACAAGAGAGCATGTGCAGGCAGTTTCTTCCACGGGTCATACTTTTGATGGATCAAGGTCACTAATGGATCTCAGTCCACTTGTTGCCCGTCCCGATACTGT
Source organism: Pleurodeles waltl (assembly GCF_031143425.1). NCBI lineage: Eukaryota > Metazoa > Chordata > Amphibia > Caudata > Salamandridae > Pleurodeles > Pleurodeles waltl. Next base: position 105,060,886 of record NC_090451.1, on the reverse strand, counting down.
AAATGGCCCAAGTGTAAGTCAGAGCTTAAAGCTTTTGACCCTGCAACCTCCAAGTGCAGTGGTGCAGCTGGTGCCATCACCAAAGGTGAGTAACATCACGTTACAGGAATTGACAGCACAGCAGCTGAATGAGTGGTTAGACAGTCTGAACACCTCACAGAATGTGTCCAAGAGTGAAGAGCAGATTGATTGTGCTAGGTTGAGTATGGAAATAACTGAACTAGTTGAAGGATCGATGGGGGTGAATACATTAGAATCCTATACTGAAGAAGAGCTGAGATACTTATGTCCGAGAAGTGGGCAAAATACATCAGAAATTGGCAGATTTAGCAGAAAAACATGATATAGAAATCGGGAAAACAAAGCATTTGAAAAGGAGCTACAGGTAAGATTTTGAGGCAAAGGATTTTGAACACATGAGGTCAGCCGGGATGAAGGCACACCTTAAAGAACTATTGCAGGGTGCTCAAATTTGGGGAGCATTAGAAAAGTGGGGCGGCAGATGGGCAAAGAAGAAAGATAAGAGAAAACAAGATTCACAAGAAGGGTCTGAAGGTGTACAAAAGGATAAGGATCCAGTAAAGATTTTACCAATGAGAGAGATTCCAGGAGGGCAGTTCGTTCATGTTCCTTTGCACAGGAGTGGTATTCTGTCATTCACAAATGATTATCCAAAACTAAGGGAGAAACCGGTTGAGTGGTATCAGCAGACAGAAAGGTTTGTGAAGCTCTCGAAATGTTTGTGGGAAGACCTGGATACTTTATTAGAAATAGTGGTTCCAGACTATTTGTGGGTTGAGTGTAAGAGAGCAGTAGATTGGCCGACAAGTGAACCAGAAAGGGATAAAACGACAGGTGCACTATCCCCTGAAGTAATGAAGTAGTATTTAGTGATTTAATTCCTGAAGACAAAACTTTTGCCTAAAAATATAGATTGGCAGAGGATTGACAGGACAGTGCAGGAGGTAAAGGAGTAGATACATGCGTACTATGAGAGATTGTTAAAAGCGTTCAAGGAGTACAGTGGCAAGGAAGCAATCAAGCCAAAACACATGTTGCATTTTGTGTTCAGGTTTGTGGAAGGACTGAGACCTGAAATAGGTCAGATGATTAAGAGTCATTTAATTTGTTGGCAAGCGAAGCCAATTGATGAGGTATTGCAGTATGCTACACACTGTAGTGACGAGATTGAGTTGAAGCAGAAAAAGCTGAAAGAAAAGGAGATGTTGATGCAGATAAAGGCAGAACAAACAGGAGTGCAGGGAACTTTTGTTCAACAGATACCACAGCAGCAGGGAACTGTCATGTTCCAGCCTTAGATGAGAGGTAGTGGTCATGGAGGAAATATGAATCTGGGACCGGATTTGAGTACTATAGTGGTTCAAAATGATGTGCAAGGGATGCAGAAGATGTTATCATGTCACATTTGGGGGGCTGAGGGACACTGGAAGCGGGAATGTCCAATGATGGTGCAGGAAGGTGTTGTTCAGCAAAATGGTGATGTCAATTCATTTCAAAATGTAAGAATGCCAAGGATGAGAGGTCCTAATCCAAATTTTCAGAATAACATGAATCAGATGCAAAGTTTTCAACCCATGCAACAGGTGAAGATGCCTCGTGAACCGTTGACCCAGTTGCAACCAGTGCAGCAGCAGGATCCTATGGTACCTAGACAGAAAATGCAGATACCTCAAGCCCCGATGGAGCAGCAACAGGTGATACTTCCTCAACAGGTCACGGGTCAGAGACAAGACAGAAATAATAACGCAGTGCACCAATTCCCGTTACACAATGAGAGTGAAATAAATGGTGAATGGATGAGTGATAGTTCAGAAGAGGAGCCATGTGTGCTCCCAGCTTCCTTAGAAGTAGACCAGAGAGAACCCTATGTGAGAGGGAAGGTGATGGGTCACAAGGTCTCATTTTTGGTAAAAATGTAAATTAGCACTTGTATAGCGCACTACTCACCCGTTAGGGTCTCAAGGTGCTGTACTCATACCGCTATGGAACCCCTCCTGGCTTTTCCCTGTGATGCACCCACTCCTGAGCACCCCCAGGGTGAAGCCAGGCATCCAAGTGCTGTTGGGGCCGTTGTGGAGATTAAGCAAGCTATTGCCCAGAGTTGCAGAGTGGGACCCATGAATTAGATTAGGCACCGAGGCGAGAATTATCTGGTCAAGGGGAATTGAGCCCAAGACCTGCCGAAGCGGGACTTGAACCCTGGTCTTGAGCCAGATCTCTGCTTGAGGGTCTGCCGCTCTAACCATTGAGCCACACTTCTCCACACAGGAGCTATGCACTCTATAGTAAGAAGTGCAGAAATCCCGCATTTGCCTCTTTCAGGAAGAACAGTTCAGGTTGTGGGGGTAGCGAATAAGCATTTGACAAATCCGATCACAGATCCAGTACAAGTTGAGATTGGTAACTTCCAAGGACTGCATACGTTTGTAGTCTGTGATTCGAGTCCAGTATCCCTATTCGGAAGGAACTTATTGTGTAAAACAGGGTGTTCAATTACTTGTTCAAATGATGGAATTGAGATTCAGACCAATAGTGATGATGAAGAAGACCCAGCTCCAGAAGTTGAGAGTGAAACTACAAATGAAGAGTACCCTTTGATTGAGTTTTTCCCAATGTTTACAGTGAAAGAGCTTCATTCTGATTTGCAGGGAACAGTACAGGAAAACGTGTGGGATCTGACGGGTGAAGAAGTGGGTTTGATCAAGGGAGTGGAACCGATTAAGGTTACTTTGAAGCCAAATGTAGTGTTTCCGCAGCTTCCACAGTACAATATGGCACAAGATGTCTTGATGAAAGTGGCGCAGATAATTGGAGATTTTGTGAAGCAGGGAGTCTGGAAAGAAATGCTGAGCAGCCCATGCAATTCACAGATAATGGGTTTGAAGAAGCCGTTTAGGAAGGTACAAATTGTACAGGATTTGAGAAAAGTAAATGACATGGTGGTCAAGTGTTGTCCTGTGGTGCCAAATCCATCAGTAATAATGTTCCAGATTCCATGTGATGCAGAATGGTTCACAGTGGTTGATTTGTCACAAGCTTTCTTTTCTGTGCCTCTTCATGAGGATAGTCAGTTTCTATTTAGTTTCAAATTCCTAGACAGAGTCTACAGCTGGTGCAGACTTCCTCAAGGGTACACGGAGTCACAAACCTTGTTTAACCAGATCTTGAAAAAGAACTTGGAGTCATTCAAATTGCCGTTTCAATCAACTCTGGTACAGTACATTGATGATTTGTTGATTGCATCCAAAACAAGGGACGAGTGTAAGTACGACTCGATTCTCCTGTTGAATAATTTGGGAAAGTTTGGTCATAAAGTGTCAGCATTGAAGTTGCAGTACTGTCAGAAGACAGTGAAGTATTCGGGTCACCAAATTGAGAAAGGGTCGAGGAGAATTTCCAGAGAAAGGATTACAATGATATTGCAGATAAGTCCCTCGACTTCACAGAGGAATGTCAGGATGTTTCTGTGAATGGTAGGTTATTGTCGTCAGTGGATTCCAAATTTTGCTGAGATTTCAAAGCCATTACAGAAGCTTACACATAAGGATGTCATTCATCCCATAGCATCAGACCAGGAACAGATGAAAGCGTTCACTGAGTTGAGAGATTTTGTGCAGAGCTTCAGCGTTGGGTATGCCTGATTACTCAAACCCTTCACATTGTTTTGTCGTGAGCGTGATGCATGTTCACTGTCTGTTTTGACTCAGGTCCATGGAGGTGCTTATTGCCCACTAGCATATTTTTCAGCTACCTTGGACCCAGTTGCAGCACCCTTACCAGGTTGTTTTCATGAGGTTGCTGCAGTTGGTCAGAGTCTTTCACAGGTTGAAGGAGTAGTGATGGGATATACCCTGACGGTAATGGTCCCTCACTCAGTTGAGATTTTACTGACAAGGACGAAAACACAATACTTGACTGGTGCCAGACTGACGAGATATGAGACAAGCATTTTGGGTGCTCCTAATGTGACACTGAAAAGATGTACAGTGCTGAACCCATCAACTTTACTTCCAAGTGATACTGTTGAAATTGAAAAAGAGGAAGACATTGAGCATGATTGTCTTGAGGTAATTGAGTTGTGCACAAAACTGAGACCTGACATCAGTGATACTCGATTGGAAGAAAATTACCAAATTGTTTTAGTTGATGGTTCATGTCTCAGAGATGGTACAGGGGCATTGAGAGCAGGATATGCCGTGTGCACAACTACAGGTACTTTAGGAGCTTCCGGGATTCGAGGAGTATATTCTGCACAAGTAGCAGAATTGGTTGCTCTTACCAGAGCGTGCCATGTTTTTGCTAGACTGTGAGTCATTATTCATACAGATAGCCAATACGCATTTGTAATTGTTCATGATTTTGGTCAATTATGGTCTCATTGGGAGGGATGCCATGGTTCGTCTGTTGAAAATTGATTGGTTTAACCCCAAGGTTAGACAAGCAGCAGAAGCAGTTTGCCATCGCTGTGTTATTTGTCAGCAATTAAATGAGGGGCAAGAGACTTTGGTGAACTTGAGCCACATTAGAAGAGCAGGAGGTCCATTCAGCAGAATGCAATTGGATTTCATTGAGATGCCTGCGTGTGGGGGTTTGAAATATGTGTTGGTGACTGTGTGCATTTTTAGTCACTGGATTGAAGCGTATCCTACAAGAAGGAATGCCTCACAGTAGCAAAGCTGTTGCTTAGAGAGTTGATACCATGTTTCGGATTTCCGATCTCTTTAGAATCAGATAGGGGAACGCACTCCAATAATGAGGTGATTGAACTTTTGTGTGCAGCAATAAACAATGAGCAGAAGTTGCATTGTAGTTACCGCCCTGAAGCATCAGGACTAGTGGAACAGATTAATGGTACTTTGAAATCAAGAATTGCCAAAATGTGTGCAGCCACGAAATTGAAATGGCCAGATGCATTGCCTTTGGTGTTGATGTCAATGAGAAATACACCTGACAGGAAGACAGGGCTGTCGCCCCACGAGATCCTTATGGGCAGAGCAATGAGATTGCCAGCAGTTCCAGCCAATGCACTTGTCAATATTACAGATGATATGGTGTTGGATTACTGCAAGGGTCTAGCTGATGTGGTCCGCTCTTTCTCTCAGCAGGTGGAGGCCACCAAACTGCCACCAATTCACGATCCAGGGCACAACCTGAGAGCTGGCGACTGGGTTGTTGTCCGAAAACATGTTCGCAAGATGTGTTTGGAGCCATGTTGGAGAGGTCCGTATCAGGTGATTTTGTCAACTACGACAGCAGTGAAGTGTGCTCAGTTGATCATTCCAGTTTCTCATAACTGGGAGGAGCTGGCAGAGAGATTCCATCAATGCATGAACAAGATCAACAGCTGGATGAGCTGCAATTGGCTTAAACTGAATGGGGAAAAGACGGAAATAATTGTTTTCGGCATAGACACTAACTTATGGGGCCCCTGCTGGTAGCCAGAGTCCTATGGTGTTTGAAAAATGCCTATAATTTGAGCAACAAGTCAACCAGACGGTTAAATGTTGTTACGGGGCATTGAAAATGCTTAAGAAAATGTTTCCCTTTATCCAGAAAGACCTGAAAATGGTGGTGGTCCTGGCGCTTGTGATTTCTAAATTGGATTATTGCAACACCCTTATGTTAAACATCAGAAAGTCCACACTCCATAGACTACAGCGAATTCAGAACGCGTGGCCCGTTTGGTCTTAGATCTGCTGCACTCCTCATCCACCAGCTGGAGTCTTAGACATCTCCACTGACTCCCTGTGGAAAAACGTATTAAGTTTAAAACTCTCTGCTTAACTTACAAAGCCCTTCATCAGGTCGGTTGCGATTATCTTAGGTCGGCCTTGCAACCCTACCAGCCCGCCCGGCTGCTTAGATCTTCTACCTAGCAGCTCATTGCTGTGCAGCACTGCCATAGGGTTAGATGGGGGGACAAAGCCTTTTCGCTAGGGGTAGCGAGACTCTGGAACGCACTCCCTCTTGCCATTAGGCAGATAGAGTCTTATTTTAGTTTTAGAAAGAAATTGAAAACCTGGTTGTTCTCCCTTTAGGGAGTCTTGGGACTCTTGGACACCCTTGGCGATGGTCCCCTCTCTGCTTCGCATCCCCGTAACTCACCGACTCTCCTCAGCGCTTCGATGCTACGGCCGGAATGCGCTTTACAAATACAAATACATACGTATAGGGATCCCGAACTGGATTCACACGAGTCATACAAAGAAAGTGGCATGTCCACTGGATCATGAAGAAGTGTTATTGAGAGCACCAACAACTGTGAAGCAAGTTACAGCACCAGAACCAGAGAAGGAACAAAGAGAATCTGAAGCTGAACCAGAACTCGTGGAAGATGGTTCTATCACCCCTGTAAGAGATGAAAATGAAGAGTTACAGGAGGGTGCTGGAGAATCTATCTCGACGGACGCAGCAGGAGAGCCTAGCACAGCTGGAGTTCTCCAAGAAGTAGACGATTCTGAGAAACAAACAGAGTAAGTGCCAGACCAAGTCGGGGAGGGAGTTGAGCAGGATCGAAGCCAAAGTGATCTGACTCCTCCTGAGCCTGTTGTAGGTCCATCAAGAGAAAACACCATAGAAAAAGAAAAGGAGACATGTCCAATCCTGAAGAAAATATTGACAGAAGGTTCAAGGAAAGGAGATAAATGGCCTGAATCGCAAGTAGAGAAAATGAAGAAAGTGGTTATCGATCAAACAATAGGGGAGGAAGTAGATATCACGAGAAAAGAAGAAGTGAGTGAAGGAGAGTTAAGTGGCAATCGAAAGTTGAAGAGAAAGAGAATAGCAAGTTGAAGATGCGCAGGTCCTGAATTGGCGTATGCAACCACAAACAAATGGCAACATGAGTTTATGTCTTTTTGCTTTGATAGGGAAGTTCCGAATCAATATTTTGATGTGACCTGAAGGTGATCAAGGAGCTGAACTGCTGAAACAAACTTGAGAAATATTTTGAGAAAAGAGACTGTTGAAAGTAAACTAAAAACTGGGAAAAGGTTGGAAAAGGGTTTACTCCAGTGGGAAATTGGCTTAGTAATATTTGGAATGGGGTGCTACTAAAAATCACACAGGGGATATTGATTGTAATTGCTTGCATATTAGGAATATGGGGATTATGTAAATTGTGTCAAAAGATTAAATTGAAAAGGTCTAAAAATAATCAGAGGAGGGAAGAACGAAACAGGGAAAGAATCTATAGGGAGGGTTTGAGAAGAAGACAAAATGCTGAGGAAAACGAATTATGAAATTATAAATGGGAAAAGTAGTGTGATGACATATTTAGTCATCAGAGGAGGGATTGTTAATACAAAAGTCTTAATTAGAAAAATTATTAATGAATGTTTATGAATTTGAATAATCAAATTGGTAGAAAATGATTAACAGAAAAATAATATGCACGTTTGAAATTGTGACCTCAGCGATTGGCCACCAGTATTTACGAAATGTACTAAAATATAATTAATCCACGTGAAATATTGAAAATATATTAGATTAATGTAGTAATATGTCATATTGAGAGTTATAACTTATATTTTACAATAATTGTAGGCCTTAACTTAGCGAGTGTCTTGGCCAAGTCTTGCCAGGCCTCACGTAGAAGCTGTATTTCTTAAACGTTCAATGAAAAGTGCTGACAAGATACACTAACCAGGAACATCTCATTGTTTAATAAAATTTGCTTAGCTGAAGCTTCTATGTTAACTGATGGACAGGAGATGATGGAACTAGAATTGTATCAACTGGTGTGTAAAGCGCACTGGGTGTACTTTCCCAGGACTCGAACAATGAAGACAGTAACTGGAGAAGAAGATGCAACATTTTCGATACCTGACGAGCCGGATGATGAGGACATCGTAAAGTGGACCAATCAATGGCATGTGAACTGTGAAATATTAGAATTCATAGATTTAGTGCATAGACATTATTGGTTAAGGTTATAATGTATGATTAATTGACCAATTGGAAATTGGGGGATAGTCTGGGTGACTTTGATATAACAACATGACAGAGGGAAGACAGAGTAGATGCTAGGGGAGCGAGACTGCGAGATCGTAAAGGTGATTCGAGATTCTATCATTGGGCTCATACTCTCTGACTGAGAGCCTGATGTGATGCTGATCGACTGATGACCTGAGGACGAAGACTGACTCTGTTGCTGATCCATACCGAGGATAGGTAGATATGACAATGTGACTGAATTATCATTTTGTGCTTTTTCTTTCTAGGTACCAATTGCTCTGTCTAAATAGTATTTTTAGCTAGATGTTTTCTAAATTCTTTTTTTCTAAATTGTTTTGATTGAAGTCCCACATGTTGATGCTAATCTAGGTTAGGTGAGGGTTTCCCATTCCACGACAATTGACAGAGCACAGAGACAAATGATTGACGGACTGATTTGCTGAATTCAATGACACATAGGGCCTTATTACAGCCATGGTGGCCGGCGGTACACTGGCGGTAACACCGCAAACAGGCTGGCGGTGTACCGGCAGTGAATTATGACCGTGGCGCATTAGCCCCGGCCATACCACAAGCCCATCCAACTGACCACCAGGCTTCCGCCAGACGGTCATAATCCCCAGGGTAGCGGTGCAAGCACCACTGCCCTGGGGATTATGAGTCCCCAACCGCCAGCCTGTCCATGGCGGTAAACACCGCCATGGAAAGGCTGGCGGTAAGGGGTGTAGGAGGCTGGACTGGCTTGTAGTGAGTACCAAGGGGTACTTGCACCTTGCACCAGGCCCAGTTATCCCTTATTAGTGTATAGGGTGTCTAGCAGCTTAGGCTGATAGATAATGGTAGCTTAGCAGAGCAGCTTAGGCTGAACTAGGAGACGTGTGAAGCTACTACAGTACCACTTAGTGTCATATGCACAATATCATAAGAAAACACAATACACAGTTATACTAAAAATAAAGGTACTTTATTTTTATGACAATATGCCAAAGTATCTTAGAGTGTACCCTCAGTGAGAGGATAGGAAATATACACAAGATATATATACACAATAGCAAAAATATGCAGTATAGTCTTAGAAAACAGTGCAAACAATGTATAGTTACAATAGGATGCAATGGGGAAACATAGGGATAGGAGCAACACAAACCATATACTCCAAAAGTGGAATGCGAACCACGAATGGACCCCAAACCTATGTGACCTTGTAGAGGGTCGCTGGGACTATTAGAAAATAGTGAGAGTTAGAAAAATAACCCTCCCCAAGACCCTGAAAAGTGAGTGCAAAGTGCACTAAAGTTCCCCTAAGGACAAAGAAGTCGTGTTAGAGGAATAATGCAGGAAAGACACAAACCAGCAATGCAACAACTGTGGATTTCCAATCTAGGGTACCTGTGGAACAAGGGGACCAAGTCCAAAAGTCACAAGCAAGTCGGAGATGGGCAAATGCCCAGGAAATGCCAGCTGCGGGTGCAAAGAAGCTTCTACTGGACAGAAGAAGCTGAGGTTTCTGCAGGAACGAAAAGGGCTAGAGACTTCCCCTTTGGTGGACGGATCCCACTCGCCGTGGAGAGTCGTGCAGAAGTGTTTTCCCGCCGAAAGAACGCCAACAAGCCTTGCTAGCTGCAAATCGTGCGGTTAGCGTTTTTGGACGCTGCTGAGGCCCAGGAGGGACCAGGAGGTCGCAAATTGGACCAGCAGAGAGAGGGGACGTCGAGCAAGACAAGGAGCCCTCTCTGAAGCAGGTAGCACCCGGAGAAGTGCCAGAAACAGGCACTACGAGGATGCGTGAAACGGTGCTCGCCGAAGTTGCACAAAGGAGTCCCACGTCGCCGGAGACCAACTTAGAAAGTCGTGCAATGCAGGTTAGAGTGCCGTGGACCCAGGCTTGGCTGTGCACAAAGGATTTCCGCCGGAAGTGAACAGGGGCCGGAGTAGCTGCAAAGTCGCGGTTCCCAGCAATGCAGCCCAGCGAGGTGATGCAAGGACTTACCTCCACCAAACTTGGACTGAAGAGTCACTGGACTGTGGGGGTCACTTGGACAGAGTCGCTGGATTCGAGGGACCTCGCTCGTCGTGCTGAGAGGAGACCCAAGGGACCGGTAATGCAGCTTTTTGGTGCCTGCGGTTGCAGGGGGAAGATTCCGTCGACCCACGGGAGATTTCTTCGGAGCTTCTGGTGCAGAGAGGAGGCAGACTACCCCCACAGCATGCACAAGCAGGAAAACAGTCGAGAAGGCGGCAGGATCAGCGTTATAGAGTTGCAGTAGTCGTCTTTGCTACTATGTTGCAGGTTTGCAGACTTCCAGCGCGGTCAGCAGTCGATTTGTTATCAGAAGGTGAAGAGAGAGATGCAGAGGAACTCGGCTGAGCTCATGCATTCGTTATCTAAAGTTTCCCCAGAGACAGAGACCCTAAATAGCCAGAAAAGAGGGTTTGGCTACTTAGGAGAGAGGATAGGCTAGCAACACCTGAAGGAGCCTATCACAAGGAGTCTCTGACGTCACCTGGTGGCACTGGCCACTCAGAGCAGTCCAGTGTGCCAGCAGCACCTCTGTTTCCAAGATGGCAGAGGTCTGGAGCACACTGGAGGAGCTCTGGACACCTCCCAGGGGAGGTGCAGGTCAGGGGAGTGGTCACTCCCCTTTCCTTTGTCCAGTTTCGCGCCAGAGCAGGGCTAAGGGGTCCCCTGAACCGGTGTAGACTGGCTTATGCAGAATTGGGCACCTCTGTGCCCAACAAAGCATTTCCAGAGGCTGGGGGAGGCTACTCCTCCCCTGCCTTCACACCAGTTTCCAAAGGGAGAGGGTGTCACACCCTTTCTCAGAGGAAGTTCTTTGTTCTGCCATCCTGGGCCAGGCCTGGCTGGACCCCAGGAGGGCAGCTGCCTGTCTGAGGGGTTGGCAGCAGCAGCTGCAGTGAAACCCCAGGAAGGGCAGTTTGGCAGTACCAGGGTCTGTGCTACAGACCACTGGGATCATGGGATTGTGCCAACTATGCCAGGATGGCATAGAGGGGGCAATTCCATGGTCATAGACATGTTACATGGCCATATTCGGAGTTACCATTGTGAAGCTACATATAGGTAGTGACCTATATGTAGTACACGCGTGTAATGGTGTCCCCGCACTCACAAAGTTCAGGGAATTGGCTCTGAACAATGTGGGGGCACCTTGGCTAGTGCCAGGGTGCCCTCACACTAAGTAACTTTGCACCTAACCTTTACCAGGTAAAGGTTAGACATATAGGTGACTTATAAGTTACTTAAGTGCAGTGTAAAATGGCTGTGAAATAACATGGACGTTATTTCACTCAGGCTGCAGTGGCAGGCCTGTGTAAGAATTGTCAGAGCTCCCTATGGGTGGCAAAAGAAATGCTGCAGCCCATAGGGATCTCCTGGAACCCCAATACCCTGGGTACCTCAGTACCATATACTAGGGAATTATAAGGGTGTTCCAGTAAGCCAATGTAAATTGGTAAAAATGGTCACTAGCCTGTTAGTGACAATTTGGAAAGAAATGAGAGAGCATAACCACTGAGGTTCTGATTAGCAGAGCATCAGTGAGACAGTTAGTCACTACACAGGTAACACATTCAGGCACACTTATGAGCACTGGGGCCCTGGGTTACCAGGGTCCCAGTGACACATACAACTAAAACAACATATATACAGTGAAAAATGGGGGTAACATGCCAGGCAAGATGGTACTTTCCTACAAGGGGCACTCGGGGGCCCCCAGGCACAGCCCCATCGTGCATTTCACTGCCTGCACCCGTTGCACATCAACATTGCCGCTGGCCCTATTATGAGCCGACTGCAATGTTGATGTGACTTTTCCGCTGGGCCAGCGGACGCAAACACCATTTCCGTCCGCTGGCCCAGCGGAAAAGTCATAATAGGGAGCCACATATACCGCCAGCACTGGCGGTATAGTTGTGCCCGCGGCTTCGGCGGTGTTTTAGTAAGATCGCCGAAGTCGTAATGAGGGCCATAATGACTTATTGCCTTTGATTCATTTGTTGACCTATGCTAATGCGTTAGAATGTACTCTGATGCAAGTTTTGATTAGGTTATGTTTTTGGCACCTTCTAACTAATTAATACTGGATTTTGCTTGAGTTGAATTGAGTTTGAATTAATCTCATGACTTGGTATTGTAACTAATAGGGAAATAAAATTGCTAAAACGTATACTGAGTTGTGGTTATTATGACTGAAGAGTCATGGTGTGTTGCTATTGTCTTTGTTGATTATTGATTAATGCTTTGTCTAATGGTTATTGAATTTTGTGTATTGATTATTGGGAAACATTGGCCACATCATAGCTAGGATACTCCATGAAAATCAAAAGGTTCATCGACCTATGCGCGTCCCCTTGTAAGTTTACTTATTAAGGACCGGCGCGCCAACACACCTCTTTCTGTGTATAGTGCATAATTGTTTTGAAAATGGTCCAATCGCCACTTTCTCAAAACCTAAAAAGACAGGGGCAAGAGGGTAGGAGTAGAAGAAATGAGAACTGAATGGCATGGTCTTTCCAAACAGATCTTGCGTTTTAAGTTCTTGATCTCAGTGGTTCTAACAGCCATGCATGAAGGGAGGAAGCAGGAGCTATATTAGGGAGCAGAATAGCAGAGAAGATTGAAGCAGCTAATATAGGGGCGTATTTGGTGGATGGCCAAGGGGGCCAGTGAGAGGCATCAGGACGTGAGAGCTGAAGAACATGATTTATCTGTTGTAGAGATGCTGGGGTAGGCCAGAAGGAGAGCCTAACAGGTAAGAGATTGCCTCTTCCCAATCTGAACAGCTCGACATGTAAGGCTATCCTAATGCTTCCCGCTAACAATCTATTTACTCATCCTCCTAACTTTATGATTATTGGTTAAATAACCTGAGGATTACTTTCATCCAGTCCTGGTTTTACAACCACAAATACTAAACATACTAGGACTTGCCAGTTGTGTCTAAAAGGTGAGAAGAAGGAAGCAAGAGCTGATGAGCTCCTCCAATCCCTGGGGGCTTATGTTTCTGGGAGGATGGGGCCATCAGGGCTACAGTAGGAACCATCCACAGGGAGTGGAAGGTCAGCACTGGCCTCACCTCACGTGACTTGGAGTGGACTTTCAGCCCTCAAGACCTCGACCTCGGTTGCTCAGCTGACATCTCCATGGAGGACCCTGTGCTCCTATCGCAGCAAGAGCCGGAGCTCGTCTTAGTGGCAAGTTGAAGTACACGGGGAACGTGAGGTGCATGCAGCAGGATCTTTGGGGCAACTGCAAGTAGGCATGTCAGAAGCTTTGGTGGTGCCAGGTTCCACATTTTTGCGTGTGGTCTCGGTTTGGTTTCTGATTGACGGAACAGTTTGGAAAACATGCATTCTTGGGGTAAATACATTATATGACAAGCAGGACGCATGAGAGGGGACTAAGAGGCAGCAGAAAGGGAGAGGAATGTGGTTTGGTACAAGTGCTAAGTGAGAACACACAATATTCTGTAAAATAGCCAAAGTTTTTGAGAACTTTCACACAAAGTGTGTGCTTTTTTGTCTGTGTGTATTTAAAAATACCTGCTTTAATCCAACTCATATCTCATAATAATACCCAATTGAAAGCACCTGTACCCAAATATTTATAAGAAAATACAATTATTAGGGGAGTAAATAGAGTGTAGAGCTAGTGAACGCAGCATCCACTTTGGGTGAGAGAACATTTGACTTCTATTTACATATCTCCATCTAACACACTGGGTGATCTTTGCCAATTTTCTTTCACTGTTAGTGCATCAACACCTACAATGTAAACTGGAGGCTCTGAAAAACGGGTCTTCCTGAATGACACCTTGTGTTAGCTCCTCCCCTGCATAACAAAGCCAAGTTTTATACTGCAATCTACAAAATAAATCACTCTTTAAAGTAAGTGTTAACCCCTTGATGCCATTTAGTAGTCTCAGCTGCGACCCCTGGCTTGACCTTTGTGACTCCTGGCACTGCCTTTGCTACCCATGGCCTCAGAACTGGCACAATCAGTGGCAAGAATGGAAGGTAAACTGAGTCTTGATGAGCACGGTTTACTTTCTTTTGCACCCTCTAGGTCTTGGACATTGACCTATAGGTTCTCTGAAATAAATACATTCAGCAGTGCAAGGCACGCTCTTCTGAGAAGAAAATTAAATAAAAAATAAACACATTTTTAAATAAGTTGTTGCCATGTTTCATTATCCAGAATACATGAAAAAAAGATGTGTTTGGGAAAAAAAACGTAACCTCTGCTTGCACTAGTAATAATACCTTACACATTAATGTAAGTCAAGATTTATTGACAATAAGAAATTATTTAAGCCAATAACATAATTCATATTCACTATATAATCTATATCAATGAATGCAGGTGGACATAACTACTATTGTGTTTAAAATCCTTTTTCTCCCTATTGTTTATCAATGCGTTTTTTTTTTTATATAAACTAGTGGAATCATTACATTTTGCTACTTTGTGGTATAAATAATACAGGCTCGTAGTGCTGTTCTGTGTTTTTGGCAGTACACCCTCTTCAAAGAAAAACATACATTTCTTGTAATAAAAAGAGAAATGAAAAGTGTACCACTGGCATGTCAAGTCAGCCCCATGATTAAATGTTGGTTGTATCTAAAATAGGCATTTACATGTGTTGCATTGTTGTATTAATCATGCAGTTATTATGAAACTGCAGTGATGGCAAATATTGTGGCTTCATCAGGGATAAGGTCATGTGACATCCCTTCTTAGGAAGATTAAGGGTCATGTGATGTTACTTCCCGTGATGTCATTGAGGTCAAAGGGTGTGCGATTTCACTTATACTACCCCTGGCATTTTATCAATCGACATCCATGTGTTAACTATTTCCTAACACAAAGACTGACATTTAAACAACACCAGAAGGATTGAAGTATGAGTTCACCCTGCTGGAGTTGCATTGATTTTCATATGGGTTGCACATAGTTCTTTGTATGTTCATTCACTAAGTTAATACACCCATGAAGTGCACAACTCAATCATCAATAATCAACTGGATGTTTTATTTATAACAGAAACGTGGTTAAAGTCCTGGGCCAACCCTGTTATCACGATGGCTCTCCCCTTGGGGTTTACTATGATCAGACGTGACGGGGAGGAAGGTCGTGGGGGCCGAGTAGCCAATGTCTTTCGGGACACCTGGGAATGCAGCTCCTTTGATTTTGTTTCTCTTAAGGGAGCTGAGTATCTTGGTTTCTGCTTTAAAATCAGCCCCTCGCATTCAGTGGCAGGCTGCCTACTCTATCATCCCCCAGGCTCTGGGAAATCATTTCTTTCCACCGTAGGAGAAGCCTTTGCTTCCTTAATCCATTATGCTACCTTTCATGTCTGTTGTGTCTTAGCCCTAAAAAGGGCTATAACACTCGCCGCTTGTTCCGACTCGTTATGGTAAAGAACACACGCAACTCCGTATTTGAGTGTTCGGGTCGGCGTGGCAGGGTGCGGCCTTTCAATCGGGAGCGCCCGGCAGCACGGGTCTCCGACTGCTCGTCGCGACTAATCACACCTCCTGCCATGCCCCTTTTTATTTTATAGCTCCGGGCCGGAGGCCACGGAGCAAACCATAAATACACAAATGAAAGGTGAAACCCCTCGGGAACATCCGGGGATTTCACCTAGGGTGTTATACAACGCTAAACACCCCTTTCCCAGGCAGAGTGTCCAATGGCCAGTTACATCACTGGCCAGCGACACTACATTCCTCCACAAAATACAAAAACTGAAACACCACACAAAACACTTGGGGGGTCATTCCGACCGCGGGAGCACCGCCAACAGGCTGGCGGTGCTCCCTTGGGCATTCTGCTGCGCCGCCATGGGGATTCCGACCCCCTACCGCCATCCTGTTCCTGGTGGTTTTGGCCGCCAGGAACAGGATGGCGGTATGGGGTGTCGTGGGGCCCCTGGGGGCCCCTGCAGTGCCCATGCCGATGGCATGGGCACTGCAGGGGCCCCCGTAACAGGGCCCCACTGAGAATTTCAGTGTCTGCATAGCAGACACTGAAATTCGCGACGGGTGCAACTGCACCTGTCGCACCCTTTCCACTACGCCGGCTCCATTCAGAGCCGGCATCCTCGTGGAAAGGGGTTTCCCGCTGGGCGGGCGGGCGCCTTCTGGCGGTCGCCCGCCCGCCCAGCGGGAAACACAGAATAACCGCGGCGGTCTTCTGACCGCGCAGTGTTATTCTGGCGGCTCCCGCCGGCACCGCGGTTACCGCGGCCGGCGGGAGTCAGAATGACCCCCTTGATCATTAATCGCACAAATGATCACGTAGGTGGATTGAGGGACAGGGATTACTCCGCAAACTATATCTGGCAGACCCAGAGCGTTGAGACACCAACTCGGGGGCCTGCCCACCAGTCACTTGCTCGATCGGGGTAGAAACAGGAACACCAACACTTCGATCCTCAGAATCAACCGTTGAACTCTCCCCTTCTGGCCCCAAAGACAAAGGACCAACATCATCAGTGTCACAAAAACCTTCTTCTCCAATATCTCCCGAAGAGTGGAACCTCTTAAACAGCGATACATTGCGGGTCACCGTGTCACTACCACGCTGGGCAACAACAGCAGATCCGTTCCTTTGGACAATTCTCCACAGTACCGAACTGAAAGGCCTACGAAATGTACTACCAGGCAGGGTTTGTTTTAGCAGCACTTGATCACCCACTTGGAGATCAGACACAGTCGCTCGTCGAGCACGGCTGACCCGTTGATTAGACACCCGCCTTTTCTCCTGAACCAAATCTCGAGCCATAGCTGGAGGAAACCAGGAAGAATGATGAGGAATGGCATCAACAGACGCCCTCCCAAATGCGACATGACTAGGTGCTCGGCTTGTGGTGGAATGGGGCGTCTGTCTATAGTTCAGTAGAAACGAGAAAATGGCATATTCAACAGCTTGACCACCTGCTACTGCGATTCTGATCACTTTATTTAAAGTCCGCATGAATCGCTCTACCTCCCCGTTAGCTTGAGGCCAACGCGGGGTAATCCTGCGATGACGGCGCCGGTAATCTTCAGATATTCAGCCAGTTCTTTACTTTGAAAAGGCGGCCCATTGTCGGTCTTTATCTCAGCTATGAGACCATGAGTGGCCATAGCTTTCTCGAGCCCGGAAATCACCACGTCAGCCGTGAGGGTAGGAATAATTTCTACTTCGGGATACTTCGAGAAATCATCAATGATGACCATAGTGTGGCGGCCATCGGGCAAACTGCCAAAGTCCAGACTAGCTGAGACCCAAGGACCTGTTGGGGAGGGTTCAGTTTCGATGGGAGCAGGCCTATTCGACTCACCAGTAGCTTGACACCAATGGCAAGACCTTACCAGGCGCTCAACTTTTTCGTCCATAAGAGGAAACCACTTTTCGTTTTGACCATCCCTTGGTGGCCATTGTGGGCTAACTCAACGGCTTTGGTGGTGAGGGAGGATGGAATAACCAACCGACTTCCCCTCAACATGCACCCTTGAGAATCAGTGGTGAGTTCATCCTTGACATTAAACAGACTCCCGAGGACACGTTGAGACTCAGTGTTCAGCAAAGGCAACTGCCCTTTGATGCGGTGCCACTGATTATTCTGTAGGGCCACCAAAACTTTCTGCAAGCACTCATCCGTCTTGGTCGCTTGTACAATTTCACCCATAGTCATGGGCATAGGCCGGGATCAATCTGTGACATATCTGACATATTCCTCAGTCTCTTGTGCTTCCTCAACCTCCACAGCGGAAGCAGCTCGGGGATGTCTCAATATATAGTCAGCAGGGTTTTCAGATCCCGGGGGATATTCTAACTGGCACCGATAGTCCTGCAATTGTAGCATCCATTTCTCAATTCTCGGCGGTGGCTTGGAAGCGGTTCCATTAAACAGAGGAAGCAACGGCTTATGGTCGGTGGTCACGATAAATGGACGGCCATACACATAAATATGGAAGTGCTTACAACCCCAGTGTACAGCGATCGCTTCTTTTTCTATCTGCGAATAACGCTGTTCTGTTTCAGTAAGTGATCAGCTGCCATAAGCAACGGGAGACCACATTCCTTCTCCTTGTTCCTGCAATAAAACAGCACCCAACCCTTTTGGCCCAGCGTCAACAGCAACCTTGGTACTTTTTTTTTGGATCGAAGTATCTCAACACGGTTTCGCTGGATAATGCTTCTTTAATATTGTCAAAAGCCGTTTGTTTAGTGGACCCCCACCTCCACAGCTCAGAGGCCTTGTTGAGATTTCTTAGAGGCTGTGTCAGGTTAGACAAATCCTTAATAAATCGGCCATAGTAATTTACCATCCCTAAAAAATTTCTGACCTCGGTGATGGTGGTAGGAGGGGGTGCCTCCTTAATGTCATTTACCTTTGCTGGATCAGGGGCTACCCCACTCGCCAAAAATGTGTAGTCGAAAAATTGTATTTTGTCTCTTAGAAATTCACATTTCTGGCGGTGCAGTGTGAGTCCAGACTCCTGAATACGTTGTAAGACCCTCTGTAGCCGGGAGTGGTGCTCCACAATGGTAGGCGCATGGACGAGAATGTCGTCACTGACATTGATGGTTCCAGGGAGCCCCACCAACAACTCCTGGATGACATTCTGGAACACTTCCGCAGCGCTGGATACCCGAAAGCTCAATCGTTTATATCTCCTGAGCCCCACATGTGTAGAGAAAGTCGTGATATAACGGGATTCCTTGGCTAACACCAGCTGGTGGTATCCGGATCGGACATCCAGTTTTGAAAACCACCTAGAGTCACCGAGCTCTCCCAATATGTCATCAATCGTCGGAGTCAGGTGTCTTTCTCTCTTGATGGCAGCATTAGGGAGACACATATCCACACATATTCGCACCTCACCTGGCTGCTTGGGTTTCCTAGCTACCACAATGGGAGATAACCATGGGGTGGGCCCAGAGACCTTCTCAATGATTCCTGCTTTCTCCAAGTTATTCAGCTCTTTCTCCACTTGGGGCCGAAGGTGGAACGCCACTCGCCGATGGCGGAGGGCTACCGGTTGCACTGTGTGATCAATGTGGAGCTTGATCTCTCGGCCTTAGAGACATCCAATGCCATTGAACACTCCTTCATATCGGGCTACCAGCTCACTCACGGACTCTCTGTGAATGCTGAGTGAGAACGTCACAATTTCTAATTCCTCCGCAGCCTTACAACCTAACAGCATACCAGTTCCTCCCTCTGTCACATAGACCTTCGCAGATGTGGATTGGGATCCATGGGTAATGATGGTCTGGAACATGCCTTTCAAATCTAAAGGGGTGCTTTGCCCATATGCATATACCTTGACATTCATCTTAGTCAGTGCTGGAGTCGGCGACATTCAGCAGTGTTCTTCGGCTGCTAGTAAATTTATGGACGCTCCCGTATCCACTACTGCGACCACTTCATGCTGGCCCATGAGGATTTGGCATTTTGGAAGTTGCGCTTGGCGATGGCTGGAAGGTCTGACAGCAAATAAGGAGTGGACGACATGAATGACAGCCTCATCATCATCCATATCACTCCCCGCTCCGATTTTTCTGCAGGGACCTCTTCGAGTGCCATGTTGACAGACGCACCTCGAGTGTTCTTGGATCTGCAAACCTTTGCGAAGTGATTCATCTTTCCGCAGCCAGCACATACTTTTCCTCTTGCCGGACACTCAGATGCTTTGTGTGGTACTCCACCACAATATCCACAGTGTCTGGTGCGTGCCTTGTTCACCTTTTGTCGGGGTCTATTCGTGGGCGCCATGACTGTATTGGTTACCTCTTCCTTTATGGGAAGCTGTAGGGCTGCCTCCATATGCGAAGCCCTGGCTCTCGACAGCTCCTTTGTGCGGCCCAGTTGTAGAATGTCCGGTAACGATTTTCCGGATTCCTGTAGGATGCATTCCCTGAGCTTGAAGGAGGCACACCCTTGTATTAATTGTCCTCGGACTTCTTCAGTCTCATCATTAAATCTGCACGTACTCGCTAGTTCTCTTAGCCTTAGGTGGAAGGCATCTAGCGACTCCTCCACCTGTTGCCTCGCTTGTCTAAAAATAAACCTTTCGTAATCAGTATTGACCATGGGTTCGAAGTGACGGTTGAGGGCAGCTATCAGTGTCGTATGTGACTTAGGCGCCTCTTCCACTAGGTTTTTTGATACCTTATATATGTCCTTCCCTCCTATGTGGATGAGCATGGCACGTTTCTGGTCATTTGTTACCTTAGTGGCCTCAAAGAATAGCAACACTCTTTCTACCCATTCTGTCCACTTTGGCGCTTGTGCAGAGGGAGCACCTTCTACAACAAATGGTTCTACTGGAGGTATTGCAGACATTGTGGCTAGGGTGAAGCTAGGCAGGCCTCTTGCAGCTGTGCATGTATTAGGAAACAATTATTATTGTTCTGTGACGACAATTGGTCCTACCGTCCTAGTTACAGGCTATGGGGAAGGACACTTGTACTTACGGTGTCCTGATGTGCCCCTTTTGTGTTCCAGCTTCTGTGTGGATTCTATTTCGTAATTCCAAACATGTCCTCCAATGTTTGCCACTTCTTCTTTTTCAGAAAAACAAATTCGGAATGAGCGCTCTGTCAGCTGCTCTTCTTTGTTCTTTTGTTATTGTTTTTTCCGTTTGTTTTTTTTAATTGGGCTGCACGTCCGCCGCACGAGCACCGTGTTGTGCACGCGGCCGCAGCGGGGCCCGAGCCCAGTGGCGTGGAATCGCCCGTCCTCGTCGCCAATTTGTTGTGTCTTAGCCCTAAAAAGGGCTATAACACTTGCCGCTTGTTCCGACTCGTTATGGTAAAGAACACACGAGACTCCGCATTTGAGTGTTCGGGTCGGCGTGGCAGGGTGCGCCCTTTCAGTCGGGAGCGCACGACAGCACGGGTGTCCGACTGCTCGTCGCGGCTAATCACCCCTCCTGCCACGCCTCTCTTTATTTTATAGCTCCGGGCCAGAGGCCACGGAGCAAACCATAAATACACAAATGAAAGGTGAAACCCCTCTGGAACATCCGGGGATTTCACCTAGGGTGTTATACAACGCTAAACACCCCTTTCCCAGGCAGAGTGTCGACTGGCCAGTTACATCACTGGCCAGCGACACTACATTCCTCCACAAAATACAAAAACTGAAACACCACACAAAATACTTGATCATTAATCGCACAAATGATCACGTAGGTGGATTGAGGGACAGGGATTACTCCGCAAACCATATCTGGCAGACCCAGAGCGTTGAGACACCAACTCGGGGGCCG
Organism: Pleurodeles waltl; assembly: GCF_031143425.1. Lineage (NCBI taxonomy): Eukaryota > Metazoa > Chordata > Amphibia > Caudata > Salamandridae > Pleurodeles > Pleurodeles waltl. The sequence continues at coordinate 105,039,622 of NC_090451.1, read as the reverse complement.
GCCCACCAGTCACTTGCTCGATCGGGGTAGAAACAGGAACACCAACACTTCGATCCTCAGAATCAACCGTTGAACTCTCCCCTTCTGGCCCCAAAGACAAAGGACCAATATCATCAGTGTCACAAAAACCTTCTTCTCCAATATCTCCCGAAGAGTGGAACCTCTTAAACAGCGATACATTGCGGGTCACCGTGTCACTACCACGCTGGGCAACAACAGCAGATCCGTTCCTTTGGACAATTCTCCACGGTACCGAACTGAAAGGCCTACGAAATGTACTACCAGGCAGGGTTTGTTTTAGCAGCACTTGATCACCCACTTGGAGATCAGACACAGTCGCTCGTCGAGCACGGCTGACCCGTTGATTAGACACCCGCCTTTTCTCCTGAACCAAATCTCGAGCCATAGCTGGAGGAAACCAGGAAGAATGATGAGGAATGGCATCAACAGACGCCCTCCCAAATGCGACATGACTAGGTGCTCGGCTCGTGGTGGAATGGGGCGTCTGTCTATAGTTCAGTAGAAACGAGAAAATGGCATATTCAACAGCTTGACCACCTGCTACTGTGATTCTGATCACTTTATTTAAAGTCCGCATGAATCGCTCTACCTCCCCGTTAGCTTGAGACCAACGCGGGGTAATCCTGCGATGACGGCGCCGGTAATCTTCAGATATTCAGCCAGTTCTTTACTTTGAAAAGGCGGCCCATTGTCGGTCTTTATCTCAGCTATGAGACCATGAGTGGCCATAGCTTTCTCAAGCCCGGAAATCACCACGTCAGCCGTGAGGGTAGGAATAATTTCTACTTCGGGATACTTCGAGAAATCATCAATGATGACCATAGTGTGGCGGCCATCGGGCAAACTGCCAAAGTCCAGACTAGCTGAGACCCAAGGACCTGTTGGGGAGGGTTCAGTTTCGATGGGAGCAGGCCTATTCGACTCACCAGTAGCTTGACACCAATGGCAAGACCTTACCAGGCGCTCAACTTTTTCGTCCATAAGAGGAAACCACTTTTTGTTTTGACCATCCCTTGGTGGCCATTGTGGGCTAACTCAACGGCTTTGGTGGTGAGGGAGGATGGAATAACCAACCGACTTCCCCTCAACATGCACCCTTGATAATCAGTGGTGAGTTCATCCTTGACATTAAACAGACTCCCGAGGACACGTTGAGACTCAGTGTTCAGCAAAGGCAACTGCCCTTTGATGCGGTGCCACTGATTATTCTGTAGGGCCACCAAAACTTTCTGCAAGCACTCATCCGTCTTGGTCGCTTGTACAATTTCACCCATAGTCATGGGCATAGGCCGGGATCAATCTGTGACATATCTGACATATTCCTCAGTCTCTTGTGCTTCCTCAACCTCCACAGCGGAAGCAGCTCGGGATGTCTCAACATATAGTCAGCGGGGTTTTCAGATCCCGGGGGATATTCTAACTGGCACCGATAGTCCTGCAATTGTAGCATCCATTTCTCAATTCTCGGCGGTGGCTTGGAAGCGGTTCCATTAAACAGAGGAAGCAACGGCTTATGGTCGGTGGTCACGATAAATGGACGGCCATACACATAAATATGGAAGTGCTTACAACCCCAGTGTACAGCGATCGCTTCTTTTTCTATCTGCGAATAACGCTGTTCTGTTTCAGTAAGTGATCAGCTGCCATAAGCAACGGGAGACCACATTCCTTCTCCTTGTTCCTGCAATAAAACAGCACCCAACCCTTTTGGCCCAGCGTCAACAGCAACCTTGGTACTTTTTTTTTGGATCGAAGTATCTCAACACGGTTTCGCTGGATAATGCTTCTTTAATATTGTCAAAAGCCGTTTGTTTAGTGTTTAGTGGACCCCCACCTCCACAGCTCAGAGGCCTTGTTGAGATTTCTTAGAGGCTGTGTCAGGTTAGACAAATCCTTAATAAATCGGCCATAGTAATTTACCATCCCTAAAAAACTTCTGACCTCGGTGATGGTGGTAGGAGGGGGTGCCTCCTTAATGTCATTTACCTTTGCTGGGTCAGGGGCTACCCCTCTCGCCGAAAATGTGTAGTCGAAAAATTGTATTTTGTCTCTTAGAAATTCACATTTCTGGCGGTGCAGTGTGAGTCCAGACTCCTGAATACGTTGTAAGACCCTCTGTAGCCGGGAGTGGTGCTCCACAATGGTAGGCGCATGGACGAGAATGTCGTCACTGACATTGATGGTTCCAGGTAGCCCCACCAACAACTCCTGGATGACATTCTGGAACACTTCCGCAGCGCTGGATACCCCAAAGCTCAATCGTTTATATCTCCTGAGCCCCACATGTGTAGAGAAAGTCGTGATATAACGGGATTCCTTGGCTAATACCAGCTGGTGGTATCCGGATCGGACATCCAGTTTTGAAAACCACCTAGAGTCACCGAGCTCTCCCAATATGTCATCAATCGTCGGAGTCAGGTGTCTTTCTCTCTTGATGGCAGCATTAGGGAGACGCATATCCACACATATTCGCACCTCAGCTGGCTGCTTGGGTTTCCTAGCTACCACAATGGGAGATAACCAAGGGGTGTGCCCAGAGACCTTCTCAATGATTCCTGCTTTCTCCAAGTTATTCAGCTCTTTCTCCACTTGGGGCCGAAGGTGGAACACCACTCGCCGATGGCGGAGGGCTACCGGTTGCACTGTGTGATCAATGTGGAGCTTGATCTCTCGGCCTTAGAGACATCCAATGCCATTGAACACTCCTTCATATCGGGCTACCAGCTCACTCACGGACTCTCGGTGAATGCTGAGTGAGAACGTCACAATTTCTAATTCCTCCTCAGCCTTACAACCTAACAGCATACCAGTTCCTCCCTCTGTCACATAGACCTTCGCAGATGTGGATTGGGATCCATGGGTAATGATGGTCTGGAACATGCCTTTCAAATCTAAAGGGGTGATTTGCCCATATGCATATACCTTGACATTCCAATGTTTGCCACTTCTTCTTTTTCAGAAAAACAAATTCGGAATGAGCGCTTTGTCAGCTGCTCTTCTTTGTTCTTTTGTTATTGTTTTTTCCGTTTGTTTTTTTTAATTGGGCTGCACGTCCGCCGCACGAGCACCGCGTTGCGCACGCGGCCGCAGCGGGGCCCGAGCCCAGGGTCGTGGAATCGCCCGTCCTCGTCGCCAATTTGTTGTGTCTTAGCCCTAAAAAGGGCTATAACACTCGCCGCTTGTTCCGACTCGTTATGGTAAAGAACACACGCGACTCCGCATTTGAGTGTTCGGGTCGGCGTGGCAGGGTGCGCCCTTTCAGTCGGGAGCGCGCGACAACACGGGTCTCCGACTGCTCGTCGCGGCTAATCACCCCTCCTGCCACGCCTCTCTTTATTTTATAGCTCCGGGCCGGAGGCCACGGAGCAAACCATAAATACACAAATGAAAGGTGAAACCCCTCGGGAACATCCGGGGATTTCACCTAGGGTGTTATACAACGCTAAACACCACTTTCCCAGGCAGAGTGTCGACTGGCCAGTTACATCACTGGCCAGCGACACTACAATGTCCTAGGAGACTTCAATTTCCATTTTGATGACTCCTCCAATCCCAATGTTTTCAATCTGGGTCCTCAAATCCACCTCACAATTAGCCCCACTTGTCCACTCCAAGAAATGTTGTTCGAAAGTCTTAGCTCCCTGGTTTTCTCCCACATTAGTTCAGTTAAAACGTCACTGTAAAAAACTAGAACAAAGATGGCATTGTGCCTATAAACAACACGATCTTGGTCAATACAGGAATGCTCAAAGGACCTATCACAAATCCATTAAGAATGTAAAAAAATGCTAATATTCTTCTAAAATCGAAGAAATGATCGGTTTGACTCAAAAGTGATCCTTAATGTAGTTAAATCATTTCTACAACTAAAAGCACTCACTCTGGGAAATGCCTCTCTCCCAGGCTCTCTGCAATCAAATCTCAGTTTTTTTAAAAGATAACATTTCTGCCACCCAACAGGATTTCAGTCCAGTTCTAAGCACCACCTTAGCAAATGACCTGTCTGCTCCTACGGGTAACAACCCCGAAGATGAGACTAACCCAATTTCAAAAAGGGCTCCTTAACTCTCACTTGTCAAGCTATTTTGATATGCAAATCAGATTCTCCATTTGACCCTTTCCTCCATCCATACTATATACAGCCATTGATGTGGTAAATCCCGTCTTTATCCACATCATAAACACTTCATGAGAGGTAGCGACAGTCCCGCCAAGTGGAATCTAGCCATTGTCGAGCCGCTACAGAACAAACATTTGGCAGACTCGACCACCTTGTCCATCTTAAGGCCCATTTCCCTCCTCCCAATGCTAAGCAAGTATTGTATATTTTAAATGCTATGATATATTGCATGGCATGGTTGTTATGACAAACGTTCATCATGAAAAGGTGTTATAACAACCAGTCATCATGACTAGGTGAAGGGAGAATGTAGAATGTTGGGCAGAAGACAGTTGAAGGTTGTGCTGGCCTGAAGCTTGGGCTGGCTGTTGAGCTTCATACTGAAATAAAGGTATTATGATATTAAGAAACAGAAGCTCACTTATTTAATACGAAATGGACGTAGTGGCAACAAGGATGGGATCGATATTGAAGACAGCTAGCCCCAATTAAAATAAGAAGAATGTCCAGATAATATTATTGCTCTGTCGGAAAGGTCAACGGATGCTGATCATGTGGACTTATCACTTGTCAAGGTACAATGAAACTGATTTTTGTGTTGCTGTGAATGGGCAATAAGCTTTAAAGATAAATTTGGATGGCCAGCGACTTTAAACTTTAATTTGGATGGTTGCAAGAAGTCTGCATGCATTGAACTCTGCTGCAATATAGTGTTGTCTTGGCTGATACATTCTTCTTCTCAGGCCAGCGGACACAGTGCGGAAAGCCTGTCAATATATTTAATTGCTTCCTCTTCGTGACGATAAACTTTGAAGAAACGTTTTCAGGCGAGGCTATGCGGATATTATAATGGCTGTAGCGATAGCGTTAAGTTCGGTATGCGCAATGGTAAGCGTGAGGTGAAAAAGCCTATCAATATATTTAATTGATTGCTCTTTTTGACGATAAACTTTGAAGACACGTTTTCAGACGAGACTGTGCTGACAGTGTTAAGATAGGTATGCGCGATCCAGTGCGAGGAGACAGAATGAGCAAAACTCACCAGGAGCAGCATTCAAACGATTCTTATTGTAGCAATATTGAAACAAGTGAACTTTGAAAAAAGAAAGAAAAATTGATAGATTTACCTATCGAAACAGCTTACGAAGGAAGTTGAGTTTGGTTGACACAGAAGAATTTCCTGGTTACGATTTCTCTGCTGGAGCTGTATAACTTAAAGGTTGAACAAAACATTGAATAGAAAGAGAAGTAGGACTACATCAACAGTGATAGAATACATCGACATCAAGAGAAGACTATACTTAACATGGAAGAAGGCTTAGTCCATTTAAACTAAAATGCAACACTATACAGTTCATACTAAAATAAAAATAAATTCTAGCATTCGCGTTAAGAATTTTACATTTTATTAAGGACACAGAAGCAACGATAAGGCTTCTCTTTCTTCACTTTTAATTTTACAGCAGCTAATCAGAAAGTTAAAACAGAAAAACCTTCACATCCCAAGTGTACACACAACACATGAGAACCGTAGAGGCAGGCCCCCTGTAGAATGCTGGCAAACATGAAACAACTCCTCTTTCTTTGCTCGAACACCTAGGAAAAGTCCATTTGAGTCCGTAAAATACAAGCTGAGTGAACTCCATCAAAATGTAGAGGAGCAACCCTGAAGATCAACATGAAGAACAACGAAAATTGTATATTCATATCCATTGCCAGAGAAAAACACTGGAAACCTCCACACATCATTTGTCCTCAGTACCTGCAAGGAAATGAAACAAAAAAAAACAAGCCATAAAGCTGAATCAGGAAAAAGTAATCATGTAGACAGTAACAGGGAGGTAAAACAATACTGAAAATACAATAATGAACATTGGAACGAAACAATAAACACAACAATCAGATATTAACCAAATAATACTTTAACAGTACAGGTGGGATAGTCCTCGCCTCCGTGTTCTTAATAGAATTTAAAATTCTTAACACGAATGCTAAAACATTTTTTATTCTATGTCAGGACCGGAGGCTCCAATTATGCTTGTTTAAAACTGACCCACAACCACAGAAGCAATATCTACAATAGGCTTATAATAAAACTATTTAAACGTAGATTCAAGATGACAAATCTGCAGCCCTTAAAAGGTCTTCCAATCGAGAACCCAAGGCAAAAGATTTCGAGGCCATGGCCCCTCTAGTGGAATGAGCACCAAATTTAGAAACATCAATGCCCGCTTCACACGAGCCAGCAAACCCATCTGGCCAAAGTGGCGGCCGAGACAAGATGATAAGGTTTAACCAATGAAATCAACAACTGTCCCCCATATCAGAACTAAATTCCCCCAAAATTCCCCCATACCTCATAAGCTCTCAGACATGGTACCACACACAATTTTGAATCGTCCACAAAACTAGGATGGGAAACCGATTTTAAATTGCAATTGGTACGATGGGAAATAGAAAAAGTTCCACATTCAGGGGAGAAAACACTGCCTGCTAAATCCAGGGCACTAAAATCAGAAACCTGTTTGCAGGAGATTAAACATAACAACATAGTAAGCTTGGCTGAAAGTTGTTTCGTGGAAAGGAATCTATTAGCCGGCCAAGACTCTAAAAATCTTAAGACTACATTCACATCCCAAAGAGGGAATTAGCCAACTTTATACCCTTCAAAAGCTTGCAAACGATGGGTAACTCCCCCACTGGTTTACCATCTACTGGCAAATGACCTGCAGAAATGGCCGACCGATAATTATTAACCGATCTATACGCCAAACCAGATGGAGCTTGAGAGGATAGAAAATTCAGGACCAAACTGCAATTTGCTGAAGAAGGATCAGCGGTCAGTGCACAGCACCAAGAACACCATCAGTTCCAAGTGGAAGCATATCTCCTGTGGGTGCGGGAAGACTGGGATCCTGCAATGAAAGCAGAAGACTCTTGCAAAAGGCCTGGGATACTCCATCTTTCTCTGAAAGACGCCAAGCCACTAGGGCCAGTTGTCCCATAAGAATAAGAGGATGAGGAATGCCCAGGGGATTCAGAAGGAGGTTCTGTCTGAATGGTATTAAGAGCGGATGTTCGCAACTCAATTCCAGAGCCACCGGAAACCACGCTGGGACCTTCAGAGAGGAGTCACTAGAATGAGATCCGCCTGTTGACAACGGATCTGAGCCAACACCCTGGAAATCATCCAGAAGGGAGGGAACACATAACCCAGATCAAGAAACCAGTCGTGGAGAAAAGCAGCTGTCGCTAGCGCTTCTGGATCTGGCCTCCAACTGACAAATCTCTTCATCTGTCGGTTGAGGCAGGAAGCAAAAAGATTTATCGAGAAGGGACCCACTGGGAGCAGAGAGCTCAAAAAACCTTGAGATGAAGCCTCCAGTCGCTGAAATCCCAAAGGTGACGAGAGTGCCAATCCACAACTAAATTGCTGCTCCCCAGCAGATATTCCGCCACCACCGAGATCTGGTGTAGAAGGCAGAAGAGCTAAAAATCCTTGGCAATCTCCACCAGAATGCGAGATCTGGTCCTGCCCGATTTGTTGACATATCTCACTGCTGACATATTGTTAATTCAAAGAAGTATACAACAACTTGCATTGATTGGGGACAAGCTCTTGATTGCAAACAAGCCCTCTACTAGCTCCAGACAATTGATATGAAGGTCCAGCTCCGGTTTGGACCAACAACCCCCTGTAGAAACCGACCGCTATGGGATCCCCATCCCCAAAGACTGTCATCAGACTCTATCACAATCTCTGGGGAAGAACTGAAGATAGCCCTGCCATTCCAAGCTTCCATGTGGTCCAACCACCAATGCATCTCCAACCGAGCCTCCTCCGAGAGGGGAACCTGGTCCACATACCTGAGGCCCCTCTGAAGATGAGAAATGTTCAACCTCTGCAGAGCCCTGTAATGTACAGGCCCCGGAAAAATCACCTGGATGGAGGAAGAGAGCAGGCTCACCATGCGGGCAATCGCCCTCAATGACACGGTCTGTCTGGACAACAATAACCTCAATTCTCTCTTGATTAGATGAATCTTCTGAGGGGGAAGAATCTACTGAGCTAGTGTGGAATCTTTCCGCAAGCCAAGAAAATCTAAAAGCTCAGACGTAATTAAGACTGACCTTTTGGGCTTGATTATGAACCCCACACCCTGAAGAAGGGAAATGGACCATTCCAGATGGGAGAGGACTAGACTGGGACATTGAGCCATAATGAGAATATCGTTGAGGTAAATTATTAGACACATCCGTCATGCACAGAGGAACACCACCACTGGCCGCATCACCTTCGAGAAGCATCAGGGGGCCGAAGAGAGGCCGAAAGGAAGAACTTTGTATTTGTAACAAAGGCCCTCCCACAGAAAGTGGAGGAATCGACTGCGGGGTGGAAAATTAGCAATGGTCAGATAAGCATCCTTTAAATCTAAACGAACCATCCATTCCCTTTCCTGAAGAATATCCCTCAATAAGTGGATGCCCTCCATCTTGAAATGACGATAAACCAAGCATCTGTTGAACTCTTTGAGGTTCAAGACAAGACTTGAGCCGCCTCCTTTCTTGTCCACTAAAAACACCAAGCTGAGAAACCCTATTGGGTGCTTTGAAGCCTCGACAATATCGCCTTTTTCTAAAAGCGATGCAATTTCTGCAGAAATTAAACTGCGCTCTTGAAGGGAAAAATACGTTGGCTGGGGAGGCACCGACTGAGAGGGGGACTCATAAAATTCGAGCTTGAAGCCCTGAATAGTCTCCAGGACCAAGTGATCTCAAGTGATCTTGCGCCACTCTTGCAGAACCCCTTTGTCCTGCCCCCTAAAACAACTTCTTTGTTTAAAATCAGGCTCATCTGTAGATCCTGCATCCTGGGAGTAGGATTGGGTGCCTCTAGATCTCCCTCTGCGGAACCTGGAACGACCCGCTCTTGGACGGGAGGGGTAGAAGTTGGATGCAGAGGAGTCGTAGTCTTAGAAGCCACCTCTTCACTGATGATAGTAACTTCGCTGAGGGCCTTGCTGGCTGAAACGGCCGAAAGCACGCCCTCTGCAGCGTCCGGCCCCACGAAAAAGTGGGTGAAGAACCTTCTTGATAGGCCTTTGGGACTTGTCCAACTTGACATAAGTTGCCACAAATTTTTAAAGTTCCTTGAGGAAAGTAGAACCAAAAAGCAAGCCCTGAACCAAAAGACCTGATTAAGACGAAGCAAGGTCCACCAATTTGGGATCTATTTTTATCAATATGGAGTGACGACATTCATTGGAAATCACACAATTAGCGTTCCCCGGAGAGCATAGGGCCCTTTGAGCCCAACCCACCAGAACATCGGGGTCTATGGAATCACCAGAATCCTTGGCCTGAAAACCATCTCCAAAATCTTGGTCAAGGGGCCAGTCACATCCAAAAGCTTGTCCTGGCAACCACGACAAGCATGATCTATGCCCTTCTTGGGGTCCTTTGAAAACATTTTCAAATATGTGAATAGAGTAGGATACAGTTCAGGGATTTCATTCACTTTAGAGGGAAAATCAGGTCTCGGACATTCAGAACACAATCTGGAGCTAACCTCCTTCTCAAACCCATGCCTAATGTGGGATTCCACATAGTCTGCAACTTCCGCTGGAGGCAACCACAGGGAAGATCGGGGATGAACAATGTCATCAGGTTCAAAAGTAAGAACTTTTGGAGCAGGAATAGGTTATTTCTGGTGGTGCGACTTCTTTTTGCGCTTTCGGGGGGATAATCCCCTTTGTCTGAGGAATCCTCTGATGAGGAAGAAGCCAAATCCTCCTTGGACTTAAACTTCGGAGTGGCAGCAGCATTATAGTCATGATCCCTGGCTAGGGATCTGATAAGACTCTCAAAGTCCGCAGCATGTTTGAGGGCCTGTAAACCGCCAGACAGGGAAGGATCTTCGTTTGCCCGTAGACCCTGAGGGGGCCACCCATCCCTGCTGCTCGGCAAAACTAATAAAGTGGTGCTTAATGTGCCTGATAGCCTGAGCCAAGGCTTGATTGACTTTATGACACACACCAGCATCTAAGGCATCTTGCTCAAAAGATCCAGCAGGATCATCCACATAATATTCATCACCTCCTTGATCATCATAAGTAGCCATGCTGTCTGAATATAAAAGAAAACTCCAAGGTAACAGAAAACCAGGTGATGCAGGCCAAAGGGGGCAGAATATCAGCCCAGAAAACAGGGTAAATATCAGGTAGGATGTGGAGGGAGCTCTGCCCAACCAAAAACAGGCCTAGCCTGTGTCAAAATTGATACAACCCCAAGAAGAGCACACTTGTGGCGTAAAACGGGGAGAAACACAGCTTGTAAGCAACAGAGACGATAAAACACACGTCACAGCATGTTCAAAACCACTACGGACTTTGCACATGCATGCTAGTCCCAAGTTGTCGCAATAGAAAGAGGACTGCGCGGCAGTGCTGCCCATCCTCATTCCCCTGCTCCTGCTCCACTAAACACAGGACGCGAGCCGATCGGCCACCCCTGGGAGCTACAAGGATGCTCCCCAGGCAATTAATGCCCTGAAACCATGCACGCGCAGTGCAAACACAGTACCGTAAGAATAACACTAGTACAATCAATAATTACAAAGAAATCGAAAACACTTAACTGGCTGCGAAGCAGCAAAGAAAGAGTAGATGTTTCATGTTTGCCAGTGCAATATAGAGGGTCTGCCTCTATGGTTATCACATGTTGTGTGTACACTGGGATGTGTAGTTTTTTCTGTTTTAACTTTCTGATTGGCTGCTGTAAAATGAAAAGTGAAGAAAGAGAAGCATAATCGGAGCCTCTGGTCCTGACATAGATTTCAAGACGAAATAAGACAACAGTGACAACTTTATTTGTGTTAATTTGTTATTTAAATGTATGCTATTTTTTTTTTATAAATATGATACATATAGTATATACTAAATGGTAAGAATGCAGTCGGTTTTACCGCCACATACATTTTTAGATAGTCCTGGGGATCCGATAATGCATGGGAGGATTTGCGAGAAGGTTTTGAGACATATTTGGAAGCAATTGATTGATGTGCATTTACAGCAAAAAGAAAAGTAGTAATGTTAAAACACAGCTTAGGGGCTGAAGGTAGAAAAGTACTGAAAACTTTGCCAGCTGTTAAAAATGTAGAGCAAGTTAGAGATGACAATTCTGACATTTTGGGCAAAAAGTAAGTGTGGTGGTGGAAAGACATACATTGTTTTCATGGGCACAGGTAGTGAATGAATCGGTAGATCAATATGTGGCTGTATTACACAATTTAGCTGTTCATGTAAGTTTAAAAGCTTACAAGATGAAATAATACCAGATCAATTGATTAATTGAACGGGTAACCTGAAAATTCAAGAGAAGATATTAGGCATATAAGAACCCACATTAGAAAAAGCCATTAGTGCGCCCAAGAGAGTGGAGAGCACGTCTAAGTATGTTGAGGAATTGAAATCTCGTGAGAGTGTATACAAGATACAGAGATGGGAAACAAGAATAGATTCCAATAAGAAGGGAAAAAACAAGTTTTAATGAAAATTTTAAGATAGTCTGGTATCGTTGTTGCAGTGTAAAACATATGGCATCGTCAGGTAATTGTCCATCAATAAAAGTAAAATGCCACAAATGTAAAAAAATAGGTCACTTTGCTAGGGTTTGTAGAAGTGAAGGAAGTAGCAGTAAAGTGAACTGTGTGAGTGTGAGTGATCAAGAAAAAGTAAAAAAAATACATTCGGAAAAAAGTTCAGATTCACATGAAGATGTGGAAGTTTTGATGGTACAAGAGGTAGTGGATGTATTACATTTAGAATCATCTAATGCAGAATATCGGCCTCCAAAATGTCAAATGAATATTTGTGAAAAGGAGGTGTGTATGAGGGCAGATTCTTGTTCTCCTTACACGTTAATTAGCAAAGAAGTATTGGACGAATTGGGATGCACAAAGCTGCATGAAACACATATTCAAGCAGAAGGGTATGGTGGTGGCAAAATAGCAAATATAGGTTCTTTTAAAATCAAATTATCATTCAAAAATAGCATTGCAATATGTGTGATGTATCTAGTGGAAAAAGGATGGTTATTGCTAGGATGGAGGGATCAACGTGCCTTAGGTATAAAATTGGATCCTAATGATGAAGGCCAAGTGTTGGTAACAGCTGATGGCGAGGTTGTTACATGGTCACATAAACGTCCTAGACTGTTTGGTCAAGAATTAGGTTGTTTAAAGAAATGTGTGCATAAAATCATATTGAAGAAAAATGTTACACCAGTAGTTCACAAGGTGAGGAATGTACTTTTGGTGTTGAGGGATTCTTTGAAAGAAGAATTGGAAAAGTTATGCAAAAATAATTTAATTGAACCTATAGAATCATCAGATTGGTTAACTCCAATTGTTATTGTACGAAAACCTGGTACGATCAGGATGTATGTAGACTTGAGAGACTTAAATAATTGTACATGGGTTGATCGGCATCCTTTACCTAATATGGGAGAAATTGTCAGGTGTAACTGAAGGACATTTATTTTCAACTATTGATTTATCCAACACGTATCATCAGATTTTGCTGCATAAAAGTTCTCGCCGTTTAACTTCGTTTATCACACCTGATGGGGCATTTCATTTTAAAAGGGTGCCATTTGGATTAGCATCTGCTTAGGCTGTTTTTCAATGAGTAATGCAAAATTTGTTGGGAGGTTTCAAACAAGTAAGGTTCTTTCAGGATGGTATGGGGCAAGGACAAACAAGATCATGAGGAAGTTTTGCAAAAAGTGTTATCCAAACTAGAGGAAACTGGTCTAACAGTTAAGCTAAGCAAATGTAGATGTGCATTTCAAGAGGTGGAATATTTAGGTCACATACTATCAAAACAAGAAATAAATGTAAATTAGTAGAAGCTATAGAAAAGGCCCCAAATTCCTCAGATAAAGAACAATTACAATTGTTTTTAGGATTGGCGGAGTTCTGTGCAAAGTTTGTTGATCATTTCGCAGACAAAGTGAAACCGATGTGGGAACTAATGAAATCAATTATTGTAACTGATGCCAGTATGCATGGATTATGTGCTGTACTCATGCAAAGAAAAGAAAAAAAATGGGCGTGAAGGAGTAATTTGCATCAAGAACATTGAAGGGTGCAGAACTAAATTATTCTACTATTGAGAAAGAAGCTATGGCGTGTTGGTGGGGCATACAATATTTTAGAAATGTTGTATGGGGCACGGATTTTGAATTATGGACTAGCCACCAACCTTTAATTGATGTAGTTACAACTAAGGGTGCGGGAAGGGCTACTCCACGCATTGCAAAATGGTTATTCAGATTACAGGAATACATGTTCACGGTGAAATATGTACCTGCAGCAAAGAATGTAAATGGCAATTTTTTTTTTTATCATGTGTTCTCACAGAAGGACAGCTTTATGAAATGGAAGAGGATTTTCTAGTAGCAGATGTAGAGAATGCAAGTCTTCAGGCAATTCGAGAACAGGAATGGAAGTCCAAAGTAGACAAAGATGAAATATGTCAGAAAATAATGGGTCATCTACCAAATGATTGGAAAGCAGAACGGAACAAAATGGATGAATTAGCTGAGTACAAGTATGTATGGTCAGAATTATCATGTATTATTGAAATATGAAGACGAGGTGACAGATTGGTTGTTCCCAAGAGTTTGTAACTCAAATTACTTTCTGCTTTACATGAAGGAGGAATATCAGCTATGAAGCTTAAAGTACAATTAGATTTTTGGTGGCCAGGGTTAGCCCGTGAAGTGGAAGGATTTGTAAGAGGATGTATGGCATGTACATGTAGTGACAAATCTAATGTTACAAAAGGGACACCAGTGATAGCTATGGAATATCCGGAAGGAGCGTGGCAAAGAGTGGGGATTGATGTGTGTGGTCCAATTGAGATATTAGGAGCAGGCAAGAGATTTGCCATTGTATTAATGGATTATTATTCCAAGTGGCCGGAACTTACTTTTGTCAGGGAGGTGAAAGCCAGGGTAGTCACAGGAAATATTTAGAAGAGAAGGGTATCATGAGGAATTAATTTCTGATAATGGACCCCAATTTGTAGCAAAGGAATTTGAGGAATTTTTAGACCAAAGTGGAGTTTTTTCATAAAAGAACAGCTGTGTATCATCCCAGTGACAATGGTCTTGTTGAAAGATTTAATGAAGTGGTAGAAGAAAATATACAATTATCTATGCAAAGTAGATTGGATTGGAAAGAAGAGATAAAGAAAATGGTATGGAATTATCGCACAACTCCACACACTTTAGCAGGTGAAATACCATTTATGTTGTTGAGAGGTAGAAAGCACTGTAGCTGTGCCAGGTTGGATGAACAAAGATAAGATTGTAACGTTTGATAAGGAGATCATGAGGAAGTGTGTAGATAGGAAACAACAGAAGTATTGTCAAAAAAAGAATGATGGTTTGGAAAGTGGGAATTTGAAATTCAAAGTTGGTGATTTGGTAAAAGTAAGGACATTTCAGGACTATAAAAAGGAGAATCAAAATGGTCAGGTCCAAGGAAAATTCAAGATGTAATGAGATTTTCTGTTTTGTTGGATGATGGCAAAAGATGGAATTTAAAGAATATAGTACAGTGTAGTAATACAGAAGTAGCTCAGTACTAAATGGAAAACAAAAAAATGTTAAAATGCATGAGCTGAGAATGGAACAAGCAAGCAGAGAACCTACAGAGTGTAGAAGAGTGCAATATGAAAGGAAAACTATACGTAGAAGCAATCGTCAGAGAACAATTACTAGGAAATTTAAGGATTATATTTACATATTTATTGTTATGTATATAGATACATATATACAGATATATATATATATATATATATATATATATATATATATATATATATATATATATATATATAGTTTAGCCATGGATTTTCTGTAGTAACTTATATTTTGTTTTTGTTAAAGTTATCATATGTAAGTATATTATTTTCTTTGCTATTGTTAAGGGAGATATGTTGTACATTTTAATGCTATAATATACGGCATGGCTGTTATGACAACCGTTCATCATGACAAAGAGTTATGACAACCAGTCGTCATGATGAGATGAGGGGAGAAGGTAGAATGTTGGGGAAAAGACAGTTGAAGGTTTTGCTGGCCTGAAGCTTGGGCTGGCTGTTGAGCTTCATACTGAAATAAAGGTATTATGATATTAAGAAACTGAAGCTCACTTATTTAATACGAAAGGGACGTTTTAGCAAGGTCTTGCAGAAAATTGTTAACCAACATCTTATGACCTTCCTTGAGAATTCTCATCTACTCCACACCCGGCAATCAGGTTTACGCCCAAACATTCCACAGAATCAGAACTACTTGAAGTCTCGGAAACGATTAACATGACCTTAGACTCTGTGCTGATTCCATTGGACCTATCCTCTGCATTTCATATCATCTCCCTTTCCATTCTAGTGCAGCGGATTCAGAATATCGGACTCTCGCACAGTGCCGTAGCTTGGCTGAACTCCGTTTTTTGACCAGTAGGAGGCAAATGGTTTCCCCTGGACAATTTGAGTCACAAGCAAGAAAAGACACAATGGGAGCGCCACAGGGCTCTTCATTGAGCTCAGCTCTTTTTAATATCTATATGCCTCCCCTGGTCTCCTTAACTTCCTCATCTACGATCGTCACTATATCTTATGCTGTTAATACCCAACTGATCTTGTCCTCAGACAAAAATGTATTCAAGTCCGAAACCAACTTTCGGAACTGCTTGATGGACACCTTTCCGGGGATCTAAGATAACCACCTCAACTGAAGTTCCGATATGACTGAAATACCCATCTTTGGAAAATTCAGTAGTTTTTTCCCATTAAATGGTGGCCAGATTCTGCACCCCTACACCTCCCTTTCCCCCCAGCCACGGTGATGGTCACAAAGAATCTTGAGGTAAACTTTTACACTGAGTTTTCTTTCCTCCGGCAAGCATCAGCCATTGCTGGCATGTGTTTTAATCTTATAAACTCCTTGAAATACTTTTTCAATCTTTTGCCTCTGGCTGCCAGACATCCATTGCCTTTGTGCTAGTCTTGTCAAGATTGGACTGCTGCAACAGTCTTTATGCTGGCTGTGCTAAACGTATCATTCACAAACTTCAGATGGTACAGAACTCAGCCACTAGATTGGTTCTACAACTCCCTCGGAGAAGTTCTGCATCAGACTAACCCAACTGCACAGGCTTCCAATCCACAAGAGGGTCCTTTTTAAGTTACATCTGCTTGTTTATAGAACTTTCAATCGTTCTGGCCCAACATATCTTAATGACCGGCTTTGTCCTTATCTGCCCCAATTAACTCTAAGAAGAGCCTCTGAGAACTTTCTGAAACCTCCCTTATTGCAATTAAAATCTCGAAGTGGAAAGTCTTTTGCAATTTTATGCTCTAAAGCCTGGAACCTACTTCCCAGCAGAATGTACACCATTGGATTAATCAGCATTTAAAAACAATTTAAAACTTGGCTATTTTTGGCCACTGACTCCTTCTGTATATTACTAATTTAATTTCTATCTGTCACCCTCAGGAATCCATAGTACTCACAGCACAGCACCAGGATGCCCTCTTTTGAGTGACAGTTGCGCTTCACAAAAAAACTCATTCATTCATTCATTGAACACTCAGTCAACTGAACTGTCTAATTAGGTATAAACTGCTGGGTCATATCAGGTTCAAGGTGTTCTGCCATTCCTGGCTTTTTCACTATCACCTGTGTGCATTTTGGTACTTGTAGGACTTCATTGATGATTGGGATAAAATAACTACAGAGCAGAGTGAGCTGAAAAGCCAGCTTTGGCTGAACATCTCACATTTTACATAACCTCTGTGACAAATCTGTATTTTTGTCCTATCACTTGTCACTTGCATTTCTAGTTCACATCACAGTTGCCTTCTTTGATAAGGGTCCCAATGTAGTATATGTCACTTTCAACAGTCCTGTGTTTGCTGCTAGCAGAGGTGGCCTTCTGGGACATATAGCTTCATTGCTAACATTGTAGCTATTGGCTCAAAAAGACCTGTATTCTTAACCCTAGTTTGCTTAGAGCAAGGCTAGGACTGGCTGAATGTGCTGCACATGGCATGGATCACTTGACAGTCTTCTGTTACCTTCTACTATCTATTTAATAGGGACGCAACATACCTTTAGTTTTGTTAAATGCTATTAACAAATGATCAGGCAACCCTGGGCACACTCTCATAGCTGCTCCCAGTTAGATATATTACATTGTCAACTGATCCCATATTATTAGGATGAAACTTAACTAGTCCTTGTTCTAGAACCATACATTTTAAACATACTAGGACTAGTATGTCCGTTTTAAGAATGGGAAAGGTGCAACTACAAGCCCCAGCATGTTTATTGCTTTTCTGTGTAATGTCCACCACAGGCCATGGAACCCGCTAACAAACATGCCTTAACCAGCACCCCAGTATAGCACATTCCTACAATACCATCTTACAACTTATCAACCCTTTTTAGGTAGACCCTACAGGCAGCGCACATGCACTGTCACTATGGCAATAATCCTTTGTATCTGAGAACAAAATCCTCTCTAAGAAGGGCCTTTTAGCCTGCCCATTATTTACCATTCATTGGCATAATTCACTCTTCTTTGCTCCCTTCTAATTTGGCAGTGAGTGCAATGCCATTACTCCTTTGTCTTTGTGTGGAGCATGGACCAAGTACATATTGATTTACCTTAGTTAGTGTCTGTCCGCTGTGATTAAGGTACTATTTCTTTTGGTTTTCTTTTGCATTTTTAAACAGGGTAAATTGAACCCGACCAGAAGGTATAGGGGCACTTTACATGAGCACCAGTTACATTCACTAGTTCACGTTAATTTTTTTTAATGCCGGGGAGATTAAGTGATTTGCCCAGAATCACAAGATGTCGAGGCGATGCTAAGAATGAAACCTGACTCAAACCTGGTTCCTCAGTTCTAAAGATGGTATCTTTGTCCATAGAGCCACATCCTTCTTCCTCCTCCCATCCACTCCTCCATGCAGGTTGAGCATAATGCACTCTCGGTGCAGAGTTATTTACTGGTGAGTAACAGCCAACAATCGTACAGACTTCTAAGGGATAGTATATCAGGTGCTGCTGTATATAAAAGGAAAAAATATTCTTTTAAGAAAAAGGCTGTAAATGGATTTAGGCTCACATAAAATGTGTA
Organism: Pleurodeles waltl; assembly: GCF_031143425.1. Lineage (NCBI taxonomy): Eukaryota > Metazoa > Chordata > Amphibia > Caudata > Salamandridae > Pleurodeles > Pleurodeles waltl. The sequence goes on along the minus strand of NC_090451.1, from coordinate 105,021,265 downwards.
CAGGCAGCAGAGGACAAGGGCTAAGCAAATGCTATTCAAGCATGAATTAAGCACAAAATTATTCCAACATAATAAGCATGTTTTTCGAGAGTGACTGCCGTAAGACAGCCAATTACAGCATCTTACCCAAACACAAACTAGAGTTCTCCATTTAGATGGGGTAAAACACATCACTGAAGCTGCACGTCTCATAAAATAAGCATCGGCAAAGCCAGTTGGTCTTGCCTGTGCAAAGTTTTTAGTTTTGTCAATGTTTTTGTAGCCATTTTGCACAGCAGCACAGTTGCTGTGCAACCTGGCTGAAAGTAAACAAATCTATGTCTAAGAGCTATGACATGGTCAACGATGGTCATGTCATAGAGGTTTTTTTTTACTTTCACACATGTACAGGAAGTATGCTGCTGTGCAGCATGACTAAAAAAACCTGAACAAGGCCAAAAGATGTCACATAGGCAAGACCTATTGGTTTTTCCAATGCTTGTTTGAAACACTTTGTGAATTTTTAACTTTGCCCTCCGGAGTTAGTATAGTAAATAAGCCTTCTGGACAACTTCTGAAATATTGCTCTTTCCTCAGATATTCTATGACTGGGGTTAGAATTATAAATGTATCTTCCCAGCAGCAACAAAAACCTCTGCTGCAGTGGTTCCCAACCTGTGGTCCAGGGAACCCCTGGGGGTCCATGAAGCCTCCTCAGGGAGTTCGTGGCTGCTAAGAAAATTAAATAATATTAACAGATTAATAACGTGCACTTGAATAAAATGGCTAAATGTACAATTGAAAATTTCAAAACATGCTGTAAATGTCAAGGAACTTGAAATTGGAGGCTAAAAATGTTATTAGTATCCTGAGATTGATTAGTGGGAGCACTGCAGGTGCATCACACAGAAGTTAGTATGGACTATGTGTGGCTTCAATTGAACTTAGAGAAGCCTCAATCTTCCTATGTATTTATTTTTTCATTTATATTTGTTTGTAAGTTAAATAAAATATGTTATCATTAGTGTATGTGTTTAATGGAATACATGTTCTGTATTTTTTTGTGAATTGTTATGCGGTTCAAATCATCAACAATGTTTAGGCCGGGGTCCCCGGCTTCCAGTATTGACTCAGTCAGGTGGGCCCTGGATTCCAATAATGATTCAGTAGGAGTCCCCGAGTTTCCGTAATGAAAAAGCAGGGTTCCACAGAAGTCAAAAGGATAAGGACTACTACTCTGCTGCCCTCAGCTGAAAACAAGAAACTTCCACATGTCCTCTCTGTGCTGGGATTCAGACCTCCCCCTAATTATCCAAAGCTCATCAAGTCAAGTGCCTGAGACCTATGGTACACAATTTGTGGGCTTATATCCAGCATATTGCTTTTTTGTTACTTGCTTTGTCCTTCTGAAATGCTTGTTTGTTAGAATGAATCCTTCCGCTTTGTCCCACCTTTTTGTCTTTCATTTCCTCCCATGGAGCAGGGACCAACTACTGTATCTTTACTCTTTGGATGTTTATCTGTTGTTTGGGGGACTATTTTTTACTTTGTTTCCTGCCCGTGTAACTGTTTGTTTCGGCTCTCGTAGCTGTTTGCATTTAAATGCAGCATTCGTCCTTCCCACCTCCTCTCATTTACTGCTTGCTGCCCCCACCAACCCCCGCTTCGTTGTTTGTTCGTAAATGTTTTTTGCAATGCTGTTGAAAAGATGATGTTAAGATTATAACAACAGAGACATTGGTAAATGCCATTAACAAAGCTGCTCTCATGCACATGGAATGTACGACCATTTACGAAATGGAAATGCTTTTGTGGTCTGCAGCAGCTGGAATGGAGCCCCTGGAGGCAGCAGCAGTTCATCCTTGCCACGGCCACTGAGCACTGCCTCTGCTATGAAGGCTGCAATTTCTCCTGCCAGAGGATCGTGCTGGCCATCTTGAGCGTAAAGCACATGAAGATTTGATGTATCAGGGCCAAAGAGCAGCAGCTGTGTCTCGAAGGCACGTGTGAAACAGGCGTTTGGGTGAGCTGCCGAGGGTGTGGAGGGAGGTTCAATATCTACCCATGTTAAAATTAAGCTGTTTTGGAGTTGTTTATCTGAGGCAATTGATATATCATACGCAGTGTTTTCAATGTACTGAGTTGCTGGTTAGTACAAACCGTATTGAACCAGAAGAGAAACGTGCTTCGTGCGAAAAAGTAATGTGCGCTCATGTGCCGGACATTAGATCCCCATATGCCGCTGGCGAAGGTGACAGTCTTTTCTTGTTGCACTAATGCCAGTTAATTAAAAATGATGGTTGTTGGCAGTCGTGTGTATTTTGAAATATCTGAGTAATGCAAATAGTCAGCCGCTGTACTCTCAGGCACAAATATTTGCCTGTCCAGGCAGTGATTTAGCAATACGGTGTTTCGTAGTCGCTCGGCTATATTGGTTTTTCTTTTGCTTTTTGTAGTCCTTAAAATATACTTCTGAGTGGGTGTGGCGCACGGATACACTGATGTGGTTCTTCCTGACTGTGTTTCCTCTCCTCTGTGGTGTAATGAAGAATAAGGGTACTGTGGTAAAGGCAGTGACAGCTAAGAATGCAAAAATATGATGGGGCACCATGGCGCAGAACTCACCATTAATGCTGCTCCTGTCTGGTGCAGCATTTCTCTCCTCTGATACTGGTGTCCATGAACTGGAAAGGGAAGGACTTTGTACCTGCCCAGTGGAAGGCGAATCAAACCAATTCTGGAGCTGCTCTAATGCTGTTTTCAGCAAGAGAACAGCTCCAGGATTGGTTGGAGCACATCAAATAGGCACTCGTTTTGAGGCTGGGGGCCTTGCCAGCAATCCCCTGGGGGTTTCACAGCCCTGGGATTGCTGGGTCGACAGTGCGCATGCCAGGCCTGTTGTCGCAAGACAGCCGGCCAAGTCGTTATGCGCACTGTTGACCCAGCAGTCATTCTACAGTTGCAGGAATCAGACCCCTCCCCGCCTCACATTCGCACACATATTAAAATGGCATTAATATGTCATTTTATTCATTTGTGTTTGCCTGCTGTGCTCGCAGTAAGCGGAACGCAGCTCCTCCACCCTTTAGGAGGGATCACCCCTACGTGGACTGCCCCAGAGACTCCTGCGCATCGCACATTTTTATGAGCCTTGGGCTGAATGGGGAACGCGGGTCCTGAGCAGCGAAGGCCCCCTTGCATTACTACTGCTGAAGTGGTCTGCATTACGCTCCTGCCTCTTTCACCCTCCTCCTCCCTGAGTGTGCGCATCAGGGATGTTTAAGCATTACTGCTGCTGGGTCCACCACGGTTGTACAAAGTGATTCTTGTCATAAGACCTCCTGGCCTAAAAAGCGAATTAGCCTCGGTGATGTTTGTGCTTTACTGAGCCCGGGCTCATGGGAGAGACTCAGGCTGACCGGGCTGCCTTGTGCACTCAAGGCAACACTTCTTGTGGGTTGTCAACAGTTAGACCTGCAGGCAAGTTAATCTGCAGTCCCTGCCTGAAAAACCAATAAGTTCTCAATGCCTATTTATCCTGTTGCATTGTTTCGTTGACCTCATCTCGCCTACAGGTTTGTTTGCCATCAGAGGAGCTGGGCCCACAGTGAGGTGCACAGCGGCTTCCCGCAGCTTTGCTGTGGGTGGTCACCTGAACAAAATACTCTCTCAGCCCAAAACATAAACTCGCAGTGAAATGTGGTACTAACAACCCTCAAACTTTGTTTGACACCTGTAGGCAATAGTGTACTGGTGATGCATAATAATACACAAAGGAGTCTGATATGATTCCTGTATTTTAGAAAAAGTATGCCAATATCATTTTTTCTTAAAAGATTGCTTGCCCCGTCTTTTAAATTTAAAACTGTTTTCTAAACTTTGGAGACTTTCATTTAAATGGAAACTTAAAAAGCATGCTGCAGTGCAATTGTACAAACAGTAGGCTGCACGGAAGGGGGCTACCTTTAGTGCTGTTTTGACTGACCTGGCTCAACCGTGAGAGTATCAACGACATTGTTAATGGATTAGCACACAAAGAGTGATTCCTAGTATGTCCTGATACATAAAATAAATAGGACGGTGTTAACGCAAATATATTAATTAGAAATTATTAATTAATGTTTATGTATTGTGAATAATGAAAAATGTAGAAAATGATTAACCGAGAAAAAAATAATGCACACGTTTGAAAATGTGCTCTCAGAGAGTGACTACCAAGATTCATGAATTATATTAAAAAGTGATTAAAAATGTGGAACATTGAAAATGTATTGAAATAATGTAGTAGTATGTAATATTGAGAGATATAACTTATGTTTTTCATTATAATGTAGAGCTTACCTTACCCAAAGTCGTGGCCTAGTTTGCCAGGCCTCATGCTGAAGCTGAATATTAACGTTCAATGTAAGCCACCGATGGGTTGACCTAACCGTGAACTGCTCATTGTTTAATAAAATCTGCTTAGCTAGAATCCTTTGCGTGAACCAACAGACAGAAGATGATTGAATCAAAATTGTATCAAGGACTGTGTAAAGTATTCAGAGTGTGCTTTCAGACTGTGTAAAGTATTCAGAGTGTGCTTTCCCAGAGTGTGCTAAAAAAAAATCCACATGGTTATTGATGATCTACGGACGCTGAGTGGTCTAAGACTCCGGAGTATATTGACAAGTGTAGGAGACACTTAGGCCCTCATTATAAACACGGCGGTGTTAAATGCCGTTTTCATGCTAGCGGTCACTTAGCTGACCGCCAGCCCCCCTGGCACCCTGCCGGCCGTATAATGTACATTCTGCTGGGCCGGCGGGCAGAAACATTGTTTCCACTTGCCAGTCCCAGCAGAATGCATGGCTGGGACATTGCCGGCGGCCCCACATGGAGCTGCCGTCAATGCCTCTGTGCGGCAGGTGGAGCTGCACCCGTCGTGCAGATCACTGCCTGTAAATCGGGCAGTGACCTGTGCAATGGGGCACTGCACAGGGGCCCCGGAGCACCCCTTCCGCAAAGGCTGGTGGCAGTAGGGATCATTATCCGAGGGGCAGCAGCGCTGCCCTGTCAGATAGTGATTCCCTCCACCGTCAGGCTGCCTGTTGGAGGCAGCCTGGTGGTGGAGGAGGGCCACCTATGCAGCCCTCCATATGTTCTTTATATGGTGGTTCAGCCCACCATGCCGGTGGTGGTCTTTTCACCCGCCGCCGGCATGGCGGGCTGAACTGCTGGGGATCATAATGACCCCTTTGGTTATATGTTGTAATCTGTCTGGTTTAAGTAGGTTGATCGGGCAAGGATAACAATGAGAGTTAAATGAGTAAGAGAAGTTTTTCAACTGAGATTTGGCGAGTCCTATGTGCACCAGAACAGACCCATTGATCAGCTGAGAGTAAAATATGCGGTTCGAATTTCGCTTGCAAACGTGGGAGACTGAGAAAGAGGAATAGCTGCATGAGAGAAATGGCCATCAGTGAAAATCCATAAGGTCTCTGAAGCGATTGTGTAACTTCCTGTAGTAAACCAGCAGATTTGTTTTTGGTTATTGGTTTTTGGTTAGTGCTCGCAATAATTTGCATTAGTTTTGTGCGCATTGGAGTTTAGGAGGATGAGCCACAAGGCTTTGTCAGCCGCAGTGTGTGTGAGTGTAACATCATTTGAGCCGCGCTGGGATAGGTTGGTTAGTAAGAAAAGTCGCAAGCGGATTGGCAGCCATCCGTGAGCGGCAATTCATTGAGAAAGCAGGTGAAGGGAATCTTGGGAATAAAAGTCATTTTCGAATTCGATTTGAATATATACAAAAGTAGAAAAGATGAAAAATGTCAAAGCATTTAAGAGTGCCAGGAAAGGAGATACATACATTAAGGCGACTGTGGGGGAGCCTACCCCAACGGAAAATTCTACGGCTTATATTGTGATGGAGGAGCGAGGTGTAGTGCCATATCTTTGGTTAAAGCAGTTGTGCAAATTGACAGAGAAACAGGGAGCTTTAGCATTTCCAGTGCATGGAACGTTTAGTTTGAGAATTTTGGATCAGTTATAGATGACGATGTATGAGACAAAGCCTCTTCTTAGTCCAGCACAATTTGAGCATTAGCAGTTTGGGAGCTCATAGCGAGACAGCAGCAAGAAATAAAGTTTCAGAGAATAAGGAAGGTAGAGAAGTCACTAGCAGAAGCAAGATGGGATTGGGAACAGAAGAGGTGGAGAACAGCAACACTGCAGGATGTTAAATTATTTCCTGCTATCACAGAGGAAGATGAGGCAGAAGGGGAAGAGGAGACTACCGAAAGTGATAAGAGTTCATCAGGGAGTAAAAAGAAGAAAAAGTCTTACATAGTAGAAGAGGACTCGGATGTTGAGGATCTTATTACTCAGATGTTGAGGGACCGACCTCCACCATATGCGGTGCATGAGGGGGGTCCGAGTACTGGTTCTGCTCCAACTGCCCCAGCACAAGTGTCGGGGACAGTGGGACCAGCGCAAACAGATAATGGACAGGTACATGGGGTAGTGCTGAGTACGCCCAATGCGGTGACTACCTCAGTAGTCCAAGCGCAGATGCATCCACCACCAGTACAGAGAATTTATCCTGAGATACCAATTCATGAGACAACTTGGAATTTAGTGGTTCCTATGGAGGAAGTGGTTCCGGAACCATTGTTAGTCCAGACTGAGCCGACTCCAATGTTGATGCCTCAGGTGCAGCCACGGGGTTTGCTGAAGTTCACACCAATGACAGGGACACAGTCAGATGTGACTCCAGTGATGAATCAGAGCGTGGGAGTAGCCCTTCCACAAAATGCGGGTGTCAGAGCAGCACCAGATACAATATCGCTGCTGATAACTGTTGGTCCAGCAGTACCATTATTTGCGCAAAATAAGTGATTACAGGAGAACAAGGCGAGATGTCACAGAGCCTCCTGAGGAGGGGAGTGAGAGAACATGTGCAGGTAGTTTAGTCTATGGGTCATACCTTTGATTAATCTAGGTCATTAATGGATCTTAGTCCAATTGTTGCACTTCCAGATGCTGCAAATGGCCTGAGTGTGAGTCAGAGCTTGAAACGTTTGACATCGCAAACTCCAGGTGCAGTGATACAACATGTGCCATTGCCGAACTCAAGTAATGTTTCATTACAGGGATTGACAGCACAGCAGTTAAATGAGTGGCTAGATAGTTTGAATACTCTTCAAAACACTTCCAAGAGTGAAGAGCAGATAAACCGTGTAAGGCTGGCTACAGAAATAACCGAGCTAGTTGAAGGGATGATGGGAGTGAATAGGTTAGAATCCTATACCGAAGAAGAGCTGAGATATTTGTGTCCGAGAATTACGAGAGAAGTGGGCAAGATACCTCAGAAGTTGGCAGATTTGGCAGAGAAACAAGACATAGAAATTGGGAAAACAAAGCATCTGAAAAGGAGCTAAGGTTATATTTTGAGGCAAAGGATTTTGAACGCATGAGATCAGCTTGGATGAAAGCGCATCTTAAAGAACTATTGCAGCGTGCTCAGATTTGGGGAGCATTAGAAAAGTGGGAAGGCAGATGGGCGAAGAAGAAGGATAAACGGAAACGAGATTCACAAAAAGGGTCCGAAGATGTACAAAAATAAAAAGATCCAGTGAAAATTTTGCCAATGAGGGAAATTCCAGGAGGGCAGTTTGTTCATGTTCCTTGGCACAGGAGTGATATTCTGTCATTCACAAATGATTATTCAAATTTGATGGTATCAGCAGACAGATAGATTTGTGAAGCTTTCGAAATGTCTGTGGGAAGACTTGAATACTCTGATGGAGATAGTGGTTCCTGCTGATTTGTGTGTTGAATGCAAGAAAGCAGTAGATTGGCCAACTAGTGAACCAGAAAGGGATAGAGTTACAGGTGAGGTAATGAAACATTATTATAAGGTGATTGAGTTCCTGAAGACGTGAATCTTGCCTAAAAATATTGACTGGCAGTGAACTGACAGAACAGTACAGGAGGTAAAGAGTCTATACATACCTACTATGAGAGATTGTTGAAAGTGCTCAAGGAGTACAGTGGCAAAGAAGCGATCGAGCCGAAAGACATGTTGCATTTTGTGTTCAGGTTTGTGGAAGGATTGAGACCTGAAATAGGTCAGATGATTAAGAGTAATTTGATTTGTTGGCAAGCAAAGCCGATTGATGAGGTGTTGCAGTATGCAAAATACTGTAGTGATGAGATTGAGTTGAAGCAGAAGAAGTTGAAGGAGAAAGCCATGGTGATGCAGATTAAGGCAGCTCAAACAGGAGTGCAGGGAGCTTTTGTGCAGCAGATACCACAGCGGCAGGGAACTGTTATGTTCCAACCTCAGGTGAGAGGTAGAGGATGTGGAATCAGTATGAATCGCGGAGCGGATTTGAGTACTGTAGTGATTCAGAATGATGTGCAAGGGACAAAGAAGATAATACCGTGTTATCTTTGCAGAAACGTGGGACACTGGAAGCGAGAGTGTCTGATGATGGTGCAGGATGGTGTTGTTCGGCAAAGTGGTGAGGTCAATACATTTCAAAATGTGAAAGTCCCAAAAATGAGAGGACTTAATCCAAATTTTCAGAATAACATGAATAAAGTGCAGAATTTTCAACCTATGCAACAGGTGAAAATGTCACAAGCACAATTGACACAGTCGCAACCGATGCAGCAGTAGGTTCCTAAGGTATATAGACAGCAAATGCAGATACCTCAAGCCCCAATGGAACAGCAACTGATGATGCTTATTCAGCAGGTCACAGTTCAGAGACAAGACAGAAGTAGTGGCAGTGCACCAATTCCCATTACATAGCGAGAATGAAATAAATGGTGAATGGATGTGTGATAGTTCGGATGAGGAGCCATGTATGCTTGCAGCCTCATTAGAGGTAGATCAACGAGGACCTTTTGTAAGAGGGAAGGTGATGGGGCATAGGGTCTCATTTCTAGTTGACACAGGAGTTACGCACTCTACAGTGAGTAGTGCAGAAGTTCCGAACTTTCAGGTAGAACAGTTCAGGTTGTAGGGGTAGCGAATAGGCAGTTGGTAAATCCGATCACAGATCCAGTACAGGCTGAGATTGGCAACTTCCAGGGACTGCATAAGTTTGTAGTCTGTGATTCAAGTCCAGTATTCCTACTGGGAAGGGACTTATTGTGCAAAACCAGATGTGTGATTAATTGTTCAACTGCTGGAATAGAGATCCAGACAAATAGTGACGATGAGGAAGAACAAACTCCAGAAATTGAGAATTAAACCACTAATGAGGAGTACCCGTTGATTGAGTTTTTCCCGATGTTTACTGTGAAGGAATTGCATGCAGATTTGCAGGGAACAGTACAGGAAAATGTGTGGGATCTGACAGGTAAAGAAGTGGGCTTGATCAAAGGAGTGGAGCCAATCAAAATTACTTTGAAGCCAAATGCAGTGTTTCCACAGTTTCCACAGTATACCATAGCACAAGATGTTTTGATGAAAGTGGCCCAGATATTTGGAGATTTTCTAAAACATGGTGTTCTGAAAGAAGTGCTAAGTAGCCCATGTAATTCACTGATAATGGGTTTAAAGAAACCTTGTTGGAAAGTGCGAATTGTGCAGAACTTGCGAAAAGTGAATGACATGGTGTTCAAGTGTTGTCCTGTGGTGCCAAACCCAGCAGTAATATTGTTTCAAATTCCATGTGATGCATAATGGTTCACAGTGGTTAATTTGTCACAAGCTTTCTTTTCTGTGCCTCTTCATGAGTATAGTCAGTTTCTCTTTAGTTTCAAATTCCTAGACAGAGTCTACAGCTGGTGCAGGCTTCCTCCTGAGTACACGGAATCACTGTCTTTGTTCAATCAGATTTTGAAAAGGAATTTGGAGTCATTGGAACTACCGTACCAATCGACTCTGGTGCAGTTCATTGATGACTTACTGACTGCATCCAAAACAAGGGACGAGTGTAAGTTCTACTCGATTGCGCTGTTGAATCATTTGGGAAAATTTGGACATAAGGTGTCACCTTTGAAATTGCAGTGTTGTCAAAAGTCAGTGAAATATCTGGGACACCAAATTGAGAAAGGGTCAAGGAGGATTTCCAGAGAGAGGATTACAATGATATTGCAGAGAAGTCCCCTGACTTCACAAAGAGATGTCAGAATGTTTCTGGGAATGGTAGGTTATTGTCGGCAGTGGATTCCAAATTTTGCTGAGATTGCCAAACCATAACAGCAGCTGACACAATAGGGTGTTACAGATCCCATTACACTAGACCAGGATCAGATGAAAGTGTTCACTGAGTTGAGAGAGAGTTTGTGCAGAGCTCCAGCGTTGGGAATGCCTGATTACACAAAACCATTCACATTGTTTTGCCATGAACGTGATGCTTGTTCTTTGTCTGTCTTGACACAGGTCCATGGAGGTGCTTATCACCCAGTAGCTTATTTTTCAGCTACCTTGGACCCAGTTGCAGCAGCCTTACCAGGTTGTTTGCGTGCAGTTCCCGCAGTTGGTTAAAGCCCTTCTCAATGTGAGGGACTAGTGATGGGATACCCTCTGATGGTAATGGTACCTCACTCAGTTGAGATTTTACTGACAAGGACGAAAACAGGGTATTGAGACTGGTGCTAGACTGACAAGGTATGAGACGAGCATTCTAGGTGCTCCAAATGTAACATTGAAAAGGTGTACAGTGCTGAACCCGGCAACATTAATTCCAAGTGATACTGTTGAAATTGAAAAAGTGGAAGACATTGAGCATGATTGTCTTGAGGTAACAGAGTTGTGTGTCAAAATCAAGACCTAATATCAGAGATACACGATTAAAAGAAAATGACCAAATTGTCTTTGTTGATGGTTCATGTCTCAGAGATGGTACAGGAACATTGAGAGCAGGATATGCTGTGTGCACAATTGCAGGAACATTGAAAGCTTCTTGGCTCCGAGGTGTATATTCTGCACAAATAGCGGAATTGGTAGCTCTTACTAGAGCATGCCATGTTTCTGCTAGACTGAGAGTCACTATCAATACAGATTACCAATATGGATTTGGAATTGTGCACGATTTTGGTTAATTGTGGTCGCAGAGAGGTTTCCTGACCTCTACTGGTTCACCAGTAAGAAATGGCGACAGAATAAAGGAGTTGCTGAATGCAATACAGTTACTGAAAGAAATTGTCGTGGTGAAATGCAGTGCACATTTAAAGTCACAGGACTACGTGTCACTGGGAAATGGATATGCGGATCAAGTCACAAGGTTTTGTGCATTGAACTGTATATCATTCAAGGGCAAGTGGGAATTGATGTCTGAGGAAGAGACTACAGGTGCAGGTTTTGCATTAAGGGTGATAGATACAATGGAAGAATTGAAAAACTTACAAAGCAAAGTTGACAAAGAAGAGAAGAAATCCTGGTTAAAATTAAAATGCATTCAGAGGCAGGACGAGCTATGGGTATCAGAAGAGGGTCAAATGGTTTTGCCAAATAGTTTACTATCACAAATGGCGAGGTATTACCATGGTCAGGCACACATTGGGGGGGATGCCATGGTTTGTTTGTTCAAAATTGATTGGTTCAATCCCAAGTTTAGGCAGGCAGCAGAAGCAGTATGTCATTGCTGTATTATTTGTCTAAATGCGAGGAAAGGGACTGTGGTGAATATGAGCCACGTAGGAAGAGCAGGAGGGCCATTCAGCAGAATGCAACTGGATTTCATTGAGTTGTCTGCGTGTGGAGGTTTGAAATATGTGTTGGTGATTGTGTGCATTTTTAGTCGTTGGACTGAAGCATACCTCACGTGAAGAAATTATAGCCTCATCGTAGCGAAGTTGTTACTTAGAGAGTTGATACCACGTTTTGGATTTCCAATCTCTTTAGAATCAGATAGGGGAACTCACTTCAATAGCGAGGTGATCAAGCTTTTGTGTGCAGCACTAAACATGGAACAAACGTTGCATTGTAGTTACTAGCCAGAAGCTTCAGGATTAGTGGAACAGTTGAATGGTACTTTGAGATCAAGAATTGCCAAGATGTGTGCAGCTACGAATCTGAAATGGCCAGATGCATTGCCTTTGGTGTTGATGTCAATGACAAATACACCTGACAAGAAGACAGGACTGTGGCGCCACAAGATTCTTATGGGCAGAGCAATGAGATTGCCAGCAGTTCCAGCCAATGCACTTGTAAATATTATGGATGATATGGTGTTGGACTACTGCAAAGGTCTGGCTGATGTGGTTTGCTCTTTCTCTCAGCAGGTGGAGGCCACTACCCTGCTACCAATACACGATCCAGGGCACAACCTGAGAGCCAAACATGTTCATAATATGTGTTTGGAGCCACGTTGTAGAGTGCCTTACCAGGTGATTCTAACAACTACGACAGCTGTGAACTGTGCAGGACTCCCAAACTAGATTCATGCGAGTCACACAAAGAAAGTGGCGTGTCCACTGGATCATGAAGAAGCGTTGTTGAGAGCACCAACAACGGTGAAATAGATTGCTGCATCTGAACCAGAAAAAGAACCAAGAGAGCCTGAAATTGAACAAGAGCTATGGAAGATGGTTCAATCACCCCTGTAAGAGACAAAAGTGAAGAATTACAGGAGGGTGCGGAAGAATCAATCTCAACGGATACAGCAGGAGAGCCTAGCTCAGCAGAGGTTCTCCCAGAAGCAGATGGTGGTGAGGAACAAATAGAGCAAGTGCCAGACCAAGAAGGGGAGGGAGTCAACACGGATCAAATTCAAGGCGATCCGACTCCTTCTGAGCCCATTGCAGGTCCATCAAGAGAAAACACCACAGAGAAAGAGAAGGAGAAAAATCCAATCCTGAAAAGAATATTGACAGAAGGATCGAGAAAAGCAGATAATTGGCCTGAATCTCAAATAGAGAGAAGAAAGGAAGTGGTAATAAATGAAACAATAGAGGAAAAAGTAGATACTATGAGAAAGGAAGAATTGAGTGGTGATCGGAAGCTGAAAAGGAAGAGAATAGCAAGGCGACGATACGCAGGTCCTGAATGGGCATATGCAACTACTAATGAATGGCAACACGACTTAATGTCTTTTTGTTTTGATAGAGAGTTTCCGAGTCAGTATTTTGATGTAACCTGAAGATGATCAAGGAGCTGAATTGTTGAAATAATCTGAAAATAGATTTGAGAAAAGAGACTGTTGAAAATAAACTGGAAGAGACATTTTTACCCTGATTTGACATTAAAACCGGATTTGACAAGCTGCTAATCAATTTTTTGACAAAGGAAAAGGGGTTCCTGGACGCGAGACTGAACTGTGAAAGACAAATTTTTCATTTTTGATTTTTTTTGGTTTTGCTGCATTTTTCTTAAGTTTCTTCTGCTTTCTGATTCTTTACAGATCATGTCTGAGTTAAATAATCAAGTTAGGAGTGCTAGGCGCTGTAAATATATGAGCATTGGATTGGCAATTATGTGTGGAATTTTGTTTATAGTTGTGATTGTGGGAATATCTGTTCTTGATGTGAAAAGAGACAATCGTACTTCTGCTTCTGAGACTACTACACTAATGGCCTTAGAGAAGTTTAAGCTAGATGAGAAGTACTTGCATGACTATACTAATGCTCAAGGAGAGCTTTCTTCTAATGTCTTATACTGCTTGTTAAGTGAGTAGGTTGAGACAATGGATGCAAGGGATTGTCTTGTGTGTACTCAAAGTCCTTTGTCAGTAGAGGACGGAGTTACGTACCACAGTCTTCCACTAACCTACGGAATAAGCTGTAGTCTGCTACCAACAAGGTTCTATGACCAAGAGTATATACAATATTTTTACTCTAATTATGGTGTAGTGTTTTTGTTTGTTCCTATTATTATTAGGTAGAGTAGCTAAGGATCATGATATGGTATTGGTTAGAGGATTCTTTGAGCCTACACTAGCATTTGGAACTGCATATGCACACAGAAATAACCTTACATGCTTGCTTACACCTTGAGAGAAGATCTTCATATGGCATACTGATGACAGGAGAAATGCATTGAAAGGAAAATTAGAAAAATAGTTAGAGAAAAGGACTTATAAGAATGAGTATGCTTACACTGCAATTAAAATGCAAGGGAAATTAGCACTAGATGCATTACACGTAGGAAAGCTTTGTATATATAGGCTGAAATCACGCACTGACACTTTATTTGTGGGTACGAGTGAATGTAAGCATGTGTTTTTATTCCAGAGTAAGTGGACTTTTATGTTGAACGGTCAGGACCCTGCAATTCCAGGAATATATTATATTTGTGGAATTAATGCTTATTACTGTCTTCCAAGAGGATGGTATGGGACGTGTTATTTGGGGATAGTATTCCCAAAGATTTACCAAATAGATGACTTGAAACAATTTTAAAAATTTACTGAATTACATCATAAGCGACAGCAGAGGGAATCCTGTTCTGCAGTAGTGGGAGATATATTTTTTGCGGTGATTCCTTCACTGGGAGTCATCCTGAATTTGATCAAGATACGAAAGTTGTATACTATTGTGGATAACATGTTGACAAATTTAACAGGAGCAATACTCCTGATAGATACTGAATTGGCTGGGGATAGAGCTATGACTCTTCAAAATCGTCTTGCTGTAGACATACTTCTAGCAAAGGATGGCAGAATCTGTAAAATGATTAACTCTAGGCATTGTTGTTCGTGTATCCCTAACAAGAGTAAAGGGATAAGAGATTTACTTACTAACCTGACTAACTCAAGTAAGGATTTGAAGGAACTGAAGGAACCAGTTTGGGAAAAGGTTGGAAAAGGATTTGTTTCAGTGGGAAATTGGCTTAGTAATATTTGGAATGGGGTATTATAAAAAATCATACAGGGAATATTAATTGTGATTGCTTGCATATTAGGATTATTGGGTTCATGTTAATTGTGTCAAAATATTAAATTCAAAAGGTCTAAAAATAATCAGAGGAAGGAAGGACGAAACAGGGAAAGAATTTATGGAGAAGATTTGAGTAGAAATCAAAATACTGAAGAAACAGAGTTGTGAAAACTGTTGATGGTAAAGAAGTGTGATGACATATTTAGTCATCAGAGGAGGGATTGTTAACACAAATATATGAATTAGAAATTATTAATGAATGTTTATGTATTGTGAATAATGAAAAATGTAGGAAATGATTAACGTAGAAAAAAATGTGCGTGTTTGAAAATGTGCTCTCAGAGAGTGACTACCAAGTTACACGAATTATATTAAAAAGTGATTAAAATATGTGGAACATTGAAAATGTATTGAAATAATGTAGTAGTATGTCATATTAAGAGATATAACTTATGTTTTGCATTATATTATAGAGCTTAACTTAGCCAAAGTCGTGGCCTAGTTTGCCAGAAGCTGAATATTAACGTTCAATGTAAGCCACTGATGGGTTGAACTAACCGTGAACTGCTCATTGTTTAATAAAATCTGCTTAGCTAGAATTCTTTGCGTGAACAATTGTATCAAGGCCTGTGTAAAGTATTCAGAGTGCACTTTCCCAGTACTCGAACAATAGAGACACTGACTTGAGAAGAAGATGCAACATTTTCGATACCTGATGAGTCGGATGATGAAAACATCATACAGCGAACCAGTCGACACCCTGAGAAATGTGTAATATTAGAATTCATAGATCTGGGAAAATTGAAATCATTGGGTAGAGTCATAACTGGTGATTAATTGACCAATCAGGAATTGGGGGACAGTCTGGGTGACATCAATATAACAACGTGACAGAGGGAAGATGTTCAGATGTTAGGTGCAGATGTTAGGGGAGAGACTTCGAGATCGAAGACATACTCTTTAAGAGGAGACCCTGATGCGATGCTGATCGATTGATGACCAGAAGACGAAGACTGACTTTGTTGCTGATCCATACTGTGGATAGGTAGCTATGACAATGTGACTGAATACCTTTTTGTGCCTTTTCTTTCTAGGTATCAACTGTGTTCTCTAATAGTTTTCTCTTAGCTAGATGTTTTTCCAAAATGCATGTTCTAAACTGTTTTCGCATGAAGTCCTACATTCTAATGCTAATCTGGGTTAGATAAGGTTCCTATTCTAAGAAGTTGACATATACAGTGACAAATGATTGACAGACTGATTTGCTGAACTCTGCTATTCATGTTAACATATTCACCTTTGATTCATATGCTGAACTATGCTAATGTGTTAGTGTTGGACTTTTGCTTATTGAGGGTCATCCCCAGTCTTTTTGCCTCCTGCCTCCTATTTTTTTCTGACCTGTTGCTGTTGGCTTTTCAACTCTGAGCACTTTACCACTGCTAACCAGTGCTAAAGTGCATATGCTCTCCGTGTAAATTGTATGTAATTGGTTTATCCATGATTGGCATATTTGATTTACTAGTAAGTCCCTAGTAAGGTGCACTAGAGGTGCCAAGGCCTGTAAATCAAATGCTACTAGTGGGCCTGCAGCACTGGTTGTGCCACCCACATAAATAGCTCTGTAATCATGTCTCAGACCTGCCACTGCAGTGTCTGTGTGTGTATTTTTACCCTGTTAAGTCGACTTGGCAAGTGTACCCACTTGCCAGGCCTAAACCTTCCCTTTTCTTACATGTAAGGCACCCCTAAGGTAGGCCCTAGGTAGCCCCAAGGGCAGGGTGCAGTGTATGGATAAGGTAGGACATATAGTAATGTGGTTTATATGTCCTGACAGTGAAATACTGCCAACTTCGTTTTTCACTGTTGCAAGGCCTGTCTCTCTCATAGGATAATATGGGGGCTACCTTTAAATATGATTAAAGCGTAGATTCCCCTAGAGAGTAGATGGACATGTGGAGTTTGGGGTCCCTGAACTCACAATTTAAAAATACATCTTTTAGTAAAGTTGATTTTGAGATTGTGCGTTTGAAAATGTCACTTTTAGAAAGTGAGCATTTTCTTGCTTAAACCATTCTGTGACTCTGCCTTGTTTGTGGATTCCATGTCTGGGTCAGTTTGACAGTTGGGTTGTTTTTCACCTCGCACTAGACAGTGACACAAAGGGGGCTGGGGTGTAACCTGCATTTCCTGATTAGCCATCTCTGCTAGGAGGGAGGGGTGGAGTGGTCACTCTCATCTGAAAGGACTGTGCCTGCCTCTGACAATGCCGGCTCCAACCCCCTGGTGTGTGTCTGATGCCTTGCCTGGGCAAGGCAGGATTTCACAAGTAGGTGTGAGTCCCCTTTGAAGAAAGGTGACTTCAAAGACTAAAATGGGTATAAGAAGGGCACCCAAATCTACAGACTTTAGAAACACTTCTGGAACCAAGAGGAACCTCTGCCTGGAGAAGAGCTGATAGCTGAGGAAGAAGTGCTGCCCTGCCTGTGACTGTGCTTTGTGGAGCTTTCCTGCAGTGCTGCTTCTGCCAGAGTAAGAGGGCAACGACTGGACTTGGTGTGCCTTCCATCTTGTGAAGAAATCTCCAAGGGCTTGAGTTAGAGCTTGCCTCCTGTTGTTTGAAGTCTCAGGACAGCAAAGACTTCTCTCTGCCAGCACCTGGGGTCTCTGGAGAGACTCCTGCTCTGACAAGTGGTGCCCTATCCAGTCCCTGGGCCCTTGAAAGGAAAGCTGGTGGAAATCTAAGGAAATTGACTTCGGACGACTTCGGACCGACGCCGCTGCTGAATCCGGTAACGCCGCCTGCACCTAACGCCGTGAGCTTCGCTGGAATGCGACGCTTTTCGCAGGCCCGACGCCGCAGCAGCCCCGCTAAAGTCTGCGACTCCGTGGAAGTCGCCGCACCACGTCGTGACCGACGCCGCTCGAAGTGCACGGATTCAACGTTTCGCACAGATGCCGGGATTCCCAACTTCACGCATCGGCTTGTTTTTACTCTTCACCAAAGGTACTGTACTTGGTGGTCTACACGACTCCGTGTCCGGCGCCGCTGGTGTTGGCTTGTTGGGAACGACTCCGTCACAACGCCGTGTTAACATCTCATCGAAGCATTTTTTGTTTCTAAGCGCTATTTTTTAGTTTAATCTCTAAAAATTCATAACTTGACTTGTGTATGTCGGATTTTTGTTGTTTTGGTCTTGTTTTGTTTAGATAAATATTTCCTATTTTTCTAAACTGGTGTTGTGTCATTTTGTAGTGTTTTCATTAAGTTACTGTGTGTGTTGGTACAAATACTTTACACCTAGCACTCTGAGGTTAAGCCTACTGCTCTGCCAAGCTACCAAGGGGGTAAGCAGGGGTTAGCTGAGGGTGATTCTCTTTTACCCTGACTAGAGTGAGGGTCCTTGCTTGAACAGGGGGTAACCTGACGGTCAACCAAAGACCCCATTTCTAACAGTTAGAATGTATTCTGTCACAAGTTTTGATTAGATTATGTTATTGGTGGTTACTAAGGAATAAATTTTGATCTGATTTGAATAAAGTTTTAAAATAATCTCATGAATTAGTATTGTAACTAATAGGGA
The DNA here is from genome assembly GCF_031143425.1 of Pleurodeles waltl. NCBI lineage: Eukaryota > Metazoa > Chordata > Amphibia > Caudata > Salamandridae > Pleurodeles > Pleurodeles waltl. The sequence continues at coordinate 105,002,891 of NC_090451.1, read as the reverse complement.
AATGAATTTGCTAAAACGTATATATTGAGTTGTGGTTATTCATGGCTGTAAGGTCATGGGAAATGTTCTTAACTGATTAATAATTAGCGTAATACTTATTGATTTTTGTGTATTGATTATTGAGATACATTGGTCACACCGTAGCTAGGATACTGCATGCGAATCAAAAGGTTAATCGACCCATACGCGTCCCCTTATAAGTTTACTTATTAAGGACCAGGCACGCTAACAATGGTATTCTTCATGGCATACAATTCAATAATAGCATTTACTCAGTGGCCTGTGCTATATCGATGGCCTTGCATGTATCAATGTTGTTATCCGCTACACCAGTGGTTCCCAACCGCTGGTCCGGGGACCCATGGGGGTCCCCAAAGCTCCTCCAAGGGGTCCACGACCACTTAGACAATGAAATAACATTAACAGATTAATAAAGTGTTTATAAATAAAATGGCTAAATGTACAGTCGAAAATGTAAAAACATACTGTAAATGTCAAGGAAACTGAAATTGGAGCCTAAAAATTAAATTAGTATCCTGGGAACGATTTGTGGGAGAAGTGCAGGTGCATCAAACAGAATATAGTCCGGATGATGTGTGGCTTCAATTGAATTTTGAAAAGCTGCAACCTTCCTATTACATTCCTATAACATTGCATTTTTATTTTTTTTATTTATATTTGTTTGAAAATTAAATAAGATGTGTTAGCATTTGTGTATGTGTTTGATGAATGCTTGTTGCTGTAGTTTTTGTGTATTGTTTTGCATTTTAAATCATCAACACTGTTTAGGGTGGAGTCCCCAGCTTCCAGTAATGACTCAGTGGGGCGGGCAGATTCCAATGATGCTTCAGAGAGGATCCTGGAACCCAGTAATGAAACGAGGGGGGGTCCACAAAGTCAAAAGGTTGGGGAACACCCAGCAGCTACACAATTTATTTATAAACATGCATAAATTTCTGCATTAGGGAAATATTTTTCAACTGTACTGCGGCACTGCCGGAACTATTGAAATATTTCATAATTTCCTCTTCCAAACTGTCTGTAAATCGTATGGCTTGTACCTAATATAATTGACAAATTATGCTGTAATGTGCACCGTCTGAACACGTTTTCTGCAATATCTACTGATGGAAGAACCTTCCCCAAACAAACTCTAGATGGACAGGCATACTCACCACACTAACAAGGTGAACTATGGGAACAATCTGAATGTTTGGGAAGGCTGATGTGTGTTGTCCCTACACGGCCTCCGGTCTTCGATAAGTCCCAGCTAACTGCTGCTGAATAGGCATGACTTGGTCCCAACCCTGGCTACTGAATATATATGAGTGAACGAAGAGTGCAAATGTACCTGTGTGGAGATACAGAATTGTTTGTAAACTTTTTGTGAACACTTTGATTCAGTGTTATACAAATGCTGTAAACCTCTCCTCTGACTTTTTTTGTTGTTCAACAAATGATGGACCACGCCTTGATTAATTAATCTCTGACTTCTCTGCCACTGAAGCTCTGTGACACAGAGGCAGGTTGTTTTGGTGACTTTATTGGACTGGCAGGAGCGTGAAGTGATTAGCGCATGTAGTACTTCTCAGCCTTGAACTTAAGGGCCTGGTCTGGCTTTCCTTGCCTCAATTATGTTGATTGATACAGGCAAGAGGGGCTAGCTGGTGGTTCTACCACAAGTAATTTGTTTTGAAATTGGTGAAAATGTTGTATTTTAAAACACATTTTCCATCATATTTTCAAATAAATTAAGTTTTAAAGTATGGTAAATTATGTCCTAACAAGGCCTTACAGGCATTCTGGAAGGGAAAGGTTTGAATTTTTTTTTACTTTTCAGTTTTGGCTGTTGACAGTATTATCCCACTTCAACAGGCTAGAGTCACACTGCCGCAATGCATCACCAAGGAGTGAGGTCAGGTGGTCGCTGAGCCTGCTTAAGCATGGCAGCATTAGGAGGAAGCATCTTGCACACAGAAGAGAACAACAAACTACAACATTTCACCCCGCTGATGGTCCTCCAGTTATCTGTCTCTGGCTGGCAGGCACAGGTATGTGCTCGATACTGGCCCTCAAGCCAGAATCATCAGGGAAAAGCTGCCAGGCAGAACCTATTTGGTGTCCTCCGGGTGTCCCCTGCCTCAGAGAAGTTGAAGTCACCACCTGTTCTTGGTTGTTTACGATTGTTTGTGACAAACTGGTGTCATAAAACATCACAATACAATGTGTTTTGTTTCCTGCTATAATTGATGAGGCATGTGGGACACAGATAGGCTAGGCTAGGCCAGGAGATAGAGGCCAGTGCTGGCCAGGACATGGATAGGACTGAGGTGTGCTGAGAGACAGTCACTGCAGCAGAGATGTATCTTTCTGTGGTAGGCAGTTCCTTTATGTTGTGAAGTTTCCCCTTTTAGAACGAGGCTGCATGTAAATCAATCAATCAGGGAATTTGTAAAGCACACTACTCACCCATGAGGGTCTCAAGGCGCTGAGGGGGGCGGCTGCTACTGCTCGAGCAGCCATGTCTTGAGTTGTCTCCTGAAGGTAAGGCGGTCCTTGGTCTGACGCAGGTGGGTGGAAAGAGTGTTCCAAGTCTTGGCGGCGAGGTGCAAGAACGATCTGCCGCCTGTGGTTGTTCTGCAGATGCGTGGGATGGTGGCGAGGGCAAGGTCGGCAGAGCGAAGCTGTCCGGTCGTGGTGTAGAAGGAGAGCTGTCTGTTGAGGTATTCTGGTCCGGTGTTGTGCAGTGTCTTGTGAGCGTGAGTGAGGAGTTTGAAGGTGCTTTTCTTGTTGACAGGGAGCCAATGTAGGTCTCTCAGGTGGGCTGTGATGTGCTAGTTGCGGGGGATGTCCAGGATGAGGCATGCGGAGGCGTTCTGGATGCGTTGCAGTTTTTTCTGGAGTTTGGCTGTGGATCCTGCATAGAGGGCATTGCCGTTGTCCAGTTTGCTGCTTTTGAGGGCTTGGGTAACTGTTCTTCTGGTTTCAGTGGGGATCCATTTCTAGATCTTCCGAAGCATGCGGAGGGTGTTGAAGCAGGAGGAGGAGATGACGTTGACTTGCTGGGTCATAGATAGTGAAGAGTCCACGATGAATCCCAGGTTGCGTGCATGGTCGTCGGGTATCGGTGCGGTTCCCAATGTGGCAGGCCACCAGGAGTCATCCCATGCGTAGGGGATGAAGCTAAAGATGAGGACCTCAGTCTTGTCGGAATTCAGTTTCAGGCAGCTGTTCTTCATCCATTCCGCGATGGCCTTCATTCCTTCGTGGAGGTTGGTCTTGGCAGTGTCCTTGGTGAGGGAGAGGATCATCTGGGTGTCATCAGCATATGAGATGATGTTGAGGTTGAGGGTTGGTAGCGAGCGGAGACTAGTAGACGTTGAAGAGGGTCAGGCTGAGGGACGAACCCTGGGGTACACCGCAGATGATTAGTAGAAATTAATCCAGGACTTGAGTCACCATTGAGTTATTCTTTCTTGCTGCACAGGGGGCCATCAAAAGATTGTTGTTTTTCAAATATCTTTTTAATGAAAAGAGAACAAAGCAGCTGGAGTATAGCACAATATAACAAATGTATTGCAATGTACATGACAAGTTGTCTCAGTCAATTTAAATATGAATTGTAAATTAATGTGCAAACTAGGTCAGAAAGTACACATGCATCAGACAATGGGCATAACAGGCAGTGTTCAATCCTGTGTGCTGCCTAGACCATGCACAATGGTTTATCTTCGGATTTATGGGCTAATTTAAAGAGAAATACATCCCACCTTGACACCCTTGCCGCTGGTTCTTTTTTAGGTCGAGCTTAGGCAGCGCATGCACTGTCTCTTCAAGACATGATGTATTCACTCTGTGCGCTTACAGCCCACCCATTGCCTTATTTTCATCCCTTCAGTTGTCATTCAGAAATGCTTGCTTGCTAGGGGTTAATCCTTCCTCTTTGTCCCTCCTTTTTGTGTTTAGTTTCCTCCCAGGGAGCATGCCCCAATTACTGTTAACATTATGCATCTGTGTTTATGTGTTAATTTGGGGGACTATTTTTTCCTTTGGTTCCCCCTCGTGTCACTGTTTACCAGTCTTCGATGGTTCAGCTTCAGCGCCCATCACTTAATCTTCCAGGCCCATTCAAATACTGAGATGAGATGTCAGACACTTCAGACGCTGTTTTTAAATTAGCCTTTTTCATTTTCTCTGACTTCAAAGTGCAAGGATTTCCCCCAAACCTCTCCCACTTCACTGCTTGTTGCTTTAGCGAGCCTCGGTCACCAGACCTTCAGCAGCCCAACCTTGCAGCATAGTTAAGGGCAAGGCTTCGGCAACTACTGTCACATTTTCTCTTCCGCTTGTTTATGTACTGTGAACTTTAGCTACCCAAAGGTGTTGAAGCACTTTACATGAGCACTAGTGCCATTACACAATGTCAGGTTAACTTTTAGAGGCATCATTATAGAGCGCAAAGTGGACTGAACCTACAGTATTAAAATGCTTTACGAAAGTGCCAGTTACATTACACAAGGTCAGGTTAATTATTTTGTTTGTAGGTGCGTAGAGATTAAGTAATGCTGACGCTACCCCTGTTTATTCATTATTTTCCCTCTACCTGACAAATGGGAGCAGCACTCATCCCTCCCACCTCCTCCCATGTCGCTGCATGCCCGCCCCACTGCCTCTTCCTGTCGTTTTCCTACTCTCAAGACTCTAATTTCAAAGCACAGTCACTGCAGCTCCCCAGGGACTGTGAGGCATTTTTTATTATATTGTGTGAACTTGACTGACCCAAAGGTGTTGGAGCATTTTACATGAGCGCTAGTTACATTACACAAGGTCAGATTAATTTTTGAGGCCATTTTTATTGATTATGAACTCAGCTGACCCGAAGGTATCAAAGCGCTTTACAAGAGTGCCAGTTACATTACACAAGGTCAGGTTTATTTTTTTATTTTTAGGTACGTGGAGATTAAGTGATGCTGACACCGTCCCTGTTTATTCATCATTTCCCCTCTACCTGACAAACGGGAGCATTTGGTTGCTGTTGCTGCGTCCAGTGCTCCTATACACAGAGGGCTGGGACAGAGGGTGGGGCCGGGAGCTTGCTGATAAACAGATAGTGCGAGTAGTGTTTTGAATGGAAAACTCTGGAGAAGGGCACCTGGTGAATACAGGCCTGTAGGAGGAGGGATGGTGACATCTCTGCCATTGGAAAGTACTTCAGTGCTTTTTTTCATAGGCTGTTCAATATTCTAGCGATGCAGTCGCACACAGAATGTTATAGGGCTATAGACTTGCATCAAGGCACTTGTCATTCTGTCTGTGCATTATAAAGCCTTGGAATGTGTCCATAAATGTTTCCTGAAGCAAGCATGTATGCCTGAATCACACTGCATGACCCACTGTGTAGTAATTGTATAGCTCTTCAAACCCTGGCGACACAGCACTCAGGAAAATGTGCTACATGGCTAAACACTTAAAAGATCCTAAAGGTGAGACCTTTTGGCTATGCCAATGCTTGTTTTTTCCTCTGGGGTCCATAGGAAAGCAACATGCAGAAAACACAGGGAGACGTTTAGACGAAGTTCACCCATGTGTAATAATAAAGTCGGACAGGGGTCTGTCTAGCCAATCACAAACAAGAAGGTAAAAATCTAAAGTTTGCAGTCAGAGAACACGTGGAGCTGTGACTTGTTCTGTCTGTCAGTTTCTGTCACCAGGCAGAAATTTGCATATATTTTGATGTCAGTGCTGTTAGGGATTCCAGATCCTCTGTATGCAGAGCACGTACGTTCATATTAAAAGGCATGCTTGTTTTATTCTGGAAAATAAAATAACCGTGTGAGAGCCAATGGCAGTAGGGTAAAGTTATGTATTTTTATATTACTATCATAAAACAGCAATTTTATTATAGAAGCCATATTCTATGAGGTTTGCAGAATTTGGGTCACAAAAATAATTATTCAGACAAAGAATTATTTAGCTACCACCAATAAAAACGCATTCTGCACCATCCTTCAGCAGGTGGTTCCATGCCCCATGTACAGCCTTCATACACTTCTGACCTATTTGCCCTGCTTCATTTGGATTTATGTGCTGCGCCTTGCAGAGGTAAAGACAAAACCACAAGTCCCAGGATGCCGTGTGCTGTTGACTGAAAAGCTAGCTCAGCCGGAAGGTCTTGCATATGATGCAGGATCACTTAGCACCTGTGCATCTAAAACCATCCTTGTCCTGACACTGATACTTCACATTCAGCATGTATATCCAAAAAAACAACCATTCGCCCTTAAAAAGAGGATTCAATCATTAAAAAACAACATTTTTCTCATTTCCAAATCCTCAATTGAAATTGTACAAGATTTTACCTTGCTATGATCAGTTAATCGATCACAATTAGAGTGGCAAAAAGCCATGTAATTTTATATACAAAACGTACTTTCGGAAAAGTCAACATACTCCCCTAAGGCAGTCATCTTCTGTAGTTCCCAGATAGAATGATGTTATCTGGAGAACTTCATTCCAGCCCTGTCTTTCTTCTGCAAACCATTGGAATCACCTGTAAATGTATCTAAATTAGTTCCATTGAGGTGAATCAGGACTACAACTCCCAGAATGCATTGGGTTGCTAAATGAACTCTCGTGAATAGAAAACTGAGACCTTTACAAATATGAAGTTTTCTGATGGTCTTAATATCTCCACTTGTTCTATACAAGAGAGAATTTTGCTTTGCTTTTATCCCTCACAATGAGAAAACAGACATTAAAATAATGTTCTCGTTTGAGGGAACATGCCACCAAATCACCGGCCTTTAGAGCGTATTTGAGACTAATTGCTTTAGTATAGGAGGCTAGTATAGTAGCCAGTACCTTCAGCCTCAATTCACAAATCTATGACCTGGGTGAATGTCAAAAACACTGTGACTAAGGCCCCTTCTCTGCCAGTTATGAGTACTTAAGTATAGACTGGAGCTAGGCGCCACATAAAACTAGACATGGACATTGTTTCCAGTCGTTGAGTTGGTCCTTTCTTTCCCTGGATGGCATTAATTGCTTTAAATAGTCAGCATCAGACAATGTCTGTCATCCTTTTGCTTCTTTACTCCTGGTGCTTGGGGGCTACAGTGTTGTGGAAGATTTACTCAGAAGTTTAGTTTTGTTAATGATTGGAATGCTGTCCCTGTATAAAGCTCATGAGCAGAATGTTAAAAGGGTTTACAACTATTTAACGGGTTCCATTTTTGTCCTTCGAACAAATTTACGGGACACTTGCCAACCATAACTGATCATATGTTTCTTCAGCATGCAAATGACCTAGGGCCATATTTATAGTCTGGTTTGCTTTGCTCTTCCACCACGCATCGTGGTGCAAGAGCGACGCAAACCTTAAGTGAGATTTATGAAGCCACGCAAGGCCACCTTGCGTGTTCCTGCTTGGCTTCCTAAATCTTGAGTAATGTAACGCAGCATTATACTGTGCAAGGAAGGCATTTCCATGAGTGTTGTGTGAGTGTTCCGATGCTACATCCATGGATCTTGACACATTCCCAGAATTACGAGAAGTTGGAAACCTGGGAGTGAATCAAAAAGACACGCCTCCCAGGATATTCAAAGGTCTTTGTTGTTTAAGCACATATCAACACAGCTCTAAGTGATGTAAGGTGAGAAAAACAGAAGAGTGTGAATAAAGAGAACCAGTAGACCCTAATACTTCAGTCTTAAAATAACTTCAAATTTACCTAAACTTTGCTTATGTTGAGCGAGACGGTGATGGTCTGAAGACCAGTGAGATCGGCCCTATGTAGACACTTAGGCATCCGAACTCCTTGTACATGATGTAGTCTTTTGTAGGGTTTCACTTTGACTTCATATTATAGTCTATACATCATTCTATTACATGTAAGTGTGCCAAACAACGAACTTGTGTGTTGTGTATTTCAGACTTGAAGTTGTGGGTTTTGCTTCTTTTTACTACCAGTTGCCAGAACAGCTTTGTGTGCCCCAACCTGACTTCCTTAAGACGCTGATGCCATTTAGAGTGTTCCCAAGCTCTATCTTTGTCAGTTAATATGGGTGTATAGCATCTCCTGTGTTCCAAAAAGAAGTGTGCTTCATTGCCTGGGCTGGTGGGCCAACACTTTGCTTTGCCAATGCCTTTTTCCTTCCCTTCTTTAACCATTGTTATTGTAGTGGTCATTGTTGTGTATTTATACTGCGACTTCAGGTTACAGCAATTCAAAGCCAAGAGTCCCCCTTCTTTGCTGCAATACGAATCGTATTTTGCAGTGACGTGTATTAATATTAAAAAGAGTGTCTAAGTGCTACTTACTGTGTGTTAGGAAGCACCCATACGGAACAACTGAAATGATTTGCGTTGTTTATTTTTTTTAATTAAATGGTTTTATTGCAAGCATATATGTGACACATTTAGGCAACGACATAATGTTTACTTCTTTTTTTCTGTTGTTCTATATGCTTGCAATAAAAAAATAACCATCAAACCAGCTTGTCAAGGGTGGACATATTGGTTTTGCCAATGCTTATTTACGTTTTTTTTTTTTTTTTAAATACACGATGTTGTCAAGAACTAATAAGTTTCCCCTACTGCACATTGTATGGCTATTGGAAATCTGTGAAGTCCATTGAGCACCGAGGGTGATGCCAAGCTCTTTTATAAAGCGAAAGAACTCGGATTTAGCGCTTTCATGGTTTACCAGCACTTGTAATTCTGCACATTGGGCTGTAACAGTCTTCTAGCTATGGCACCAGGCGTTGTAAAAATCCCCCTTCAACTGTAGTCTCTTAGTACAAAACATTAGCGGTGCAATTTTCGTATTAAAAATTCTAACTGATATGAACTGCACGCAGCGACATCAGGGAGAAAGGCTCCTCACTTGTTATGAGTAGTCGTGGCCGAGCGGTTAAGGCGATGGACTTGAAATCCATTGGGGTCTCCCCGCGCAGGTTCGAATCCTGCCGACTACGATATGTTTTTTTTTCTTCTTTTTCGAATATTTTTTTTTCTTCTTTCTCTATTATAACAATTAAAAACGTATGTTTTTACTACTGCCCCTGAAACTATGCATTTACTTCAACGTATCATCTCGGTGAATATATTTAGAATGTTTACTTTTTCCTGCGCATATAGTCCCAACATGGCAGCCTACGCGCAATTCATTTTAGACTATTTTCTACTGTTCGTGTACGTCAGGAAAAATGAGCAGAGGATACAAAAATCAAATGAATTTAAGCAACCAATGCTCGCTTCTGCAAATAAATATTCTCCGTGTTAAAAATATATATATATTCTAATAAATGAAACAACATAATCAAATACATAAAAATAAAAAAAACACCTCTGGCAGCGGTGGGATTCGAACCCACGCCTCCGAAGAGACTGGAGCCTTAATCCAGCGCCTTAGACCGCTCGGCCACGCTACCCTCAGGATATCCGTGGCTGGCCAGGTCGTTGTGTGTTGGAGAAAATGTTTTGGTGAACTAAATTGCTACGTGTAGTTAATGAAACCAATGAAAAACGTTTAAGTGTACGAGAAGGATAAGGGAACGATGAGCGAAGGTTTGCCGTGCACACTCTACTGAATGTTTTCAGGTTTTTTTCACCGTAGTCGCCCCCTACCAGACAGTCATTATATTGATGCATTTTCAAATGAAAGTAAATAGGCGCTAAATAATCCTAGAAGGTTGGTTATTGTTCATAGCACGTTTGCAGTAAATTAGGATAATTCCTTAGGGACCAAGTGAACACTAACGCATATTCAGACAGATTAAAAATAATGATGAAACGGAAGAGAAAAAAGATTCATGCAGATTAAAAAATAATATTACACAAGCACGGAAGATAAAAACTAACGACGAGGATGGGATTCGAACCCACGCGTGCAGAGCACAATGGATTAGCAGTCCATCGCCTTAACCACTCGGCCACCTCGTCAGACGACACCTTCTGTTCGTTGTATAGTACATGGATGTAAACGGAGACATGGTATTTCATTGATCTCATGTTTTAGATCTAAATACCACCCATGACAAAACTGTCAAACAAACAGCAATCTCAGGGCTCCTCCCACACTTGCCATGTTCGGACTAGCACAGATTGGGGAGGAAAAAGAGGAGCAAAGGCACTTTAGAGGTGGTGATATTGATTACAGGGCCCGGGAGTATAAATCAGAATTTAGAACAAGCAATGGTAAAGCCAATATGTCTCAATATGAGAGGTTTTGGCTTTGTCAATGTTTTGTAGCCAGTGTATAGCAGCCGGCTAATGTCAGCATGCCTGAAAAGAAAAAAGTGAAATGAGACTGCCAGTGCTGCCCTTGTCTTACAGCTTTTTAGTGTTGAGCGCAAAGCGATCCGATCCTGCTGTAATCTCTCTTTGGGCTTCTAACCGTGCTCGTGTTACATCAGCCACTTTCATTGGTTCGTGGGCTTACCTTTTAAAATCCACTTGCTTTCATTAGTGAAAGGCATACATATGTCATGCCTTTTCCGGTGTTTAGCCCTCCTCGAGCGCACCTGCCAACTACTAAAAACATATGAGGCTCTGTGTTTTCTGTATGGTTTGTGGACTTCTTTTTCTCTTTGTTTCACAGTGCGATCGCACTTGGTTTTACACAGCACAATCACGCTCGTTTTTTTCTCTCCAATTAATGTGGCAAGAAAAGTCAGTCAGGAGTTTACAACACTAATAGCTCTAACTCGACGAAATGTGAGACCAGTTGCAATGTAAATGCTTGTTTAAACATTTCTACTGGAAAGGAGGGAGGGGAGGGTGGAAGAGAACATGGACAACAGAGAATGTCAGAAAAAAAGTGCTATGACATGCCAGCGCTGACCACATCATAGCTTTACCACTTGCCACAGACAACAGAAGGACGGTGGTTGGGTAGACTGGAATGCAAGGCAACACAGACAATGGAAAGTTGGGAGCTAGCAAACAGGCAAAGGATTGGGAGAAAGCAACATGAACAACAGAAGGAAGGAAGGAGGGCGACTGACAGGAAGCAACATGGACAACAAAAGGAGGGGGGTGGGGATAAGCAACACAGACAAGAGAAGGAGGAAGGCCACGTTGGGGGAAAACAATATCACAAAGGAAGGAGGGAGGGCAGTTCAGGGAAAGCAAAATGGCCAACAGAAGGAGGGAGGGTGAGTAAGGGCAAGCAACACACACTACAGAAGGAGGAAAGGACTGTAGTGGTGAGCAACATTAACAACCGAAAGTGGGAGGGCGGGAGGAACACAGAGGACTGCAGAACTGTAGAACTGCACAAGGTAGACAGCTGAAAACAAGCAAAGTGCATAAACAAAGTAGCACCTAAAGAATGAACAGTGGAAGGACACAAGAAACTCATCCAAGCCCCAGCGGAGGGGCAAACATGAAAAAGAAGAAAGACTATGGTGACTGACCAATAAAAAGCAAGCAAACGAGAGTGACAATTAAAACAACCAAAGCAATCGGGGCCTTTAAGCCCACTGTTAGAAAACATGCGCTGTCTTAGGCAAAATTTAAAATGTGTAAAACTTCGTCATATATTACACTCCTTCCCATCCTCTGCCTCTGACATGAAAACTTACTTAGCTCATCCCAACAGCCCTGACGTTTCTAAGGGACATTGGCCAACTCTGCTCTTTATATATCTATGAGCACGGCCAGTGGAATTATGCAATTTGGCGGTTACTGCATTTTCCCCCATAATTATGGATTTGCCGCATTTGCTACATAACCATATATCTGCTGCATAATTGGCACATCTAAAAAAAGGTTTCTCTAGCTCAAGCATATCAAAGGTAACTAAGAATGAAGTGACGTTGCAGCACAATGGAAGGCCCATCTCGAAGGTTGACTGTTCACCTTTCAGTATCTTAGTTGCTGTATTTGAGTTTTAAAGTGGTACTCAATGGGTGAAAATGTTGGTAAGACAATGTTAACAGGGGTACACATGACAAAATAATGAAGTAATACTATGACAAAATGTGCTGCATTTCTCCTCATAATTTGCCTTCTCTTGCCACATAATTTGGTCTTAATTGCCACACAGTTTGGTTCTCTCCTGCCACATAATTCTAGTGACCTTCTCCATCAGTGTTAGTGACACGTTGTTTTGAGTCAATTGCAAAACAGTTGCAGGCAACAGACCAATGTTACTTTTATGGGTGCCCCCTTGTGGTGCTTACTTAACACATTAGTGAGAAAATGAATGCAGCTATAGGGCTGAAAAGACAGTCTTTCATTCCAACTTGGAAGCAAATGCATTTAGTTTAACATACTCCCTACAGCTATGCTAAGAACAAGAAACCCCAAAGTTTAGATTGCATGTTATAGAGCTCCTTTCAGAGCAGGTTGAGTTGCCATGACTCAGCCATGTCTCCAAAATCTCAAGTGTGCAAGAGGGCAGATGTAAATGGGAAGGTATCCTATCTGGTGTGTAACCATATGATGTGAGCCAACAGGTCTGGCATTATTTTTCAGTCTTTTGACTTTGCCAATATTATTTGTTTTTTTCAGACTGTTTGTAAAACGTTGTTGTTGGAAGCTGCCCGGCCCTTATCAATATAAAAAAATGCCTAAAAGTGAAATTATATTTTTGCCTTAAAAAATCACAGCTTACCATAGCAGCCTCTGGCGTTAAGGGAACTCCTTTGGGTGTAGATGTGTTTCTAGTGAAAGAGCACAATGCTGTGAGTCACAATGAAGTTAGCCAATGACTGCAGTGGGATGGCCCATTGCCATGTGCTGTATGTAGTGGTGGGCAGAATAATAATGCGAATGACACAGCAGAGGGCTGGCTGAAAGCCCTATATGTAGATTATACATGCAATTTCAGTAAAATTAAAAGGAGTTTGCTAACCCCAGACCTACAAATGTAGGCACAATACATTATATATAATATATATATATATATATATATATATATATATATATAGATAGGACTCTTTACTTTTAATATTATCGTTTTTTAGCTTTTATGTTTTGGTCGTCATTTACTTTCGGGCATTTTGAAATGAAAGGCCTTGAATCCAAGGTGCTGCACTCTCCAGTGACATCAGCCATAGAGGGGAGCGGCAGTGATGTCACATTAGAGTGTTCAATAAAAGACTCACTGCATGTCAGTTAAGGTTGGGGAGGCGCTGGGAAGAGAGGGCCCTGTCGGGAATCCTTTGGAGGCACAGAAGCGAGAACCTTCACGCATTAACTAGGGGGCTAGTTGTGCAGCTCCTGAGGTTGGTGTGACGCTCATATTTTCACTGTGGAATTGCCTGAGCCTGTAAAGTAAAGGTAAGTTGGACACTGCAAGGGCCCAGCCTACTGTTATTGAAAATATAGAAAGAGAGGGCCCATTTTTGCTAAAGCAAGAGTTGGGAGGAAAACGTGCAGAGTCATATATGCTCAGAGAGGAATACAGGCCCGAGTGCTCATGGCATCCAAGTAAAAGGCCAGTGCAGGAGACAGAGAAGAGAGACAAAGGCATAGTTATCCACAAAGCAGCTACACGTAGAAAGGCCTAGAAGCTTGCAATAATATAGTTACAGGAAAGGCACGCATTTCAAATCCACGTTAATGAGGAAAGGGAGTTTTTGGACAGGAATGTAAAAGCTTTGATGCTAGAAGGTCAGCAGCTGTGGGAGGGAGGCCAGACAGTCGGGGAGGGCTCCAAGCCTGGAGTTAGGAAAGGTGGAGCTACAGACAGCCTTAGAACGTGAGATAAAAGGTATTGCTGTTTTTCACTAAATGTGCACGTGATAGATATGTAACCTTCGCTTTTCTGCAAATGTGTAATTAGACACTTTCTCATGAGAAATGCGGCTTTATGCTGACGAAAGCAGTGACACAATGTACCACGTGAGCGCTTAAATCAAAATGCATGACAAGTGATAAGATGCATTCAAGGTAGCAAAAGTATATAAAAAGGGCTGCTTGAGTTGATGATTTGGAGGGCAGTTTCAGACTTAGAGCTGTGCTGTCCTCCCGGCCGTTATTCATAAATGCTCATATTATTTGCAAACTGAATCCTGTCTTTCTTTATTCGTGACCTGCCAACAACACTACCCAAAGGGATGGGAGTCTTTTCCACCAAGATGGAGGCCAGAGGGAATACGTTCACCCTAAATAAATCTACAAAACCACAAAAAAGGGGGTTTCCCACCTAACACTACTTAAAGTACGTACACCTATATAGTGGTTGCCACTCAGAAAAGATTGTATACTTTTATACATAACCCTACCCCACCCTAGTAGTGGCAAGCATCATCATCAGGTTCACCCCAGCCTTTAAAAGCCAGGGTGGGCTCAACCGTGTTCCAGAGACCACTTTAAATATTATGGTGACCAGGGAACCTAAGTGAAATAAAAATGTCTCATCCTCACCCCGGGTATCCCTTTATTAATGGGATTGATGGGCACAGATTAAAATCATTAACAAGGAGCAATGAGGAATGTCAGTGGTCCTGTGACTTTTACAACACCAACATGTTTCTGCCCTACACTATGGCCTAGTAACAGGTCTGGGGCTTTCATCAGGACAAGTTCAAAAAATGTCACAACTCCACAAATCAACACACCCTACAACTACTTACATACATACACCTATCGACCATGGAGCAAACTCAATTTGGATCACTTAGAAACACAACTAACAGCAAACACAGATCTAGATACAATTAATTCCGTGCCAAAACTTTATGAGTGGCTACAGGAAACTTTTGATATCCTAATACCACTCAGAAAAACTAAACACAACAAAAGAAAACCAACACCTTGGAGAAACACAGAACTTAAAAAGATAAAGCAACAAATCAGAAAGTTGCAGCGGACCTGGCTCAAAACAAACAACAGTCAAGACAAACTGCAGCTACACAAACTTAACAGGATATACAAATCATCAATCAAAAAAGCTAAAAAAAGATACTACTCAGACAGAATTCAAAATGCTCAATCTACAACGAAAGAATTTTATAAAATTCTCAATGAATTTCGAAAACCTACATGCATGGAAGGAAGTCATCCCACTACTCAAGATTTCACAAACAAATTGGCAATTCACTACACAACCAAGGCAGACACATTGGACTCCTATTTAAACAGAAGAAAACCATCAGCACCAACCCCTTTCCTAAAATACCCTCTAAGAATAAACCAACCCAACCTCTACAGTCCATCAAACAAATATCCCAGGATGAATTTATGGATTTGGTCAAAGCAAGCAGACCTGGTTGCCCTTGTGACCCTTGCCCACCACAAATCTTCAACAACATTCTTCTATCTACTTCTGCTGCCACACCTGTAAGAAGAATCATCAACAACTCTTTAACTTCAGGAACTTTTCCTGTAGACCTGAAAAAGGCATACATACGACCTTTATTAAAGAAAACAAACCTAGACCTGCAAGACCCCAACAACTACAGACCAATCACAAATGGACCTTTCCTGGGCAAATTGATAGAAAGAGCAGCATTCGCCCAGATGTCACAATTCATTGAAGACAATTCTAGACTTCCAACCTGTATTCCGCCCAGGAAGAAGCACTGAATCGGCACTCATAGCAATCTGGGATGATCTTAAAAACACAGTCGACCGAAATGGAGTTGCTGCACTACTTCTCTTGGACCTCTCGGCTGCCTTTGATACAGTTGACCATGACACCCTAACTCAAAGACTCCACAAAGCCGGCATACAAGGGATTGCTCTCGACTGGATTACTTCCTATCTTCAAAAACGATCTAATATCATCCACTCTCCCCCCTTCTCGTCCGAACCCTACCTCACAAAAGCAGGGGTCCCCCAAGGGTCAATCATCTCACCTTTGCTTTTCAACATCTACATGATATCTTTACCAGAACTGATCAATGATTTCCATCTCACATGCTACAATTATGCAGATGATACACAAATACTACTTAAATTAGAATGCCCCAAAAACAATGAAAACTCACAAATCTTCAGTTGCCTCAGAGCCGTTGATCAGTAGATGAACTGGAGCCATCTCAAACTAAATACCTCCAAAACAGAAATACTCATATGTGGTGACTGGAAAAATTATGACCCTCTGTGCGTCTGGCCTGACGATCTCGGACCACCTCCTCAATTATCCAAGGAAGTTAAACCTAGGAATCACCATGGATTCCAAGTTAACTATGAATGCCCAAGTGGCCAAATTAGCATGAACAAGCTTCACCACCTTGAAGTCTTTACGACGCATCTTCCCCCACCTCGGATTTCCATACAAGGTGCAAGCTACTATCTCGCTTGTACTATCCAAACTGGATTATGCCAATGGCCTGTACCATGGATCATCTCTATCTGTTATGAAAAAACTACAACGTATCCAGAATTCCGCAGCCAGGCTACTATTACATGTAAAGCCGAAAGCCCACATCCCCCCTACCTTGAGAGCACTACACTGGTTACCCGTTGCCAGAAGATGCACTTTCAAGCTGCTTTGTATCACCCACAAAGCTATACATGGAACAGGACCGCTTTTTATCAGAAACAAAATTACCAAATACATCCAACAAAGAAACCTCCGCTCAAGATTGGCACCCCGCCTTAGAACACCACCATGCAAGAAAAAGACTATAGGTTGTACATCCTTCTCCGTTCAAGCAGCCAAACTATGGAATTCATTACCCCCAACTATAAGAGCCACAGATAACTTTCTTTGCTTCAGAAAACTACTCAAGAGTTGGCTCTTTCCTTCATAACCACCATATTCAAACAACAATAGACTGCATATGCCTATGTTGATAAATATTTTTTTAAGATTATGTGTATATTTCTAGTTATATATAGTTTCTTTAGAAAATATGTATTGCTACTATGTCATAACATTAAAATACACACACTCTTTATACCTGTTTGACTAAGTATATTTTATCCATGGTTCTAATTATGTATTGTATGTGCATATGTGTGTGTATTCATATCTGTGTGTATGTATATATGTGTGTGTATATATATATATATATATATATATATATATATATGTATGTGTATATGTTGTTTCTGTGCTTGGCATGTTCGTGGGTCATTGCATGGCTCCTGGGTGGGTTGTTATACTAGATATCTATGAATTCCTGCTCTCATCTTATCACACTTATCTACCCATCATCATATGTCATGTCTCTATCAAACTATCCTCCATTCTCACTCTGACTCATCCCAAATCCTTTCTACTACTTTCATCTCCTAAATAACTCTGCCTAAGCTCTTTCCTCCGCTTCCACATCGAACTCACCAAACCTCACTCTACTACCGTGACCTCCCACACAACCCTACTAAATTCTCCCACATTTATCTCACCCTGCTACTATGCTCTCCCTAACCCTTCCACATACTCTTCCCTCATCCACCCCCCTTTACTCATCCCAAGCCTTTGGGTTGAGTAAATGAAGGATATACTCCCAATTAACACTTCTGGATTTCCTCCCTCCTCCGCCCCTCCATTACTCCAGTCAATCTAACTAACAAACTCTCATATCCGCGGCTCAAATTAACTCATAATAATACTAAAACTGTACTCATTATTTCCCGATACTAATCCATCAATAATTCTTGTTGGGTTCCAGAGTAGCGTGCTACTCACCGAAAAGCGCTTTGACGCCTCGTCAGGGGTAGTAAGCGCTATATAAATACAATTACAATTACAATACAATAACAAACTGGGAATCGCTCTTCACAGCTTATGAGGTACTCAGAACGGACCCCACCAGACACCTACAAGATGTCATTAAGACCCTTCTTGATGAAGCAAAGGAAAATGACTCAATCACCAGCAAGGAGTATGATTTCCTTACCACAACTGAGCCACAGATGCCACGTTTCAACTCCATTCCATAAATTCATAAACGGAGAACCCCACGACCCAGTAGGCCTACAGTATTACGCATCGGCTCAGTTTTAGAGACTCTATCTCAGTTCACAGATTGGTTTCTCCGCCCATTGGTCACTCAAACCAGATCCTTCATACAGGACACAAAACATTTTCTGAACATCCTAAAAGAAGTGGCGTATGACCATTACACTGAGATGATGCCATGTCGAGTCCAGTGGGGTTGCATAGTAATCCTATAATTTTCCCTTAACAAAGTACATCAAATTAATATTTTTTCTCAATAAAGCTTTAGCTGTAGGAATAAAAAAAAGTATCTGTGTAAGCAGATGACATTTGCCTACTCCTTTAAAATCCATTGCCTTTCTTTCAAGGCATATTCGATGACAAATATGACTTGGCATGAAACTCAAGCTACAGTCTAAACACAGACAAACGTAAAAGACACTTGCTGAATATTGTCTCAAAAATACTTTGAAGGGCTAGACTTTGTAGATTTCGACCTCTAAATGTGTAGTGGTCTTTCGCTCCAAATAACCTGCTGAACCTAAGTAAATTACATTAAAAGAACAATAAACAATTTAGGGGACATCTGGAGAAATGGACTTCGCTAACAATGACTTGGGGGATCAATATAATTACAATGATGAACAAGCCTTCAATTATATTGCCACAAGTAAAAGTCCCTCTACCACCAACATCAAACATTTATAAAGAAAGAAAATATTCTCAAAGCTCCTTAGGCCATAAAAAACACCACAGACTGCTCTGAAGAAACTGCTGGACCAGAAAGATTTATGGGGGAGTGATCTTCCACAACTTTCACCTACATATCATGAAGCCTTTAAGACTTCAACATGCATTGGTCTGTTCTAACGACAATAATCTGCCCCAAATGCTAACTTGGACCAAACAAGAACAGCTCTGATTAGCCCCTCCCATTCATCCACACTTTAATATATATGAAACCAATTTGAAAATCCATGTCACTAGAATCAAACAAGGCTCTGAGAAATCACTTTGAACATAGAAGAAATACCTTAAACATAAAACCATATCAAAACAGGAATACTGATTGATCTACCCAAAAGATTCAATGACAAAATAAAGATTAATATGATAAAAAAAACTCTGGTCTGGCAAAACGATTTTAACAAGGGCATCAACAAAATTATATATATAAATTACGATAATTCAACCCCTGTCCTTCTGACGCATCATCCATTCAATCTGCAACTCCATGGCAGTAAAGGGTGAAGCATCCCAAAAAAGCGGTTCACATAAATGCTTTCAGTTCAAGGCTCAGAAACAAGCAACCTAGAATATGACGACAGGATTGAATTACTGCCACTGATGCAACAAATAGCGACCAGAGTTGTATCTAATTTCTGGGGACCAGCACTTATTTTTCCTCATCAGACATTAACTGCACGTAAGAGAGGGAAATTCACACAGCAGTGGAAAAAGTAGGAACAGAAAGATTGGGAAAACAGTGGCATAGGGCAAAAGCATGTTTGGATCAAAGTTTACAAGAGTGATATAAGGGGCAGGGAGTGATTGGCGGCGGGTTAAAGGGGAATGAGCTGGATTCAAGATTACGGTGCTGTGACATTTAAAAGCACTGGCTGCAGGCTTTTGAGATGAACACTGTGCACCTGCACTTATTGTTTTTCAAATTAAGCAACTGCAACAAGTACACTAGTATGTTCCTTAAGAAACCATGATACGCGAACACATGATCCAGAATTGAAGCTGCTGTGGAGTCCCTTTAAAAGACCAGACCCCGCAAGATTATTCAAATCATATCATACTGAGAACTTTTAAAATCCCCAAGAACTGCAACTCTGGCTCACTGTATTTTTTTACCAAATCAAAATGTGAAGACTTGTGATTTATTTAATCCGACTGGTGCTGAAGATGCAAGTCTTGAGAGGTATTCGCACGCGTTTCCTATCTTTATCAGCTTTCTGGTGACTTGTAGTCGTGGGTATGTAATTATAAAAGCGGGACTGCAAGTCCCAGAATCCAAAGGGGGGAAACCTCGTCTGTAGCGCCCCATCACAAACCGACACGGAAAACGTGACAGCCAATTGCGTGCTTTCTACCTTCCGTTTAGCGAACAGGCTCAAAACAGAAAAGTCCATGATTATGCAAACGAAAGGGAGTTGCTGTATGTGTTGGCAGGACTTGTTTTTGTGAAATACAAGTTGGCTCGTGTAACCGCTGCATTCTTCCACTGTTTGAGCCAATGTGAAAGTAAGAACTGTCCCTCTTGTCCTTTGTAGACGCTGCTGCTCATACCCACCACCAGCGCTGTTGGGCAGTTGCTTGTGTACGCGCGCATGCGTACAACGCCTGCCACGTCACGTATGTAACTCTCATGGCTGTCGTTCTGACGTGCGCAGGCATGGAAAGTAAAATATCTTAAATGTGGTTTCTTTTCGGACACAGATTCGTTCGTGGACAGAGGACAGTTGGGTTTAAAATTGCTTTGAAATATTATTTAGATAATTCTGCAAAGGGTATAACGGTTCCCAACTCTCCATTTAGAAAATGTTTGCGGTCGTCACCACGGGTTTAGGGGGAAGTAGACGAAATAAATCAAAATACTGTTGATTCATTATGAATGTTAGCATACACACTGTCTACAGTGTTTATATCAAAACCATGCACTTCAGTCTACATGGAAGTTTCCGTAGTGTAGTGGTTATCACGTTCGCCTAACACGCGAAAGGTCCCCGGTTCGAGACCGGGCGGAAACAATTTTTCTTTTACCACAACTGAAATACAATATATATCATGCCACTGATATTATTCATTTATAATTTTGCTTCTTCACTTTAGTTTTCTACTTTGAATAAGGTTACATTTAGGATATATATTTAGTTCTATCTCTCCACAGAGGGGCAAATCCTTGCGGTTTGGACTCTGCGGGCATATTTACAAGAAAGTGGCGCATTGGTCCTAATGCGCCACTTTTCTTGCATTGCCCCTCCCTGCCTAACGACACCGTGGTTGTGCTGTATTTACAATAAGGTGCACCATGGCGGTCATTAGGACAATTGCTTCAAAAATTCTGATCCTATTGTGGCGCTTTGCTTCACTAGCATAAAATTTTTTGACGCTGGTGCAGCAAAGCATAGGGAGGCCCTTTGACTGAAATGGCTATTTCATTTTAAAGCATGCTCTGAGCAGGCATTAAAAATGACAGAAAAAATGTCACAGTGAAATATAAATTTCACTGTGCCATTTTTTGGGCCCTCCGTGCGTCAGAACGCCCCCCCTTGCATACATTATGCCTGGCGCAGGTCCAATGTGGCACACAGGTTTGCAACTACTGCACAGGAGAAAGGCCTCCTTAACGCCGCTGCAGCATAAAAAAATGACACTAGGGTGGTGCAAGGTCAAACCTTTAAAGGCTGCTAGGACCCCATCCTCCAGGGCTGTACCTAGTTGTAAAAAAGAGAGAGGGTGCAAGGCCCTCCTCCCCCCAGCCTTCTCGAGACCTGGGGACCCCATTCACCAGGGCGGTATTTTTTTATTTATTTTTTAAAAGGGAGTGGGGACCTGCAGCCCCTCACCTTTTAAGGCCCCAGGGACGAACACAGCCCAGGGAAGGGGCTGCGCGGCCCCTCCCCATAATAATTTAAATGGCCCTCAAGGGAATGTTGTCCCTGGGGCTGAATACGTGTCAGGTTGGAGGGGGCGCCTCTCTCCCTCTAATAACTAATTTCAGCCCCAGGAGATGGCTCTCCACCCTCTCCTTAATTAAATAATGCAGCCCCTAGCCTCAGTTTTTGTTTATGGGTTTATGCAGGAGTCCCGCCGGATCGTGGCAAAAATTGATGTTTTTTTTTCAATTTTGGATCAGGGGGATGCCTCTGGATTCCTTCTCCATTGATCATAGGGGGAGGGTATCTCTGCCTTAACCCCATATATTTTTTTTAAACTTCATGACAAAGGACTAATTCCCTTAGTCCTGTAATGGCTGCCATCAGGATTTTGCTCATGTAACAGGCAGCCAATCAGAGAGGTCACAGACACCTGCTGGAGCAAGATGCCCCCTAGGGAAAAAAGCTCCCTGGGAAAATCAGAATGTTTTATTTATAAATTGGAACCCCACAAGACTCTCAAGAGCCTCTTGCAGACCCAATGGACCAGATACACAAATATTTTTAAACATATATCGCTCAAAAACTACTTAACGGATTCACACCAAATCACAAAAAACACAATCTGCAGACTAATCTGCAGAATCTTCCTGCCAAATTTGGTGTAATTCCGTTCAGTAGTTTTTGCTGTAGTAAATGCATGGGGAATTTGTGTTTTGCGACCCCCCACATTTTATTCTTGCCCCCGCTTGACAGACAACCGCAAAAATTATGATACATGTGTATGTGTTTGAAAGTTACTGTCACGGTGTGTGTGTGTGTGTGTATATATATGTATATATGTATATATACATATACATATATATATATATACACACACACACAAACACAGGGTGACAGTGACTTTCAAACATTTTTTAAGAACATGGTTTA
The DNA here is from genome assembly GCF_031143425.1 of Pleurodeles waltl. Taxonomy (NCBI): domain Eukaryota; kingdom Metazoa; phylum Chordata; class Amphibia; order Caudata; family Salamandridae; genus Pleurodeles; species Pleurodeles waltl. The sequence goes on along the minus strand of NC_090451.1, from coordinate 104,980,510 downwards.
TCAAGTATAATGGTGTCCTGCACAGATCTGGTCTGAAGGTTTGGGACTCCTGTACTTTTTTGAAGTCCTCAAAAGGCTTCATTTAAAAAACATTAACTGCGGCAGAACAGTGCCATCTCTTCCTTGGCGCACAGTCCCCTTCTCCCCTCCATGAACTGAAGCCCCAGGTGACCACCCTCTACTCTACCTGAAGCAAAGAGATTGATTGTTTAAGTTGTTGCAGATATTAGAGGCGCCTGCGGAAGTGAGAGCATCTTCAACGTTTCAATCCTAAATTGCAGGAACGCGTTTTCCTAAAAATTGGGACATGTATTTAAAATTGTCAAAAGCGTTCTGACGCCAGGACAGGCCTCTCAAAAACGGACTGTCTATGGAAACCCTGTCCCCAGAGTGTGTGTATTATTTAGAGTGAGGAGCAGAGACCCAGTGGGGGACCAATGCACCCCACAACATTGGTGATGAGCGATGCCCAATTGTCTTGACTCACCTGTGGTGAGGTCCCCTTGGGGTGGCACCGGGGCCTCCTAAATGAAGGCCCATACACAGTGGTGTGGCACGCAGCTGGAGGTGTTCAAGCGCAACCTCACCAACATCTTTATTATTTCCCTGACACCTGCCTGGCATCAGGCAGGCATGCGTGAACTTGATGTTGCCACCCATGTGCCACATTACACACTACATTAGTCCCCAAATGTTTTTTTGGTAAGGACTCCAACTTTTCAAGCAGAACTTACTTTGATGGTCCATAACATTGTACAGACACTCTTATCTTGCTCTGTTATTATGAGCATATAAAGTCTCTCAGCCAAGTGGACCGCTGAATGTAGGGCCTCAGGTAATAGTGTTGTTGTCTAACTTGGCTACTTTGCCACTAAGTCACTTTGGTTCTGTAGGTGCCACTGGATGCTTATCAATCTCCAACAGTGCAGGCCCCAGACCAGCAGGACCTTCTCTGTGCTCTGCGTCATCTATGTCACTGGCCCTGTCCTCCTTTGGAGTGGTCATCTGGAGTCCTCCTGGTCATTGCTCGGTCAGCTCTCTCTTTGTGAAAGGCAGAGACATTTCTCGTGACTTGGTCATTTCCCCTCATGCTTTTATCATAGCCCCTCACCTCTGGGTCACTACGAAAGGATTTAGTTCCAAAGGAAAGATAAACTTCCCTTCACTGGCCCTGTTGCGGATTAGCACCTAGTCACCTTTAGCAATGTCCGATTCACACCCCTGTTGGGAGGCTCTCCCAGGCATTGTTTTGTGTTCGGTCTTGCCTGCATTTACATCTAACAGAGTAGGCAACCAAGAGACTGCACATCCACACAGGGTGTTGGCTGCTGAGCACCAGGTAGTGCTGTGAGGTGCTCCGCTAGGCACCTAGGACCCGGAGTATTGTTTCTTCGATGTCTTGTTGTTCAACGCCTATTCTGATGGCTTTGTTCAATTAACTCATCTTTCTTTCAACTTCCCTGTTTACGCAGGGCATTCAAGGCATTATTGTTCAGTCTGCAGTGCCTAGAATTTCTAAGTATTATTTGAATTTGCGGGCTGTTATCAATCTTCACACTTCACAGGATACCAAACATTTCAAATATTTTTTTCTAGACATTCTCGTTTGCTCCAAAGAGGTACCCATCACTATTTCTACAATGGGAAATTTGGAATATGTATCAATTATTAGCAGCATGTAAAGTCTGCTAGGTAACATCCTAAAGTCAATACTGATGTACTGCGCCTTGGTGCTAGGTTCTTCGGTGATGACAGGAGCAGGTCTGTCGGTGCTCTGTTCGCCTGGCACCACTGATACCAAGCAACTGTCTGAACCATGAGGATATCAAGGGCGAGGAACTATACTTTATCTAGCTTTTGTTTTGGATGTGGGCTAGGTAGACAATCCGTTGTCATAGTGCGGGAAGAGGGAGGTACCTCAAGTGAACACCTACAGTTTGTTTATCTTTCTCGCTTGATATTGACGCCTTAGCATGGTGGCACTGATAATGCAAACTAAAACATGGGCCTAACTGAAAACAAAGCAGCCATCTTAGATGAATTAAATAATTAAATGAGCTATGACAGAGCAAGCTAAGTAGGTTAAAAGTCACTAGGTGATGGGGAACAAGTCTGCAAGCCAAAGGCTAAGCTAACTCCTGTATCCCATTAAAACAAACTAGGATTCACTACAATACAAGTCACTTCATTTTGCAAAAGCTGTAAATGCAACAGAGTGGGTCTGCATTTTGAAATGTAACGAATCTTTAATAAAGCTAATAAAAAAAAATGTCTCTGCACTTTGTATGGTTTGCAAAAGACCAAAAACTGAAACATCTACTCTGAGGTAACAGAATCACAGGGACATGGTATTAACCGAGCCTGTATGCGTAGCATTTGGATAAGAGACTAAAAAATGAGTTCTTTTAAAACTGAAACTCACCAGATAAAAGCAACAGCAATGGGTGAGGACGTAGTAGAGATAGGGTTCTATATGGTATATAGTTGAAAGTAGTTGGTAAGCGGCCACTCTCTGCTTAACGCACTCTGCCACCTCCCTATTCCTTTTTAACAAGGCAGGATAGCTGCATTTAGAAGAGCGGATGCTCTGTGGTTTCTCAAAAAATTTCAGTTTCCCAATTAAAGCAGGTTGATTTTGAATGTACATCAACCAAGGAATGTTATCAACTTTCTTGTGTCTCAAATAACTGAAATCACAAATCGGTTGAGCAGGGTTTCTGGCTTAGACTAAACAGAAAGCCAAAGCAGCAATTCAATTTCACGTGGTTCTCTGAATATTTTAAACCTGTCTCTGAGTGGTATAAATATGATGGCATGCCCGAGGGGGATTGATAACAATTTTCTTGTGAATTTGTTTTCAGTTATTTGTAGGTCAGAACTATTCTCATGTACCCCAGATGCTGCATCAAAGGTGGCTACCGCAAAGGCTTGGCCCCATAAATGCTGGTCATCACATCAGTGGGACTGGAGTCCAGCTTAGCAGAGAACCTAAAAATTGCTGATATAGACTGTTCCATCTGTGCTTTCTTAACTTTCATGAGGTGTCACCAAGTGCCTTTATCATCAAAGAAATCCAAAGGTATGTGAAAGTGGATACACGCAACAATCTGGACTTATTAACGTGATGCTATTTCATTTTAGAAGGCTGTCGCCCACAGGTCATAGAATATGATTTAGTAGCATTAGTGGACAAATCCAGATCATGCATGAAATGAGCAAAGCTGTCTAATAGCCTCTGTAAATCTATCACAGTTCTTGCCATTAGGACACAGTCATCTGCATATATCAAAACAGGGAGGTGTCTAGTCCCCACCTGTGAAGAGTCAGCAACAGCATTCAGCAAAGACGATACCAGCTCGTTAATATATGGGCAGGAAAAAAAAGTAGCAAGGACGTATCCTAACCTAACACCTCGCTCTATCTGAAAGGGGGGGTGCATTCTCCATTTGGCCCATATCTAATCCATCCAGACAGTTCAGAATGTAATTGTTTTTGCTTGATCGACGCAGTCAAATGCAGAGGTAAGATTCATAAAAGCCAAATGCAGACAACCATTTTTGACCTTCATGTACTTATCAATTATGGGATGAAGGTTCAAACATTGTTCAGTGGTCCCCAGACCTACATTGTCTAAGACCATATTGCATGTCACATGAAATGCCCTTTCCCATACCCTCAATCGATCTCGAACTCTACTGAGAATCTTAATTGGAGAGTTAACCAGGGAGCTAGGGCAGTAGCATTTGGGACGATGGTTGACTTCTGAGGCCTTGTCACTGACTTCAGAGGCCTAGTCACCACAGCACACCTAAATAAATTTATTAAGAGAGAAGCCCACAGCTCATTTTTCCCTTGAACAGATCAATAGGTACTCGATCCGGACCTGCAGCTTTGAATTAGGACTTTGGTTGATGGCGCTAATTAATTCATGCAGGGTGAACAATGGAAAATCGAGACAGTTTGGACCTATTTCTCGTATAACATATTTCCCCTTGCTTCAAACTCAGATTTTTCATATAGCTTTGAAAAGCGTTATACCCACTGAAGTGTGGGTGTAACAGGGTCCCTCGTAGTGTTATGACCTTCTCCGAAATACGGGGCGTTAATAGTTTTTTTTTATTTTTTAGAAAACTGATGCATCATTCCTCCTGCGGGCCTCACTTAGTTGTCCCCAGGCATCCTGCCTGAACTTTTCCTTTATCAACTTGTTTGCCTGTTTGTACCGAGCTCTGCAAAGTTTTACTTTATTCAGCACGCCTCTTTTGTGTCTTCAGCGGGGTTAGTATCCGGGTGTGTTTTAGTAACACATCATTCAGTCATAGTGTAAGGGGAAGGCGATTATCATCATTTGGGGTGTTATGCAGAACGGTAAAGTCTTAAACTAAGTGTACTAAAGGTTTGGAAATAATAATAAAATGTATCACGCCTCCCCTTCCCTTCCCCGTGAAGGTGGCTTGACTTTGATCCATAACTGGGAGCAGGTTCAGGGTAAGTACAAGGTCAAAGCTCGCCAGGATCTTGTTAAACATTTCACCACAAGAGGTGTCAATAAAATCCGAGTGATTTGTGCCACAGACTACGTCACAAGAAATGGGGCAATGTGTAGTATGAACGCCCCTCCCCCCCAGATTATTGCTGGGTCCCACTGTAGGTCATAAAGTGCATTGCTGAACGCAATGTCTAAAAGCTTGGGAATTTAATTTTTCTGTTGAGTAAAATTGTTGTGATAAAAATGAACCACTAGAATGGGCTGCCTCACGGGAATATTAATAACTAAAATCTGAAAATGAGGAGAATGACTCTTATTTTCAGTAATCTTGCCTGCTACATTGACCGGGATCAATGATAACAACCCCCCTTAGGCTTACCTCTAACGAAGGGATGGCCGGCGTGGCAAAAGTGACAAACCCATTTATATGGGAAGTTTTGAGGGCCCAGGTCTCCTCTAGACATACAATTTTGCAGCGTTTATCAGGATGAGCCACAAGGAATCGGGTAGTTTACTTCTAAGGCCAGCAATTTTCCAGGATATTAACGTACAGTCCTGTTGAGTGGCGGTCGAGAAGTGGCAATAGGCAGGTTCTCTGAATCAGTGAAGGTAGAATCCATTTTTATAATATGACCTTGTGAGATAGAATTCAGTTGATCAAAATTCAGGGTTGCTAAAGTGAAAGGGGCCTCGTTGCCTTCAATAGAATGGCCACCATTTATAATCACCTTGTAAACTGGAACTCCAGGAGAAGGGGAATGCTCAGGGACAATAGTGTAGGAATCTGGCTCTATTTATAGTGGAAAAACACAAAAAGGAGTACGGGGTTCTTTTATTACAACGAGGGATGGATCTATGGGGCATCAGTTGTGCCACCAGATCCCTCATGGTCCTCTAATGGAGGTGGGGTATTAGTAAGCTGTGGTACTGCAGAGGGTCTGGAGAACAAGGGGGGAGTTTCCTTTACGGACTAGGTGGTCTCACACACTATATAGTGTCATGCTTCATCATATGACCACCTAGCCCCACCAAGGTAGGACAGTGCCACCTGGACGGACTCAACCTCACTGTTAAAGGAACAGGAGGGAGTGCATAAATTAATTCTGGTTCTGGAAATAGAGGGATCCAGCTAATCTAAGGAATAAAAACGCCTAAACAGATACCTGTATGAGTATTTAATAAAAGGTTCTGTTTGGTGTGGTTAAAAAAATGGAGATTGGGACACCTCTGTGAAAATAAGGACTCACAGGGTCCCCTATCTAGGAAGTAGAAGCCGACATGTTTCTGCCCTCAGTAATGAGCTCTGGAAAGTCTTGGGGCATTCATCAGGGCGAAGGATCCCTACTACTCACGCTAAGAGTATGAGAAAAACACGGTATGGTGAGTAAAAAATGAGAAGGGGCCTACCTTGCCAGGAAACTACCTGGTGGGGGCCCTGTCCCTAGAGGCTACTGGCCTCTGGTGTCCAGGAGAAGGAGTGTCCCCTTATAGTCAGACATACATCAAAGGAGGCGCTCACTGTGCGCCTAAACCGTCCTCTCCCAGGACCGCTTGGATGATTCTATTTATAGTGGACCAAAATGAGGTAAACTGTGCAAAGAGTCCCAGAGGTATCACAGAGGCACAAATGACATCCCAAATGCTCTCTTTTGTTGTAGTGTAGGCGAGCAGTTAGGCATATCAGAGAGTAGTGCTAAGCATGCATTGCACACATAGTAAATGAGACACACACTCAAAAAAGAAATCAAACACCAATTTCAAAAAAAAAAAAAATAGTATGTACTTTTATATAAATTTGGACACCAAGATGATCAGAATCGGGTGACTACTTATCGAGTTAGGAATTTTTACAGTTTTCAAGAGTTGACACAGTCCAGTTTTTGGAGCGTTAATATTATCCTATGGGCGGGAAACGTATACGGCATACTGGTACGTAGCAACGACTTACAGGACCAGTCTTCCGGAGTTAAGATAAGTATGAGGGCAAGGTCCAAAGCAGCACCAGCAGGTCACTTCGGTTGGCCCTGGGGCATACGGGTGCAGAGGTGCTTTTCAGCATCAGGTGCCCAATGTTATACTATTGGGGAAGAAACAGACACTGCACACGGGCAATCAGCAACGACTTACAGGACTGTTCTTCTGGACTACAGGTGAGTATGAGGCAAGGTCCAAGGCCACACTAACAGTTTACCTCGGGGGCTCAGGGATGTCCGGGTGCAGAGGTGTGTTACCGTGTCGGGTGTCCCATTCCCTTCTATGGGAAACAGTGTAGTCACAAAGTTGCTGCAAGCTGTGACTGGAAAGTCAGTCCAGAGGAACCAACAGGGGGGCTTGACCCTTGAGGTCCTCGGTAACGTGGGGACACCATTGGTCCAATCCTCCTCTGGCTGTGGGGCTCGGGTGCAGTGGTGTTTTTTGGCATCAGAATCCAGTGCAGGGTATACTCACGGTTGGAGGGGGCTTGCAGAAAGAGGCTGCAAGCTCCATTGTGAAGTCCACAGTGAGTAAACTCAAGGTGGACTTCATCCCTGGAGGGCTTGGGTACCACGTTGACACCGTTGGTCTACTTTAGCTCGGTGTCTGGGTGCAGTGGTGATGTCCGGCGTCTGGTTTTTGGCAGTTTCGGGCCTCACAGTTCTTTCTTTGGTGCCTGCAAATGCAGGGAAGACGCACCTCTGTTCCAAGGGAGTTATTCTTGGTGATTTGCGAAGCACTGGCAGCTCTACTGGGTTCTTGGAGGCTGCAGTGACAGGAAAGATCAGTTGCACCTTGAGGGTCGGTGCAGGAGGCAGGCTAGCAGGAATGGGGCCAAGTTAGTCACGCTCCTCGGTTCTCGGGTTCGGCAGGCTTTTTGTCCACTCCTTCCTTGTTGTCCAGAGAAGAACGGTTTTCCTGGTATCAGGGGGTCCCTTAAATACTCAATTTAGGGGGTGTTAAGGGAAGGAAAGGGTAGTATCCATCCTTTTGTGTTGCTAAAGTATCTCTATGTGGGAAGGGTATGCCCAGATGTTGGTCCTGTGCTCACTGTGCCAATGGATTCAAGCTTGCTTGGTTGATGAAGGGTGAGACCCTGAAAATGGTCCAGGATGCTTGTTTTCAGTCCAGGGAGGACTTGGTCTGGCAGTTCAGGCTGGACTGTTCCCATGGGGAACAGGATCAAGACTGACTTGCATATGGCTGGGTACAAACTGGGGTGGCATGGTGAGCAAAAGAACAATGGATTAAAGCCAGGTCTGTGACTGGGGTGAGTGTTTGAAGAGCTTCAGCACTCTGTCCATCATCCTTTTCTGTTACTAAGGTTGCCTTATTTGTGTAGGGTATGCCCAGACATGGGTCCCATGCTCACTGTGCCACTGGATTCAAGTTGGCCTGGCTGATGAAGGGTGATAACCTGAAGCTGGTCCCAGGATGCTTGTTTCCGGTCCAGGTTGGACCTGGCCTGGCAGTTCGGGCTGGACTGTTCCAATGAGGAACAGGGTCAAGACTTATTTGCATATGGCTGGGTCCAATCTGGGGTAGCAGGGGGAGCAAAAGAACTGTGAAATAAACCCAGATCTATGACTGGGAAGAGTGTTTGAAAAGTTTCCGGACTCTGTCCATCATCCTTTTGTGTTTCTCACTGAGGATCAAGTCACCAGGTGTCTTGGTTTGGGAAAGGAACACTGGTACAGTGGACCTGGTTAGCAGGAACTCAGTGCACTTCAGTCAAAGTAGTATCAAAAACCAGGCTAAAAGTGGGGGGTACTGCAACCAGAACCCACCTTCCTACAAATAGTGTGTGTACCATCTGTACAATATGATTTTGGGAAACTATCTAGCTATTCTAGAGTCTCAAGAGGGGTGAACCTGTAGTGGATTTCAATCTGAATGGTCCCTGGTGTTGGAGTGGAGAGAGGTACAGTGTCAGAAATTGCAAGGCCATGTGGTTTGTAAAATAAAAAGCCTAGGAGGTTGCTGTTATAGAACTACTTACAGAGCCAATACATTTCAATTTATATAGCAAGAAACTCACCACTTGTGGGCCCCTGAAGTTAATAACAGTGCAATCTCCCTTCTCCCTTTTGGACTATTTCCCACCCAAGAGACTCTTATCACAGAACTAATATCATTGTACATTCTCCCATTGTGGAGATTTCCCAGAGCTTTTTCTAGCCAGTGTGACTTTATTTTTATGTTTTGTGTCATCTTCTAACTGGTCTGTTTGCAAGGGAGGAATGTTTTTAACTACAGTCAACAAATGTGCAGCTTCCAGGAGTAAATGCAGCTTTTTCGGGATGACCCGCTTTATAGGAATTGGGTGGGGGTGAGTTATGTTGACATTAAGAAAAGGCAAAGGACAGTTCGAATGAGGCCTGCCTCATGCACCATTGTGGATCAGGGAGGACAGGGCTGCATAGAAATCTGGCCCTGGGTGGCTGGCAGATATTAAGCTGTCCTGTCCTGTCCTGTCCATGCCCCAGCCCTGTTTTAAAGAGATGTTTATCAGGTACCTTATTTTGGGGTGCAGTAAAAAAAGGTTTCTGCAGGTCTTGGTTTGTCAGTTTAACAAGGGATGAAGCAGTGGCCTTGAATGAGAGTCAGGTGGTTTAAAAAAAGGACACACTCAAAGGACTTGTCAAAATTATTTACTAATTGGTCAGTCAGATACCTTTATCGTAGATGGACCCTCACACCCTTCCACAACCAGAGACAAGATCTTCACAGCAGAGTTTTTACTTTTACCACAAGTGTTTGTACTCTGCAGTGTGCTTCCTTTCTTTTTAGGAGGGGGTGGACCCTCCAAGTCAAGTCCACTGGATGAAGTGCTAGGTAAGGTAGATTAATCTGTAATCAGTAGTTCTCCATTGAAAATGCAAGAATTGGGTACTTGCTCACTACATAGTAATGTGGGTTTTCCTTTGGTGAGGCTGTGCCTGGAGGATATGTAAATGCTTTCTGGAAAGCCCCCAGTCTTTCCTACACACATTCTATTTCAGAGTTTATTGCCCCTATAGCATTACTTTAAAAGTTGCTGATTAGTGAAGTAAAGGAGCAATCCTTGCCCATCTTAGAGGAGGCCATCACCTTCCTCTTCCCCATTGACTTTAAAACTCAGAGGACCTTGTATAGCAATCACAAAATCAAGGACCTAAAGAAGAGGGGCCAAGGGGAGTGGCCCAGCCTCAGTCGGCCGCAGACAGGTGAAGATAGGCCTTCTTTGGCCCGGGCTGTGCCTGGGCATGTCCTGCACACGTACCGCATGCGAGAGGCCGGCGCACGCTATATAGCATCCCCCCAGCCCTTTCTTCTCACTGGACGAGGGGGTTGTGTGTGATGTAGTCAGGCAAGCAGGAAGAGTCCAAAGATGTTCTACGTGTGGGAGGCCGGCACGGGCTATATAGCGCTCCCCTTATGGCCCCTCCTTCTCACTGGGGCAGGGCGTTGAGGGTTATGTAGTCCAGGTAGGCAGACAGTCCAAATATCTGTTGCGTGCAGGAGGCCGGCGCTCGCCATATAGTGCTCCTCCCGCGGCCCTTCTTACTGGTGCAGGGGGTTGTGGGTAGGGGTGTGCGGGGAGCTCTGCTCCGTTGGTGGAGCTAATGGAGATTTTGGAACTCCGTCCTCCGCTTTAAGCTCGGAGTAAGTCCAAAAACTCTGCTAGCCCCGCCAGCGGAGCGGAGCTCACCCAGTGTGCACTGCAGCCCAGTATGAGCTGCACAGCGCAAGCGCAGACAGTCTGCGCTTGCACTTTGCAGCCCTTAACTGGGCTGCAGCGTGCACCGGAGCAGACCAGAGGGAGGCAGCCACTGAGGCTCGTCGCCGACAGACGATGAGGAGAGGAGGACCCCCCGGGAAGACCCAGGTAAGTCCTCATTTCTTTTTATCGTTGTTTGTGCACACTGGTGCGGCCCTGGCCTGAATTCAGGCGAGGGCCATAAGCAGCGAAAGAAAGCTGCTGTTTCAGGCCTCCTGTGCACTGGCCTGCCCCGTGTGCACAAGAGACCTGAAACAGCAGCTTTCACTGCCAAGGCCCTCTCCTGAATGCGCCCGATCTCGGAAGTGCTAAGAAGGGTCGGGCTTAGTTGACCAGGCCCGACCCTGCTTATCGCTTCCGAGAGGAGGCACATTCGGGACTCTGCGGGTCACGGAACTCCGCCTCTGCGGAATTCCACTGCGTTTTTTTCAACTCTGTGGAATTCTGTGGAGTCAGACTGCGTGAACTTCGCCCAGGCCTAGCTGTGGGCAGGGGGTTGTGCGCGATGTAGTCCGGGCAGGCAGACAGAGTCAAAAAATGCCCCATGTGTGGGAGGCTGGCATGTGCTATATAGCACTACTCCGGCAACCCCGCCTTCTCACTGGGGCAGGGGGTTGTGGATGATGTAGTCTGGGCAGGCAAGCAGAGTCCAAAAATGTCCAACATAGTCCAAATTATGATTTGCACTGGAAAATATCCTAAAATAACACAAAATTGCACTATGCGCTGCTTTGCATTATTTTGAATCAAGAGCTAGTTCCATGGGTGGTGCATGGGCGTTCCCATGCAGCCATCTATGGATTGTGATGCAAATCCCTATCTACAGACATTAGTAGACAGGAATTTGTGCCAAAATCTTACAACTTCTTGAGGCAGGCTTAGCAAGAAGAAATATTTTAGTTTTTCTTAGTTTTTCCAAATTTGCATGTGCCCTGCAATGTACAGCACACATTCAAAGTAGAAAAAACCTTAAAGCACAGCAGTAGTACCGGAAGTGACCCCTTCCAGTATATAAAACCAATGCTTCACTGTTGTGCAAGGGAGTGTGCGTTGGAGCGTGCCTGCAAGAAGTGCCCCCAAGCACTTGGTGAGAAAAAATGCAACATATATTAGATACGGTGCATTTTATTTCACTCCCTTTGATTCAAGGCAGCGAAGCAACTTTGGTGCAATGTTGTCTTGCTTCAAGAAAAAGTAAATTTGGGAGTCAGTGTTACACAATTTCACTCACTACCTGTCACTTACTCTCACCCACTTTCAATCACACATGCTTACACACAGATACATGCTCACACACACTCTCACATAAACACACACCCACCCTCACATATGCATACAATATACATTTAAGACCATTTTTACCTACCACAGCTGCCACCAATGGCCCCGTTCCAGCGAAATGTGCTCCATTTTATATTACACTAAAAGTGAATAGTATAATATTATTCGCTAATAGTGTATGAAAAATGGGCAGAAAATGAGGAATGTGGGGCTGTGCTTTTGGCACTGATTTTAGCACGTCTGAGGCCAGGGGTCACAAAGGCAGTGACAGTCCCTAAATGACAACCTTGAAGTGTAGTAACTCACCAGAGGTTCAGTTCGTCTGAGATCTGGATCTGCGGGGTGTGCAGAATTCCTTTGTCCAAACGAGCTACCAAGCACTGGCTGAGGGGGTAGGACGTGTTCTCCACCAGCTGTCAATATCAAAACTAGATCCAACCAAGGAGATTGCGTTATTGAGAGGTCCAACACCTCTCCAGTACTAAGTGCATCTTTCCTGCTGTTGCCCAGTTTCTCAGAGGCTTACAAATATCTAACCTCAGGTCAAATCACTGTGGAGAGTATTCAGATATGTTGAACCCAAAATGTAAATCGTGCTTGATGGAGATCTTATGCAGACCACACAGAACACTGCTCATGCAAGCGCTATATTGGCCAAAGGAAAGGCAGGAGCTAGGCACTGAGGAAGAAAAACTGCATTCCCAGTGTTTTAGTACTGCAGGCGTGTACCCTAGACCACACGACCTGAAGGTTGATAGAAGGGGGAGCAGAATCTCAGAGCACAATGAGGTGGGTGTGGGTGGACGAAATACCTGCAGTAATTTAGAGAGGAAAGGCCGCCCCTGCCCTTAGGCCAAGGCTATGGCAGACTGGAGGTGCCTCTTTTTCTTATAAAAAATGAAGGCCCGTTTCCTGAAAATTACGCTGGACAAATTCAGCAAATATTCATGGGGATCCGGCCAAATAGGTTCTGGAGCATGGACCTGGTAGGATCCCCTTACATTCCAGCATTGCCTCTATGTATACATAAAAGTATGTATATCTGTCCTTCAGCCCCTGACGTGTCAGGGGAACTTGCAAATGCACTTTGGAGCATGTCACCTACCCTAGCTTGTGCATTCTTGAAGAGAATCACTGTGAGGGTTTCCTGTGCTGCTTATAAACACACCGTCCACGCGTCACTTAGCTTGTTGCCCTCTGTGTTCGTGAAGCATCCTTGCTCCCTTTTCCTTCAGTAGGGGACGGAGCGGACGTGTGTCTATGCAATACCTGTGTCTCTCTTAAGCCTGAGGGGAAGAAAACTGACTATACAAAAAAAAAAAAAAGCTATTCGTATTGTCAGTACGTGTTTTCGCACAATGTCTATCAAATTCACGAGAATTTGCCCCTTATATACGAGAAAACCACATTACCCGTGATCCTTTGCAGTCATGACGCCCTCCTACCGCGCCCCTTCCCCCTCACTTTCGGCCGCATTCCCTCCCTTACGCCCGTTGTCACTGTAGTTTAGCGTCTGTTAATGTTTTTCATCCCTGAAGTCCTCAGAATTCAAAATATCCCACTCAATATCCATGTTTTTAACTCAGAAGTCAGGAGCCTTAGTATGTTTATTGCAACATCGACGTCAGATTTTTAGTTTGTGATCTCGGAAGTATCACAGTGTAAACGCGTATTTTTGTAAAAATTGTTACGTTTTTGTCATACAGCGTTAAATTAGCAGGAAATAATATTTAAAGCTCGAGCACCATCTTTGCACACTTAAAAAAAAAAAAACTGGGCTCGTCCGGGATTTGAACCCGGTACCTCTCGCACCCAAAGCGAGAATCATACCCCTAGACCAACGAGCCAGACGATACTTCCTGACAGTAGTCATTTACTTGATCCTGCAAAGACCTGGGTGGTGTGTTATACTAATAATGATATTTTTTTTTTGTTTTGATCGCACCACCACCACCTGCAAAGATATCACTATCCCCACTTCTTCAGAGTTACCAGCTGACAGCGAATCAGATATGCTAAGGATAACTGGCAAGTCTCACTAATACAAAAAATTTCAACAAAGCTATGTAAATTAACACCCACAATATCAACAGAGGTCATGCCTCCTCGGGAAGAATCCCTTAGACACCCTTTCACTGTATTCTAGGTCTCCCCACTCTGCTGTCTGTTGTGAGACATAATATGGACACATGCCTGCTTGGAGCACCAGAGCAGAATTGATTAAATGATATGCAGTTATTTTTTTATTTCAAAAATATATTGCAAGCACATGGCTGCCATGTTTAGGCGGTGTCTTCTTTTAAAGTTATGTGATATGCTTACAATAGAAAATTTAAAACATGTCTATTGCAACCACTTGCCAAGCTCAGACCTGTTAGTTTGAAAATGTTTATTTATCATTTTTTAGGCCGAAACTAGCAGACAGCACAGCTGCCTGGTTGAGAAAGTCATATTGTAGGCTTACTAAGTACATATAGTGTGGTGGCCTGGAGCACAGTCGTTGTGTCCAATTGGTTGGCTTTCTTGTCACCTTCCTGAACCTGCTTGTTATTCACGTCATAGCTTGTCAGGCTTGTTTGTCCCTCGCATAGAGCAATTCCACTTTACTATCACTTTTAATTGGCTGGCTTCTATGCTTCAAAGGCTTGGTTTTTAAGCATTACTTTTTTTTCTTTTCGTTTAAAACCATTAAAGTGCATGTTTTTCCCAGCTATCAACCTCATGCACTACTCTCTCTCCCTGCACTATTTGTTGCTCTCTGTCATCTGGGTGCTTCTGCCCACCCCCTCCATGTTCTGCTTGCCCTAGTGTACATCCCCCATTGTTTTCTCCTGTGTATGTTACTCCATGCCCACTCTGCTTTGGTGTCTAGTGCTTCTCTCCCCGACACCCACCCTCTGTGTTGCTTTCCTCCCCAAGCCCTCCCATCTTGCTCATTGCTTTCCTCCCCTACGGATCTATTCCCCTTGTTGCTTGTTCACCCATGTCGTTTTGCCTCCATCCATTTCATGGTGCTCTCTTGCCCATTGCTTTTCCTTTCCCCACCCACACCCTCTGTGCATAGACGCTGTAAGTAGGAGTCCTTGGGGTGCTGCAGCACCACCAGAACTAATCATGCTGGAGTTCTGAAGATTAATTAGCAATAAAGATGCCTTTCAATATTGTGTTTATATGTGTCTCATTTGCCACACGTTCAATGACTTTGGCGGTCCCACCATGGGACTGCCAAAGCAGCAGGGAGGACGCCCCCGCCGGGCCCGTGGCACCACCCCCCCTTTTCATATTACGATGTTTCCACCAAGCTGACCAGCAGGAACAGTGCTATAGTATTGGTCTTGGCTCCCTTAAGGGAGCCAAGGCCAATACAGTAGCACTACAGCACCCTCACAATGCGCACTGTCTGCAGAGCAGACAGTGCGCATTCCTACAGTGCTGGGCAGGGGGGCCCCGCACTGCCAATGCCATGGGCAGTGCGAAGGCAGTGCGAAAGCAGTGCGAAGGCCATGCTGCGGCTCCAACATTGGCTTTCAGCCAGCCTTTCCAAGGCAGGTTGACCGCCATGGAAAGGCTGGCGGAAAGCTGAGTTGTGATCAGCACAGTGCCGCTGTGGCTGAGCACAACTCAGACTGCCGACCGCTGTCCATCCATCGGCAACCACGTTCATGGCGCTGAAGACACTCTTTAGGTGGTCTCGCCCACCAAAGTTGTAATGTGGCTGTGGGACCGCCAAGAGTGTGGTGGTCCCACCGCCACACTCGCAAAGAGACCCATGACTTCTGACAATTGACTGCTTACTCAGAAACCAGAGCACTTTTTTGTCTTTGACTGCAAAGTGAGTATTTTGCAAAAGTGACCTAGATGACAATCCTGCTGGGGTACTGGAAAAAGGAGGAAAGGTTGTAGTGTGTCATTTTTTTCTAACATACAGCAACATTTAATTATTGGAAAATAAACTACATATATTTCAAATTATATCAGCAATTAGGAAAGCACAAATGAAGCACTTTTTTGTAATTCTGAAGTCTGATGGAAACAAAGATTTTAATGGCATCAAAACAAATCAAGACATTTTACATGGTGATTCACAAATTATAAATATTCACTGAAACACGAATTCCAGACATTATCATTTGAGCGCTGTATAGTTTTAGCAGTAAAACTGTAAGTTCATGCTTATTTACTGGTCATATCAACAGAAAATGTGCTGTCTGTAAATGACAGGGCACATCAAACAAGTGCTCCAAAATGCACCATCAGCTACCTACCACTGCACCCTGACCCCTCCCATGCTCAATGGGCATGGCACATTTGCTACACCTATTTGTCTGTATGATGCTTGGATTTGTCACAGTTCCTATGACTTAAGGGACATAACTTTATTGGCAGCACCCCACTCTAAAAAATGTTCCAGCACCACTGCCTCTGTGTTGCTTCCACACCAATCCTTTGTGTTTCTTCTGTCCCCTGGGTTGCTTCAGCATCTCCCCCGTGTTGCGTATGTCACCTTTTGCTTTCCCATCTGCTTTTGTTTTTTTTCTTCTTTTTAGTTACCAATCCAACTTGCATCGGTAACTTATCAGGAAAAAAGCGTCAACGTAATTTTGCGATGGTGCATACTTCTAAAAAATGACATGGGCAGCTGCATTAAACTCTTTTTTTTTTTTTTTCTTCTGCACAGCTTCTACGATGTTATGTAACATGGCTGGAAACCATTGGCAAACCCAATAGATCCCCAAAGTGAAACCTATTGACTTTGCCAATGATTGTTTTATAGAACTGAGGCAAAATAACATGCATGGAAGGGCCACCTGCTTAAGTAGAACAATACTGCCTTCATTTAACCAAGGAGCCCCAGACACCTCCCGCAGGGGCTATCACAGTGTCATTAAAACTAAGAGGGCACCAGGTGGTAAAATGGAACCTCACAACCATTAGAAATGAGAGTATGGATACTGGGGGTTGGTCACAACAACATTCTCATTAAAACTAAGAGCCACAGCCTGGCAGCTGGCCAAACCCCAACTGTAATTATAACGTAAACATTGGCTTTTGACCTATTGGCTTTGCCAATGCTTTTTTAGAGAAGCTGTACAGCACGTGTAGAGGGTAGAAAACAAAGCCTATGACATGTCTGGTCACATCACTTTGTAGATGTAGGCAACAAGCATGTGCGCAACTACAAAATGACGTGGGTTAGGAACACAACATGGAAAGCATGGTATAGGGAAAAACAATACGGAGGGTGCAAGGTGGAGGAAAGCACCACACAGGGCATGGGGTGGAGGAAACAGCTAGGAGGGCAAGCTGAGGGAGCAACATAGAGGGCACAGTTGGGGAAGCAACACTGAGAAATCAGGTAGGGTAGTGTTTCCCAACCTGTGGTCTGGGGTCCCCTCAATTATTCCCCTTTTTAACATGTCACATATTAATTTGTTGACCTCTTCTCTTACCAGAACAGGTACCCTTCTAACTTTATGTTGAATAGGAATCGCACCACGTTTCAATTTAATCTTATGCACATACCCTTTGAGTTCACCCATATCCTCACGAAACACATTATCGGCACCCCTAATAATGTCTTCCAATGTAACCTCCTGAACAACCATGACAGGATTCTCCGCACGTGGATTTATAATGATGTGTAAATCGTATTGATGAACCCACCTAAGAATCGGAGGACCCGCTTCTGCAACATATACTTTCCCTTGGATAATTCTTTCACTAAAGGCGATGTCAGCTACCACATAACCTATAATATCAATTTTTTCACCCTGATACCCACCAGGGTTGATGTCTTTCGGCAATAACTTAATGTCTGGCCACTTGGACCTGAATAAACTCTTAGGTATAATGGTATAAAGAGACCCAGAGTCAACCATTAAGTGAATTGCCTGTCCCATAATGCGAAATTCAGCTGTGGGTCTTTGCTTTCTATAATATTCATCCTCCACTAATAATACTCAGTCTGGGCATTCATTCAAATTATCATCAGATCTCTCTGATAACACTGCTACTCTCATCTTTGCAGAACTTCGACACATCCTGGCAAAATGTCCTTTTTGATTACACTTCCTACAATCCTTTCCCTTCGCAAAACAATTTCTTGCTCCAGTTACATGGTTGTAGCTACCACAATTATTGCATGCTTTCCCTGTTGTTTTTACCCTCTGACCACCTGTACCACCTTTGTATGCACTGGTACCACTTTTGCTGCTAAAAACTTGACTTTCTGTATGTTGACCGATGATTGACACACCGGTTTTCTCCTCTCTGTTATCCATTACTCTCATGCAATATTCAGACTCCTCAATAACTTTAGCTATCTCAATGGCATCTTTTAGAGTAGGATTCCTCTCAGGGGATCTGTGACTGCTCAGAAAATGTAATAATATTAACAGATTAGGCCCCCAGCTTTCAGTAATAACTCAATGGGGGGTCCCTGGATCCCAATAATGATTCAGTGGGGGTCCCTGGGTTCCAGTACTGATAAAGTGGGGGTCCACAGAAGTAAACATTTTGGGAACCACTGAGGTAGGGCAAGCAACATGGTCAGAAGCAACTCACAGGGTGCTGCTGGGGGATGCACCATGGAGAGCACAGATGGAGGGAAGCAACCCACATGTTAAGGGAGGGGGGAGGGAATGCACATTGGAGCACAAGGTGAAGAGAAGCACATGTGTGAGAGAGAGCAACACAGAGCTGAGGAGAAGCGCAAAAGCGAGAAAGCAACATGGGGAGGAGAAGCATATGAATATGAATATGAACACAACATTGAGATGGAGTAGGGTAGGGAGACGCACACAGGTGACAGTGCAACACAGACCGCTGGGGAGATGGGAAGAGACAAACACGAGGGAGAGAGCTAAAAAACACATACGCTTCCACCATGGAGTGTCTAAACAAAAAAGATTTAAGTAGTTCATGAAAAGAAAACAGTGGAAGGGCGAAGGAAGTGAGGCTATGCTCCAGAGGAGGGACCAACACAAGATAAAAGGAAGAAATGCCCACATAAGCTCACAAATAAAAAGCAAGCAAATGAAAGTGGCAATAATGCCAATTAATCATAAGCAATGGCGAGCTCTAAGTCCACTGTACGCGGTCAGCAGTTGTTTTTGTAAAAGGACATCTTCCACTGACTGCAGACAACACCTAACAAGGACCCCCAGACAATGACAGCAAACAGAACCGCAATGCCATTAACAGTGCACACCACAGCATGGCAGCAAGCCAAAAACCTCAATGCCATTAAAAGTGAGGCAAGCCAATGCACCCACTGGTATTAGAAAGAGTCGAGCACAATGAGAGCAAGAAACAACTCCTGTTGGTGGTCCTTCCAGTGCCTCATGAAGAGACCACGCCTGTGAGGCTTCAGTGGCTCATAACGAGAATTCGCAGGGTTGCTATGGATTCTCCACACAGACGGTCCCCCAGAACTAACATGGAGATGCCCCTAGATCCCAGAGCATCTGATGTCGTTTCCTGAGATGCCACCATCGGGCCAGAGGGCTTGTAGTCTCATTTGCAGAGATGTCATCACTGTGTCAGGTCTGGAAATCTAACTTCTTATTGGTTACACAATGTTGGTGATTTTGTTCTCTTTGCTATAATAGTGGAAGCAGTTGGTATACTGTACATGTAGTATCTACATGTAAGTTGCATCTGGACGAAAGAAACATGATCATTTTATGTTCGGTAGAAGAGAAAGGCACAGCCGCTACAGACAGGAAGTTCCACATATACTATTACTTTTGCTGTGCAGACCTATCCTCGGGTGCGAGACATATTCAGCCAGCTCCAGTGGCGCAATCGGTTAGCGCGCGGTACTTATACAGCAGTACTTGCAATGAGCAATGCCGAGGTTGTGAGTTCGAGCCTCACCTGGAGCAGTGTATCATTTTACTTACGTTTGTAAAAAAAATGAACAATAAAAAAACAACGTGGCTCCGCTTCGTAATTT
Organism: Pleurodeles waltl; assembly: GCF_031143425.1. Classification (NCBI taxonomy): domain Eukaryota; kingdom Metazoa; phylum Chordata; class Amphibia; order Caudata; family Salamandridae; genus Pleurodeles; species Pleurodeles waltl. The sequence goes on along the minus strand of NC_090451.1, from coordinate 104,961,049 downwards.
CACCCCAAGGTTCCTTTTCGCTACATAATAGTCATCAGCAGTCCCCGGGCCCACGAGTGTTGTCCCTTTGTTTGCTTTCTTCTTACCCCAGTTTGTGTTGTTTAAAGTATGGGAGGTTTTAACCGTTTCCGAATGTTGAAAATGGCCCCAAAATACATGCAAACACCTCCGCACACACATCATGTCATTCACAAATAAGCATTTTTCCGGAAAAATGCGAGAGAAAGACGAAAAGTCATATATTAAAATTAAATTAAAAGAAAGGAGTTTATAGAATATTGTTTAAATATGTCCGTGTCAAAAGGACAAGACGTCAGTTCTCCACAAAAGAGTTTGTTCGAAAACAGCAGCCCATTGCATAGGGCGAACGAAACACCGGGTGTAGTCTTGACTTTTAAATCCTCGCATAAGACCAGGATCACCACCTTGTGTTATATTATGAAATAATAAAATGAACTGAAACTGCATATTCCCCCAAAAAGTGCAGGTGTTGAAGTCTAAGGACATAATGTCGACTTTTTGAAAGTCAGTCCTACAGATGTAAAGAGGTCGTTGAAATGTGTAAAAAAAATTGGGCTCGTCCGGGATTTGAACCCGGGACCTCTCGCACCCGAAGCGAGAATCATACCCCTAGACCAACGAGCCGGCTGTATTAAGTCTTTGAATAGGCACTACTGAAACCCGAGCACTGCGATGATGTCATAGCTTGAATTCCATGTTCTATTCAAGTGACCTGCTACAATGTGAATTATTCACTGATACACAGAGCTCTGAGGACCGAAAATAAACCCAAGTAAACTTAAAAACCCATTCCTCCCTTTTCACGTTCCACGGAGCTCTCTTCCGCTTCGCGCACCCCGTGTCCGTGAGTGCCAATATCTCCGTCGCGTCCTGTTTCCATCTTTTTCTCACTCCGCTCTTTCGGCCTCCGGACCCACTTGTCTTCCCAAGTTCCTGATTTTTTTTTATTTCCTTCTCTCGTCCGCCTCATATCGCTGTTCTTCATTCTCTTTCCCGTTTCCCTTGTAACTCCCTCTGGACCCGGTGCCCACCCTTCCTCACTCCCTCCGGATCTCATCCATCTCCCAAACCCGCCTGCCACCCCTTCCCAGTGCTCCCTAATTCACAAACTCCGGTGAATTCCGCTACCCCCATTTCTCTTTGCGCCCTCAGGAGCATCCTCGCTCTCCCCTTTCTACACTGCAACTCGTCCAGGCACCTCGCATCAGGAACCCTGCCGCCCCCTCCTACCTGTAGCCATCATCAACTCATTCTCCCATCCAGTCCCATTCGTTAACCCCATCTGAGCCCCCCGCCCGTTTCTAGCCCTCTCTGTTACCGTGTCACCCCAAGATCCTCTGCAACCCCTTTCCCACCCCCCTTCCTAGTCCGTAGATCTCACACCCCATCTCTTTACAACCTCCACTTTACCCTTGTCCCCTTCTGCCCTCCCTGAATCCCGGCCCTCCACAACTTCTCCCTGCCTTGCCCCCTCTGTAACACCCCCTTCGAACTCCCCACATAGCCTGGCCCCACCCACCACGGTTCCCCTCATACCCCTTTTGTCTTTTTTTAGATCCTCTCCTTTACCTTTCCAACCACCATTGCCCCCCTTCGTGGCACTCTCTAAATTCCCTGCATCCTTATTCACCGAAATCTAGCCCTCTTGCCCCTCCCAACCCTGCAAATCTCCCTTTCCCCAAACTACCTTTCCAGGCCCCTCATCTCCCCCCCCGCCCCTCCGCAGTGTCCACTTTCATGTTCTCTACCCACCCCCGCCGATGCTCTCCGCCCCTCTGAAACCGCCCCTGCAAGCCTCCCTGCACATAGATTTGTTTATCCAGCAAGCAGCAAGAATACAGAGTAAACAACTAAAGTTGTCAAGGCATCTGTTGCGGAAATCTCTGTTTAATCCGCTGGTCACTGATTTGAACCATCCTCTAACCAGCAGTCTTCAAACTTTTATAAACGGAGCCCCCTGTGAGGCACAACAAAAACACATTTTCTTGCTTCCCTCTTCACCTCCCTCCAAGCTAAAATGTTTACAGGTGAACGGTGGAAACTGCTGAGGTAGCATGTCATAAATTACAGTGTTTGGGGTGATAGAGCGGTCCGTAGTAACAATTTACCTGTGTTCGGACGCTCTTTAGGCCGATGAATCGTTTGACTAAGTGGGAACTCTCTGTACTCCCAATCAATCAATTTCCTGAAATCAATAATCAATAACGGACATAAGCGATACCTTGATCAACATAGCACTTAACAATTAGTCCAGAATACATTTCGGCGAACCCTGACCTTTCAGTCAGGAATAACCACACCAGTTTATTGCAAAGTTAGTGAATTTATTTCCCTATATTAACAAAGCTAGCACAATATATATGTGTCTCAACACCAAATGATAAACATAAATGAACATTAATAGCTGTCAAGATCTCAAATTGCATCGTGCGACACATGGAATCCTCGTCTAACCTCAAATTAGCATCGGCATGTGGGACTTCATGCAAAAACAATTTAGCAACATTAATTTAGAAAACTCCTAACTAGGGATCTTATCAAAATCAGCAGTTGGTTACCTAAAAGAAACACAATGCAATTGTACAATTTCCTTTCATATTTACCAATTACGATCAGCATACAAGGAAGTCTTCGTCTCACAGGTACCGTTTCTCGATCAGCATTGGTACCGTTTCGATCAGCATGGGACGGGACAAAAGGGGCAAGGGTGAACGGGGCAATTGCCTCCCGGCGGCAAGGGAAAACTATTACTTCATGCAAAGGGTTCAAATCAAAGTTAAAGTCTCTAGGGCCAGAATCATTTAAAGTCTCTTTCTCTCGATTAGAGAAAGCATCAAAGTCTCTCAAAATGGCGTCGCAGCAAAGTGGGCCATAATAGCTACGAAGTCAAAATGGCGGGTATCGAGCTGGCAATGGCTGATAATAGCTGTAATGGCTACCTTCTTCTCGTGCACCTGGGTTTTATAGACAACAGTTCGAATCCAGTAGGGTCTCCATTGGAGGGTTCATAGGTTAGCTTCAAATTGTCCAATCAAAAACGACAGTTCTCAAGCTTTTACTTAAGCATACATTATCCTTGGAGATGGGTGCGCAAGTTGCAACATTGTCTACCAATTAGCTCACTTTCAGAGCCTCCATTGTCCGCACCTGCAAGTCGACCTTGAAGTAAGGAGAAAATATGCCAGGCTGGCACGAAACTTTAAGATAAGCATGTGAACAGTTTCTGTGGAAAAGTACAGCTTCAAGCAGAAATACACGTTTAATAGCACATTGGAAAAATACGAGCATCTAAACCGTGAGACCAGGCCACTAGGCCAAAGCCTCCATTAAAGTAATGCTAAGCTAAAGCATTTCAAACAAGCAAATCGTAGCACACGTTTATGATTATGTCGGATTAGTGCAATTCTAATACATCATATTAGCACGCTTATAAATGTTGGCGAACTACTCTAAGGGCACATTTTGTCCCCGTACAATCTTTATTAGTTCGGTTAAAGTCACACATGATTATTTCACACTACGTTTACGTGTTAATAAATCAAAACCTTCATTTTCTGCTTCATCAATCCCTCCTCTGATGACTACTTGTCATCACACAAATTAAGCCCACAAATTTTATTCCATTAAAATTCTGTCAGTTCTCTTTTCCTTTTAGTTCCCCTAGTTTGCGCTTTGTATTCTTCTGCCATTCTTTTCATAATTTTCTCCTCCTTTCTTCTTTTAATTCTTTCCATAATCATTATTATTCCCCTTTTTATTCCCCAAATTCCAAATACACAAATTATCACTATTAAAATTCCCTCTATTATTTTTAACAATATTCCATTCCAAATTCCCCCAATCCAATGTCCCACTGAAGCAAGTCCTTTTCCAACCTTCTCCCACACTCCTGGTTCTTTCAGTTCCTTCAAATCTGCACTTTCTTTTGTTAGATTAGCAAGCATAGTTTTAATTTTCACACTATTGTCAGGTATATAGGTACAACAGTGTCGTGCACCAAGCATTTTGCAAACACCACCATCCTTTGCTAAAAGAATGTCTAAAGCAAGCCTATTTTGAAGAGTCATAGCTCTTTCCGCTGCAAGTTCAGCATCTATCAGGATTATAGCACCTGAAAACTTTGTCAACATGTTATCCACTATAGTAGACAACTTTCTTATTTTGATGGAATTCAGCACAACTCCCAATGAAGGAATCATGGCTCCAAATATATCACCTACCACAGTAGCTGCAGTCTCTCTCTTCTGGATACGATGGGATCCAGATGTCTTTTGAATCATCGATAGGTCATCCAGCTGATAAACCTTTGGGAACACTATACCCAAATAACATCTTCCCCACCATCCCTTTGGAAGACGATAATAGGCATTATACCCACAAATGTAATATACACCTGGAATGACAGGGTCAAGTCCATCCATCATGAATGTCCATTTGGCCTTAAAGATAAACGTGTGTTTACACTCACTCGCTCCTACAAAAATGTTGTCATAATAAGATTCACCTCGATATATACAAAACTTCCCTACATGCCAAGCATCTAAAGCAATTTTCCCTTGTGTCTTTATTGCAGCAAAATCATAATTATCTACTGAAGTCCTCTTATGTAACTCCTTTTCTAATTTCGCCTTCATTTAAGCCCTTCTATCATCAGTGCGATCTAAAAAGCTTATTTCTACTGCAGAGAGCGAGCAGGTAAGATTTTCCCTATGAGCGTGAGCCGTTTCAAAAGGTAGCATTGGCTCGAAAAATTCCCTCATAATTTTAGCATCCCAATCTTTAGCAGTCTGGCTTAGCTGCGCTATTATAGGAACATAAGCGAAGGTAACATCATAATTTGAGTAAAAATACTGTATGTTAGTTTGACCATAAAACCTGGACATTACTATACTACATGTAATCCCGTATGTAAGAGGCATGTGGTGATATGTCACCCCTTCCTTTACTGATGTCGGTATCTGGGTACACACATAACAATCTTTCGCATCCATTGTCTCAACATATTCTGTTAGTAAGCGATAGAAAACATTATACGAAAGCTCTTTCCTATCATGCAAGAGTCTCTCATCCAGTGCTAGCCTTTTCAATGCGGTTAGTTCGGTGACAGTAACAGGAACAAAAGTAGAAGCCTCAATTCTCTCATTCTCAGTTTTACCATGTATTCCAAGCACGATTGCCATTATTATTAGTACGCACGTAATTACCAAGCCTATACACACATATTTACAATATTTCTTTCTATTGTTTTGCGTCATGATCTGTATAGAATCAGAGAGCTAGAAGCACTTATAAATGAAACTTATTTAGCAATTCAGTTACAAGCTGAGCAAGCGCAATGTTCACACCGTCTTCTCCAAGAGGCCAAGTCACTTATCGGTTAGCAGCATTTGTCTCAATTCGGCAATAACTCAGTCTTTATCGGTTTAGCAAATGTCTCATCCGGTTTAGCAATGTCTCAGCTGGTTGTTTGTTTCACGTTAGATTGTAGCAAGCAATGCCATTTATCACCCTTTCAATCAACACTGTCCATAAAACTTTTCTTTTCTATTGGTATCTCTTCCTCTTCTTCGTTCTCGATGCTTAGAGATACAAACTCGTCAGTCCAATCGTCATTGACTGCATATGCCCATTCTGGACCGGAATACCTTCTGTTCGGTATCCTTTTCCTTTTCAATTTTGCTTCTCTTTTCAATTCTGCCTCGCTGGTACTTTCCTCTTTTGTCAAGTCTTTTTCTTCACTCGAGGTTGGTACCACGACAGACACTTCTTTTCTTTTCTCTTTTACTTTTGGCCTTTCTCCGTCGTTCAAACCTTCTTCAGACCTTTGTTTTACTGGTGATATACTTAGTCTCCTCTTTGCACCATGTCCATTTGATGGACCTGCGACCTTTTCTGTAGATGTTTGAACTTTTTCGTTCTGCTCTGCCTTGTCCCCTCCTTCAGGGGAATCGATTACGTTCTCTTTTTCTTTTTCTGTATCGTCTGTTTCTGGGAAAGCCCTCTTCTGATCAGGCTCTCCTGCTTTTTCACCTTTTTCGAGCCCTTCTTCACCGTTGCTTTCGTCAGGCTCTGTATCACTTTCAGCTGCTTCAGGTTCTTTGTCACCTTCGGCTGCTTCAGGCTTTTTGCTACCCTCAGCTGCTCCAGGCTCTTTGTCACCTTCAGCTTCTTCGTCGCTGTCTGAACTTTCTCCTTGGTCTTCCCCAAGTGAGTCGGACTCTTCGTTCTCCAGTAATACCTCTCTCTCTCCTGCTTCTGCCTGTCCACTTTCAGTTCGGTTTTGTCCTGTTTCAGCACTCAGCACTGTTTTGTCAGGCACTGGCAGTTTCAGCGCTTCAACTTCCTCATCTGTGGGACACAACACCTTCTTTGTGTGACTGGCGTGAATCCAGTTGGGAACCCCCGCACACTTCACAGCGGTAGTTGTCGTCAGGATCACTTGGAAAGGGCCTTTCCAACGGGGTTCCAGACACGACTTCCTCACGTGCTTCTTTACCACGACCCAGTCACCTGCTTTCAGTGCGTGTCCTGGACCTTGGATCGGTGGCAAGGTGGTCGCTTCCACCTGGTGAGAGAAAGAGCGAACCACGTCAGCTAGACCTTTGCAGTAGTCTAACACCATATCATCTGTAATATTCAAAAGCGCATTTGCGGGAACTGCAGGAAGTCTCATAGCCCTGCCCATGAGAATTTCGTGCGGAGACAGTCCAGTTTTTCTATCAGGGGTGTTTCTCATTGACATTAGCACTAAGGGCAATGCGTCAGGCCATTTCAAATTCGTCGATGCACATATTTTCGCCATTCTTGATTTCAGTGTACCATTCATCTGCTCCACCAGTCCTGATGCTTCAGGGCGATAGCTACAATGCAGTTTTTGCTCAATGTTCAGCGCTTCGCAGAGTAACTTTATCACCTCGTTATTGAAGTGACTTCCCCTATCTGATTCTAAAGAGATCGGGAATCCGAAACGTGGTATTAATTCTCTCAACAATAGCTTTGCAACTGTAAGGCTGTCATTTCTACGTGTGGGGTACGCCTCAATCCAGTGACTAAAAATGCACACAACCACCAACACATACTTTAGACCTCCATGCACAGGCATCTCAATGAAGTCCATCTGCATACGACTAAAAGGCCCGCTTGCCCTACCAATGTGGCTCGCGTTCACAACTGTTCCCTTTCCTGGGTTCATCTGCTGGCAAGTGACACATCGATGGCAAACTGCTTCTGCAGCTTGACGAAATCTGGGGTTAAACCAATCAATTTTGAACAATCTTATCATGGCATCTCTCCCTAGGTGAGCTTGCCCATGATAGAACCGCGCAAGCTGTGATAAGAGACTGTTTGGCAAAACAAATTTTCCCTCATTTGAAACCCATAACTCGTCTGGTCTCTTTATACATTGTGATTTAATCCAGGAATCTCTTTCATCCTCCCTGACATTATTCTGTAGTGCTTTTAGTTCCTCTATTGTATCTACGACCTTCAAGGCAAATGCTTCAGCTGGTTCGAGTTCTGGCTCACTTATTGAATTCCATTCATCTCTGAGTAATATACAGTTCAAGGCACAAAATCTTGCGACTTGATCCGCATATGCATTTCCCAGAGAAACATAGTCCTGTCCTTTCGTGTGAGCACTGCACTTTACCACTGCAACTTCAGCTGGCACTTGAATGGCATGTAACAATTCCCTTATCCTTTCCCCGTTCTTCACTGGGGATCCTGAAGAAGTCAGGAAACCTCTCTGTGACCATAGTTGTCCAAAGTCATGCACAATCCCAAACCCATATTGACTATCAGTGTAAATGGTGACTTTCATCAATGCAGACAGTTGACATGCTCTGGTAAGGGCTACAAGTTCTGCTACTTGTGCAGAATAGACTCCTTGGAGCCATCCCGCTTCCAAGACACCTGTTACAGTACATACAGCATATCCTGCTTTCAAAATTCCCATCCCATCTCTTAGACATGAACCATCAACAAAAAGAATTTGGTCATTTTCATCAAGTTTAGTATCCTTAATGTCCGGTCGGGGTTTTGTGCAAAATTCAGTCACCTGAAGGCAGTCATGCTCGACGTCTTCAGCGTTCTCAATTTCAGCATTTTCTCCAGGGAGCAAGGTAGCTGGATTCAACGTAGTGCACCTTTTCAGCTGCACATTCGGTGAGCCCAGAATAATCGTTTCATACCTTGTGAGTCTTGCTCCAGTCATGTGTTGCGTTCGGGAGCGGGTCAAAAGTATCTCAACTGAGTGAGGGACCATGACTGTTACTGGGTGTCCCATCACTATTCCTTCACTCTGAGTGAGGCTGATACCAACTGCTGCTACGGCGCGCAAACACCCTGGGAGTGCTGCTGCGACCGGATCCAAAGTAGCTGAAAAATACGCTACTGGTCTGTTTACGCCACCATGGGCTTGAGTCAAGACAGACAAAGAACATGCATCACGTTCATGGCAAAACAATGTGAAAGGCTTTGTGTAATCAGGCATACCTAAAGCTGGAGCCCTGCACATACACTCTTTTAATTCGACAAAAGCATCCATCTCATCTCCTTTCAGCTCAATTTGATCCAAAGCATCCTTCTGGGTCAGTTTCAGTAAAGGCTTTGCTAGAGTCGAGAAGTTGGGAATCCACTGGCGACAGTAGCCCACCATTGCCAAAAATTTCCTCACCTCCTTTCTCGTCTTGGGCGGACTCATTTGAAGTACACTCGTTATTCTTTCCTTCATTATTCTCCGTGACCCCTTCTCTATCTGGTGACCCAAGTATTTCACTTTCTCCTGACAGAACTGCAATTTGGCAGGAGACACCTTGTGTCCATTCCTTCCCAAATGGTTTAACAAAGCAATGGTATCGGCTGTGCAGCCACTTTCTGTCTTTGATGCAACCAGTAAGTTGTCAATGTACTGTACTAGGGTTGACTCGAATGGCAATTCTAACTCTTCCAAGTCTTTCTTTAGAATCTGATTGAATATTGACGGTGACTCAGAAAACCCTTGAGGAATTCGACACCAACTGTACACTCTGTCTAGGAATTTGAAACAAAAGAGGAATTGGCTGTCCTCATGAAGAGGCACAGAAAAGAATGCTTGTGACAAATCGATGACTGAGAACCACTCAGCATCGCAAGGAATTTGAAACATTATCACAGCTGGATTCGGTACAACAGGGCAGCATTTGACTATGATGTCATTTATTTTCCTCAAGTCCTGCACAAGTCGGACCTTTCCACTCGGCTTTATTAGTCCCATTATTGGTGAGTTACATGGACTGCTTAACACTTCTTTCAGTACTCCCTGCTTTACAAATTCGTCAATGAGTTGGGCAACTTTCATGAGGGTATCTTGTGGCATGTGGTATTGTGGGGTCTGGGGAAAGATTGCATTGGGCTTTACAGTCACTTTCACTGGTTCCACTCCTTTCATCAATCCTACCTCTTTCCCTGTCATGTCCCACACTTCCTTTCCGACTGTCTCCCGTAATTCAGCTGGAATATCTTCTTCAGTTATCATCGGGAAAAGACAAATCAGAGGATATTCTTCATCTACCGTTTCCATCTCATCTCCCTCTACACTATCCTCTTCTTCCCCATCACTGCTCGTCTGTATCGTTATTCCTTCGTTCGAACACATGATCGAACAACCCAATTTGCACAATAGGTCTCTCCCTAACAGTGCTATCGGGCTTGAGTCACATATCACAAACTGATGTACCCCTTGATAGTTACCGATGCTGACTGGTACCGGATCTGTTATTGGGTTCGTCAAATGTCTGTTTGCTACTCCCACCACTTGAACTGTCCTCCCTGAGAGTGGCAAGTTTGGTACTTCACTACTCTTAACAGTTGAACGTGTGGCTCCTGTGTCCACCAAGAATGAAACACAATGACCCATCACTCTTCCCTCTACGTACGGACCCTTTTGATCAACTTCCAAGGATGCTGCAAGCACACAATCTCCTTCTTCTTCTGAGCTCTCACTCTCCCATACATTGTTTATTCCACTCTCACTGTGTAATGGGAACTGTTGTACGGTGCCATTTGTACTCATTACCTGACCCAAGACCTGTGGAGGAACCATCACTTGCTGCTGACTCATTGGTGCTAAAGGTATTTGCATTTGCTGATTAGGTACCATGGGTAACTGCTGTTGCATTGGCTGCATTTGCGTCATCTGCATACGGGGCATCTGCATCTGCTGCGGCTGCATAGGTTGTAATCCCTGCAATTGATTTACGGTCTGAAAATTTGGGTTTGGACCTCTCATTTTCGGTCCCCTCATTGTCTGAAATGCATTGACATCATTGTTTTGCTGACCAACACCTACACCTGCACCTGCACCTTCCTGCACCACCATCGGGCACTCGCGTTTCCAATGACCGACAATTCCGCACACGTGACACGGCATCACCTTCTTCATTGCCTGCACACCCGTTACAACCGTGTTCAAATCCGGACCATTATTCACAAAACCTCCTCTGCCTCTGCCTCTGGCCTGTGGCTGAAACGACATGTTTCCCTGCAACTGCGGCTGTGGTTGCGGTACCTGCTGTTGGAACCCTTGCATCCCTTGCAAACCTTGCAGACCTTGCAAACCTGTCTGAGCTGCCTTAAGCTGCATCATCATCACCTTCTCTTTCAACTTTTTCTGTTTCACTTCAATTTCGTCGCTACAGTATTTCGCATAAGTCAAGACCTCGTCAATCGGTTTAGACTGCCAACAAATCAAATGCGACTTTATCATTTGACTTATTTCTGGTCTCAGCCCTTCCACAAATCTGAACACAAAATGAAGCATATCCTTCGCCTCGATTGTTTCCGTGCCACTGTAGTTCTTAAACGCCTTTAACAACCTCTCATAGTAACTATGAATCGATTCTTTAGTCTCTTGGGCAGTTCGATCAATCTTCTGCCAGTCCACATTTTTCGCGGCAACCTTCGTCTTCAAATGCTCAATCACCTTGTAGTACAAGCTCATCACCATAGGTGATGGTGCACCCGTCTCCCTGTCTCTTTCTGGTTCACTTGTCGGCCAACCTACTGCTCTTTTGCAATCCTCCCACAAATCTGCCAGAACCACAATCTCAAAGAGAGTATTCAGGTCTTCCCAGAGACATTTTGCAAGCTTCACAAACCTATCAGTCTGTTGGTACCATTCAATCGGCTTCTCTCTCAGTTTGGGAAAATCATCCGTAAATGACTGAATGTCGCTTCTGTGCCATGGTACATGTATTAATTTTCCCCCTGCTGTCTCCCTCATTGGTAACATGGTTACTGTTTCGCTGCTTTGTGGTCTTTTCTCATTATGCTTTGTAGCACTGTCCCTCCTCTTTTCCTTTCTCTTTACCCATCTGCTTTCCCACTTGTCTAAGCACCTCCACACTTGTGCACTCTGTAGCAATTCTCTAAGGTGTGTCTTCATGCCTGCTGACCTCATGTGTTCAAAATCTGTGGTTCCAAAATCCAACCTGTAGCTTCTGCTCAAGTGTTTCATTTTGTCTATGTCAACCCCGTTTCTGTCAGCTGCTTCCTGCAAGCTCTTATGTACCTTGTTCACTTCCTTCGTAATCCTGGGACATAGATACCTCAGCTCTTCTTCCGTGTAGGACTCTAACCTATTTACACCCATAGTCCCTTCCACCAATTCTTGTGCTTCCATGTTCAACCTGACCCTATTCATATAGTCTTCTCCTTTCCCACTGGCTGAACTTTGTGTAGAATTTAAACTGTTGAACCACTGTGTCAGCTGTTGCGCATTTACCCCCATCAGTGTAGCATTCACATCGACTGCCATCGATGGTTGCGGCAACTTTTCAGTATTCGATGTTAGAGGTATTATCAGTGGGGGACTCGACCTCACCAGTGTAGACTGAGCACATATGGGACTAAACTCCATCAAGGATCCAGATCCATTTGGCTGAGCCGCTATAGGAGTTATCCCTGGAGTGTTTTCTATGCACCTCCTCTCTGTCCCATTCTGCAGCATGGATCCCTGACTGCTCATACCTAAGTTAGACTGACTGTACAAAGGTACCGGTGGACCTACAGTAATGGGTAGGGATATCGCATCTGGGTTCTGTCCATTTCCCATGTTCTGAGGCATGTTCATTCCCATACTATGGGTCATCATTGCCGGCATGCCCATCTGACTCCCCGTCATTTGAGCATGTGCGTTTCCTTCCTGCATCTGCTTTTGAGGCATCAAAAACTGAGTTGATTCAGCTTGTGCCAATGTCTGGTTGTGACCATTCTGTACTCCCCTTACGGTTTGTTCTAGAATCATTCCTCCACTGTTGTCACTGCTGTAGTACCCTGGCATTTGCGGCTGATAATTTTCTGCTGGTTTCAGCATGGGCACATCTGGGTATATTCTCCTAACCTGCGGTATCTGTGGGGTAAACAGTAAACTCGGGTCTTTAGATCCCGATGACGCTCCTGAACTCTGGGTTTCACTGTTCTGTACCGATGCCGGAGGGGCAGAACTGGTACTTGGACCTTGTCCATTCTCCGCATAAGGTGGTGGACGGTCGTTCAGCAATTGCATTATTAACTCCTCATCCTCTAACTCCTCTTCTCTTCTCAATTTTTCCTCGTCCTCTCTATCCTTGGAACACTTCCTGTCCGTCTTACAGGTAGCTTTCTTACCTGTCTCCTCTTCTTCCTTAGTAATTGCTGGAAACAATTTTATCCCCTGCAATACATCTGACCTCCACACCTTCTGTGCATTATCCCACCTAGCATCCGCTAGTGTCTTTTCTACCTTCCTCATCCTTGTTTCAAACTTATTTTTCTGTTGCTGTCTAGCCATTAATTCCCAAATCGCTAGAGCCTCAAACTGGGCTGGCCTTGGAGGCACCTTCATGTCGTACATCGTGAATCTCAAATTCTCTAGGATCCTTATATTGAATGTCCCATGTATCGGGAATGCTACGCTCCCATGTTTCTCTGTCAGTTTGTGCCATTGCTTTAGCCAAAGACACGGAGCTACCCCTTTTTCCTCCATTACAATGTAAGCTGGTGTGCCCTCGGGCGGCGTCTCCTCTCCTACGCTCGCTTTGATGTAAGACTCCCCCTTCATCGCACTCCTAAATGCTTTAAGGAATTTCATTCTCTCGTCTTTTATTTCACAAAGTTTATAATCAATAGGTGACTTTTATTTCACAAAATTTGTAATCAATAGGTGACTTTAATTCCCGGAATACTCTTCGCTTGCCTTTCCCCTTCCAATCGAGTCCCACGGACTGCGTCCAATCCGGGCGCGACCCTTCTCTGCAACCAACCTATCCCAGCGCGGCTCCTAGTGACGTCACACTCACACACACTGCGGCTGACAAAGCCTTGCGGCTAGTCCTCCTTCACTCACCTCTTTTCGTAACAACTTCTTGCATATATTGCGAGCTACCAAAAAATAAAACAGATCTGTCGGTTTACTACAGGAAGGGTAACACAGTCGCTTCAGGACCTTAGGGACCTTTCACTAGCCTCGGCCGCTATTCCGTCTTTCTCAGTCCCCACGTTCGCAAGCAAATCTGACCCGCAGACCTACTCGCAACTTGTCAATGATCTGTTCTAGTGCACTTAGAATCTTGTCAAAGCCCGAAGTCGAAGTTTCTTTCACTCCCTAACACACGTACCGACTCGTTGACCACGCCCGATCAACCTACTAAACCGTCCAGACCACAACATGGATCAACATACTCCGGAGTCTCTTGACCTCGCAGGGCCCGTCTCAACAACAACAACCACGTGGACCTTTTTATGCACAAAGCGCCACACGCACATGAAGTTCGACGACTTCCCTACTCTCACACTCGGAGCCGCACCTCCGCTATTTCCATGAAGTTCGACGACTTCACTACTTCTACACTCGGAGTCGCACCTCCGCTATCCTCTAAAAAGAAAAATTCCTCGCAACCTTTTCACACACCCTGCGGCAATAAGCTGTGCAAGCGCAAAACCCTAACTTCACTCATACCATCACTAGTACCGCCAACGCTGTTTCCACACCCCCGTTCTCTCCATTCGCAAGCTCCGAGATCCCGGGAAAGTCGCGGTGGACCTAGCCCATCATCATTCTGTCAATCTATTTTATCCAAGAAAAATCTAATTCAACTTCTCGAATGGGGTCTCAAAATGCGTAACCGTTAATTCAACACCATGTACTTTAAGAGTACAGGGTCCCAAAAGACGAAACCGTCCTCTGCTACCATCTACTGATAGAGCGGTCCGTAGTAACAATTTACCTGTGTTCGGACGCTCTTTAGGCCGATGAATCTTTTGACTAAGTGGGAACTCTCTGTACTCCCAATCAATCAATTTCCTGAAATCAATAATCAATAACGGACATAAGCGATACCTTGATCAACATAGCACTTAACAATTAGTCCAGAATACATTTCGGCGAACCCTGACCTTTCAGTCAGGAATAACCATACCAGCTTATTGCAAAGTTAGTGAATTTATTTCCCTATATTAACAAAGCTAGCACAATATATATGTGTCTCAACACCAAATGATAAACATAAATGAACATTAATAGCTGTCCATAGCGGCGAAACAAGTGTAATCTATGTAGCATTTGAATCACAAGGCATTCGAGAATGGCAATGCAAATCACTAATACGATAATCTGTAATGAGCTAATTGCATACATTTAGTCAGCATAACAAGATCTCAAATTGCATCGTGTGACACATGGAATCCTCATCTAACCTCAAATTAGCATCGGCATGTGGGTCTTCATGCAAAAACAATTTAGCAACATTAATTTAGAAAACTCCTAACTAGGGATCTTATCAAAATCAGCAGTTGGTTACCTAAAAGAAACACAATGCAATTGTACAATTTCCTTTCATATTTACCAATTACGATCAGCATACAAGGAAGTCTTCGTCTCACAGGTACCGTTTCTCGATCAGCATTGGTACCGTTTCGATCAGCATGGGACGGGACAAAAGGGGCAAGGGTGAACGGGGCAATTGCCTCACGGCGGCAAGGGAAAACTATTACTTCATGCAAAGGGTTCAAATCAAAGTTAAAGTCTCTAGGGCCAGAATCATTTAAAGTCTCTTTCTCTCGATTAGAGAAAGCATCAAAGTCTCTCAAAATGGCGTCGCAGCAAAGTGGGCCATAATAGCTACGAAGTCAAAATGGCGGGTATCGAGCTGGCAATGGCTGATAATAGCTGTAATGGCTACCTTCTTCTCGTGCACCTGGGTTTTATAGACAACAGTTCGAATCCAGTAGGGTCTCCATTGGAGGGTTCATAGGTTAGCTTCAAATTGTCCAATCAAAAACGACAGTTCTCAAGCTTTTACTTAAGCATACATTATCCTTGGAGATGGGTACGCAAGTTGCAACATTGTCTACCAATTAGCTCACTTTCAGAGCCTCCATTGTCCGCACCTGCAAGTCGACCTTGAAGTAAGGAGAAAATATGCCAGGCTGGCACGAAAGTTTAAGATAAGCATGTGAACAGTTTCTGTGGAAAAGTACAGCTTCAAGCAGAAATACACGTTTAATAGCACATTGGAAAAATACGAGCATCTAAACCGTGAGACCAGGCCACTAGGCCAAAGCCTCCATTAAAGTAATGCTAAGCTAAAGCATTTCAAACAAGCAAATCGTAGCACACGTTTATGATTATGTCGGATTAGTGCAATTCTAATACATCATGTTATATAAAGCACGCTTATAAATGTTGGCGAACTACTCTAAGGGCACATTTTGTCCCCGTACAATCTTTATTAGTTCGGTTAAAGTCACACATGATTATTTCACACTACGTTTACGTGTTAATAAATCAAAACCTTAATTTTCTGCTTCATCAGGGGTCACACTCTAAGATGGTGGTACAAACATGATATCAAGTGGTGCATGCCCACATCCCGCCCTCCAAACATTAAGGCATCCACAATACGTCTTTTTGTTATAGGACGGTAATGCTGTTACTGGTGTTATCAATAGCGGGAAGTCGGTAATGCCGTGTATTACTGGAATCACAGTTGATACTTTACAGACAGTACACCATGGGGAACAACCGGCGAAAATGGTGTTTCAGCACATAAACTCACAATCCCATTGATTTTACTGTGGATAAACTCCTCCACGTATCGGTGATCTGTCAGATTTTTCTACATGCAAAAAAAAAAAAATAGCAATGCTGCACCTAGTAATACTGCACTTCTTGTGATTCAGGAATTAAAGTTGGGAATGATCTGCCGTTTTTAGGTCTGACCAGACTACTGTGAGAGACAGCACAGTAGTCTGGTTTGCTAACAACTTCATGGGGATATTTGAAAAGCTTCCCTTGGAATTGTGTCCGCTCATTTATCGTTGGCTTTCTGATTCTTAAGTCACATTTGATTGCTTTCTATTTGCTGGATTCATTTGTTTTAGGCTCTGTTGCTTGAGTTAGTCGCTCCAGTCTAGCATAGCCTATTTACTGTACTCACCCACAAGTGCTCACTTTCAGTAAACAGGCCTTTAAAACTTGTTATTATCTTATCACATTTTCTGTCTTCAGTGGGAGCTTGGTGTTTACTTTTCTTTCTCTGAATTCAAAGTGAGCAGATTTATATGACAATTTTGCTGTGAAAGGAAAGGCCCTTATTTGAGCACACAATGCCATTTAAATATCTGTAAATGAACTGTGCACATGTTTCAGAATATATCAGACTTAGGAAAGCACATTTATTTGTAATTCTGAAGTGTGGTGGAAAATTTTAATATGATCAAAACAAATCAATGCAATAGGAGAATGATGACACTTCCACACATTATCTTTTTTGTGCACTGCATACTTTTATCAGTAAAGTTCTCTGTGCAAATGTAATGGCCATTTCTGAAATGAGAGTGCATTACCACACCATGCATACGCCACACTATGCTTACTCCACAAATCTCTCTACTCTATGACCCTCCATTGTACGCCACTCCATTCTACCACACTCCACTCTACAATTTGCCACTCCACTCTACATCTCTTCACTCAAAGGCATTGAAATGCCACTCCACTCTATGGCACTCCATGATATGCTACTGTACTAAACGCCACTCAAGACCGAGACACTCTACGACATGCAAATCCAACACAGCAACCTATGCCACTCCACAACATCCTAGTCCACTCTATGCTACTCCACTCCATTCCACTCCACTCTACAACACCCTATGCCACT